>NC_044006.1:2412592-2714166 GCF_900496995.4 Aquila chrysaetos chrysaetos
AAAAGCCCGACTAGTTTGTGCTACAGGGATGCGCTCATGAATTTATGATTTACCATTCGTTGCACTTGAGCTTAATTGGCAGAGAGTGACAGCTCTGCAAATGTCGATGCTTTTGCAGGCACGAGGTGAGTTTGTGTCGTTACTCATTCAGCCGGGGAGGAACCTGGTGGATGCTTTGTCGTAGCTGTAGCTGCTAGAGGAAAATTAGGCAAATCTGCTTGGTTAATTGAGAAGCTCGGTTTGGTGCAGGCAGCAAGCAATCACAGTGAGAATGAGGTGATCCACTGGTGTTAGTGGGTTATGGAGACAGCTTTGGGCACAACGGTTTGGGCTGAGACCCGGTGGGGTCGGAGCCCAGAATTTCACATGGGGCTGGGCTGGGGTTCGCTCGGTGCTGGCTGCTCTGGTGATGAAGGTGCCCATGATGGCTTGGGGTTGGCTGGGAGCATGCGGGCTCTGCTTGTGAGGGGTTTTTACCTTCCCTGAGCAATCGCCGTAAGAGCCAACCTGTCCCAAAAAGGCAGAGCCAGGCTCACACGTAGGGCGTGTGTGAGCAAAACCCATTACAGCCCCTGACCTTCCCCAGGCACCGGCGCGTTGGCAGCCGTTGCACATCAGAAGTGCAAATGTTTCCCCGCAAGTGCTCCTCAGAAGGCTCCCTTCAAACAGCCCCTGCAAAAGATCCAAATAAATACAACTCAAAAATACCATTTAACTGCTAAAACCACTCAAAGAAACCAGCCCCTTCCCTTTTGCCCCTGCTGTGCTCAGCCTGGTGGAGCTGCCTCCTTGATCCACCTCCGGCCCCTGGGGATGCTCAAGGGCTCATCCTGGAGAGATTTTGCGCTTTGCTGCTTGCCAAGACTAAGAGTAAGCTAGGATAACGATAATTAAAAAAACTTTAAATTGCAAACACTTTTCTCACGGGCTCAGTGCAGTTCTGCATCTCTGAAATGAAGATTTTCATGCTCATCCCTCATGCTTGGTTTCCTTCTCTCTTTTTTCCTCCTCCTTTTTAAAAAAAACCACCTCCCACAGTTTATCTGGGTGCCCCATTGCTGCTGCTGAAAAATTAGCCAAATCGCATGAAAAGCAACAAACCCAGTCTGGTGATCCTTCGAAGACCAGCTCCAATTCTGACCGGATACTCAGGTAAACGGGACCGCGAAGCCCAGCGCCGCGTCACCGCGCCGCCCCAGCCCTCCCCGCGATGCCACGCTCGCAAGAGCGGCCGTCACGGCTCCCTCCGGCTGTATCTTGATACTGCTGAGTCCTCTTATTATGATCATAGGTCTCGCCAAGGTGGGGAGATATCTAATTGATGATCCCAGGGAGGGCATTGAGGACAATGAATTGCTTCTGTAGCATCAATTAATGCTGAGGCTACAGGCCAAAGGGTTTTACCAGTGCAGCAGAAGGCATTTGTGCCGATCGCTCTGCAATGCAAACTGCCAGAGAATGATGGCTATTATATTAGCATTATAAGTAGGGTGGGCTCGGGGAGGGGGAGGAGGAGATTTAGGCTACATATAAATCACTCGATGGCAGTTTCGCGTAAGTCCGCCCGCTTTTCTTCCTTAGCCCGCACGGTTCAGGGGAGAGAAACCCGCCACTCATTTCCAAACCAGTCACATTTATTTTGTTATTTCGCCTGTCTCTATCTTCCCGGGAGAAAGGGCTGTCTCACATTAAGGATGTCCCTGATAGATGCTGGCTTCCGTAGTTGATGTGATTCATGAGGCTACAGATGGATTGTAATATGGTTAGTTATTTTGCAACGAGAGCAGGATAAAAACCGCAGTACGAGCCCTGAGCAGCACTCCCACAAAGGCATCGAGGTCTGATTAATTTATTTATTTACTCCCCAGGACTGCTGAGCACCCCGCTGCACTGGTGCTCAGTGCTTTGGAAAGGCCATTTAGGGCGATTACTTATTTATTTGCAGCGGAGCCCGTGCCGGGCGTAGAGCGCTCTGAGCGCGTCACGAGGACAGTCCATGCTCCAAGGAGCTCCCGCTCCGAGGACTTGCTGGTGGAAAGAGGTCACGGGAAGGAGAATAACAATAGGCCATTTATATACAATTTATATGCAAGACAAATTGATTCATGATAGGCAGCCCAGCAGAAGCGGGTCTTTAAGAGGGACTCTGCAGGCAGGGGAGAAGCCCCAGTGCCTTTGCAATGAACCTGCAGCGGGGACCGGAGCTAAACTGGGGTCCTCACGCCTTCTTGTGCCATCCTGTGTCATGGGTCCCGTAAGTGAGTAATGCCCAAGTTTCTACTGCTGTTGAAAAATGCTGCCACAGCACGGCAGCCTGCAAGAATATTGTTTTGTGTAAGGTTGACAACTTGGTGTTTTGCCTAAAAAGAGAAAAAGGAAAAAAAAAAAGGAAAAAAAAGGGGAAAAAAATAAAAAAGGAATCTAAGAGACCCAAACCAGATGGACACTTGCTGAGGGAGAGCAAAAAGGCTGTCGCTGCCTCCTCTTCCCCAGTAACCCCTTGGGGACAAGGTGCCCCTACGTGTCCCCATCATGTCCGGCCTCCTCCCAACAACCATCTTGTCGAGGAAAAGAGAAATCACTGCTGCTCATTGTTTCATCCTCAGGCCTATGTGCTTTGTGAAGCAACTGGAGATCCCTCAGTACGGAAGCTACCGGCCCAACATGGTCCCAGCAACGCCCCGGGCCAACCTGGCCAAGGAGCTGGAGAAGTACTCCAAGGTCACCTTCGATTATGCAAGTTTTGATGCTCAGGTTTTTGGCAAACGCATGCTTGCCCCAAAGATTCAGACTAGCGAAACCTCACCTAAAGCCTTTAAATGTAAGTTGGGAGCAGGGATGGGCTGGGTTTTGCATTTTCTGCCTTTCTCAGCGTGTCGCGAGGCTCTTGGGATCGTGGCTTTGGGGTGATGGGAGACTCGGGGCTGAGTCGCTGGACCTCTCCTGCTGCTGTGAAGCAGGGGGAGAAATGGAGATGGGCAAGGCTCTCAAGATGGGTCCTGTGGCATGTACATGGTGGAGAGAGGAGCCCGTGGCTGCCGGCAAAGCTTTGCTTGGGGGAGAGTCGCTTTGGCTTCGGCTTTGGGAATAATTGCATCGAGTGGTGGGAACATTAATCTGAGCGACGTCTCTAGGTGGGATAAGTTACACAGTTGTCCTCAGTCGGTCCCCGTTGCTTTGCAGTTCATATCTATTGATCTGTCTTTCCTCATCTAGCTAAATGGATTACAGTTTTCTTCTCTTCCATCTTATATATGACCCACTTCACCCATTTGTCTTCTCTGCCGTGCTCTGCTCTCCAGCTCTGCTACCTATCGATCACCCACCTCCTATCTCCCAGCTCTTTCCTATCGTAGCCACCCACCTCTGCTCCATACAGAGGACCTTGCACTGGTTATAACACTGTGCAACGGAAGCGTGGGTGAAAATGAAATGGCTAAATAACCCCTCAGGGGCTGGGCTGTCAGGAGCGGGAGGGAAGCTGCATGGGGAGACAGCCTGCCGCAAACTGACATTAAACCTCCCCCTTCCCTTTGACACCAAATGTGCACCTGAAGACGTCTTTTTGAGAAAAAAAAAAAAAAAAAAAAAAGATTTAGGAGCCCAGTTTGCAGAAGTCAGCAGCCTCAAGAGGGCTTTCTGTCTGGCTAATCCCACTTCCACAATCCTGTTTAATCCTGATGCAGCTGCTCTCTAAAAAGTGCTCGTACTTGAAAGCATCCCGGTTGTTGCACTACAATGGAAGCGCCCTTTATTACAGTACTAAATCTGTAAAGGATCAGACAATGAAATTGGATGGAGGCCAGAGAGCACAACTGCCACTGTCATCCTGGGTTAGGGCTGATGGAAAAGTAATTTGTTTCCCAGCACAAGTGATTCTCTTGCTGAATAGATTGTGTTATTTGCAATATTAGCAAAGAATTTTCAGGGTAATTGTACTGACAAAAATAATTCCAGCAGACCCACTAGGATAATCCTTTCTATTTTTTCTCATCACTTATTTTACTAATTTGCTGATTGCAAGTCTATTAGTGGTAGAAATACTTATGAAATGGAAAAGCATCGCTGAGCCTACGGTGTGAAATTGAAATTGGCATCTCACGATCCTGGATATTGTCAGGTTGGGCTGGCAAATACCCGCACCCTGCCGCAAAGACATGGATTAAACTGGACTCGAAAACAAGCAGCCATACACAAGAATAACCATTTGGGCAAACCTCCAATGAGTTAATCAAAGCGACAAGATGAATATGATTGCCAATCATAGCAGGGAAATCTGTTCCTTTCACTGAGAACTTATTTTAAAGAGATCTTCATCCAGAGGGATTTATATTCCCCTGCATGTGTGTGCATAACTCCCATTAATGTCAATATGCATTATATACGCACACAACAAGGAAGAAAGCAGTCCTCAGGAAGATTAGCATTTTATAGTGTCTTATATTACAAGTTTGTAATGGGAATAATGAAATCGCTTTCCTCTGTAGCTGCATCAACTGAGGTTGTCTTGCTGCTTCGCCATCATCGGGCCAAAGCTTACGAGTCTTTCCTGATAGAGACTCCCACTGAAGGGGGGATGTTTTCCCCCAAAAAGGGCATAGTGAAATGAATTAAGAATTTGAAGATTTTGCTAACTGATTCAGAATACAATCCTGTGACTGTTTAAAATTGGATGATCCCCTGTTTGCACCCACTGAAACTACTGAATTCAGAGGGACTTTGTGTAGGTCAGAGCCCTCCTAAACAGGACCAGGTTCAAGATTAGGGCAAGTTTTATTGTGCGTTAACCCTGCGAAATACTCACTTTTGTTTCATAGAGTGTAAAGAGAAATTGCATTTCCAGGATTGCACGGCTACGTGCTGTGACATGCAGTAACAGTGCAGTGTCGTGGCCGCGTGTGGCTGTGTAATAAATCCTGTTATTCAGGCATATTTAAATGATATGTCAGCTGTCAGAAAATCCATATTTCACTGGTGTCATCACTGGACGCTCGTATTTCATGGCCACGGTTTTGCTATTAATGTAATTTTTTAAATTGTAAGTTTTCAAATGTGCTACAAGAAATCTCCCCGTAAGTCAGCTCTGCAGATAAGTTATGAACGTACAGAGAACAATAAAAAAAGAGCCAGGAAGCTTCGCTAAGCTTTAACGGCTTCCACCGAGGAGTAGCTTTAATGAAGAAAAGCAGTCGTGTTTTGGGGACTTGATGGCAGAGTCAGTTAATGAATTAAGTTTTCACACCGAGAGACCATTGCACAAGTCGCAGCTGGCTCTGCTCCTATTGCACAACCCAGGCAACAAAATAGCCTGTGGATTGGTAATAACCACAGGCTGCCACTGGAACCGCTAATACTAGCTGTGTCAGACTGACTTAACCTCTTACCGCTGCCCGTGCCGGTTATACATTAGCCTTGTGTTGTTCCTTCTCTTTTTATTCCAGCCAAACCTTTTCCAAAGGCCTCTTCCCCCAGCCACAGCCCCTCCAGCAGTTACGTGAAGAGCACTTCATCTTCCTCCACAGGCTTCGACTACTCCCACGACGCCGAGGCTGCGCACATGGCTGCCACTGCCATCCTCAACCTCTCCACCCGCTGCTGGGAAATGCCGGAGAATCTCAGCACGAAGCAGCAAGAGGCCCCCGGCAAGGTGAGCCGAGCGTGCCTGGGGACCCTCGCTCCAACACGCAGCGGCATGGGTTAAAAGTTTGGGATGGGAGAAATACCTTTTTTTTTTTTTTTTTTTACCCTTCCTTTCATTCTAATTTTTCAATATGGAGGGTGTGCAGAGACTCATCACGTATCACCCTTTCGCTCCCTGCTTTGGGTGGTGCAGTTTGGAGGAGGTAAACTTGGCTCTTAGTGTGTTATGGAGACGCATTGTGGTTCAAATTGCCCATCTGAGACGAGCATCGTTCCAAGCGGAGCCTCAGAGCTGGTTTCAGTTGCTCACTGGTCTGTATCTGATGTCATTTGAGATTCCCCACTTGTGTCCAGGCTGACCTCCAGCTATTTTTCAGAGGAACGCAAGCTTTCCAGAAGTCCCGTGTTGCACCCCCAGCTTTGGGCAGATGTCTTAGATGCCACAGGGCATCTTAAGAGGCACTAGATGCCTGTGTTCAAGCAATCGAGTCAACACGCCACATGGCTGGTAGTCCAGGGGTGCATTTGCATGGCATGTTTCTGAAATATTTATGAAAGAGCATCCTTTTCCACTCAGTTCCTTCTAACTGACTGTGGAGAGGATGGGACATGAATAACCTGCCCCCTGCACTGCAAAAGACAAATGGGGGCAAGATCCCTGTAGGGAATTGCTGGCAGCTACTAACGTTGGGCATGTTTCCAACCTTTCAGTCCATGGACATTGAGGTGGATGAAAATGGGACTCTGGACTTGAGTATGAACAAGCACCGCAAACGGGAGAGCACCTTTCCCAGCAGCAGCAGCTGCAGCAGTAGTCCCAGCATGAAGTCCCCAGATGTGTCCCAGCGCCAAAACAGCACCAGTGCCACGAGCAGCACCATGACCTCCCCCCAGTCCAGCCAGACCTCCCGCCAGGATGAATGGGATGGGCCCATTGACTACACTAAACCAAACCGTCAGCGGGAAGAGGAGCCAGAGGAGGTGAGCGGTGACTACTGATGCTTGAATAACACCTTGTGGGGGATTGAATGCCGTGTTTGCTTGCACAGTTGTCCTATTTTCCCGCTGAACCCCTCATTTGTCCTTTGAGCCTAGGAGAGAAATATTATTAGCTTCGTCAGTGCTACCAGACATCAGCTGTGGACAATCGAGCAGGAGGCAGATGCTCTTGCATCTGTTGGGGTGCTCCTGCAAAGGAAGAACCCACCACTTGCATTGTCCTGGGTCTGCAGTGCTTTCTTCGTTGTAAATCCTTTCAGCTCATTTGCACCAGCGGTGCTCCTGGTGATGTTCCCCCGGTTGATTTATATCTGTCATTAGCAGATACAACCCTGCGCGCCACTAACATTAATCCTGCAGGTGGGAGAACCCAGCCATTACCTCCTGGCTGAGGTGAGGGTCCTGGCCCTGGAAGCAGCACGCTGCTTCTCTGCCCATGGGGCAAGGTGGAGGCAGGTGCCGCTGAGGATGAGTATGGGGGGATTGCACTGACCTTCATCCCTTCAAGACCTTGGGAGAGCCAGGTGTAAATCCCCGTACGGATGTGTTTTACACATTTCTCCCATAAAAAGGACAAATTACAGACTATTGGATCTCTGGTTTGGGTACTGTGAGGCGCTTGCGGAGGGCTCAGGAGTGTCGGCAATGTT
Organism: Aquila chrysaetos chrysaetos; assembly: GCF_900496995.4. NCBI lineage: Eukaryota > Metazoa > Chordata > Aves > Accipitriformes > Accipitridae > Aquila > Aquila chrysaetos. The sequence goes on from NC_044006.1 coordinate 2,419,882, forward strand.
GCACTAACTCTTAGCTGGGATGAACCTGGGATCCTTTCCCACCATGGCTCAGCAGCAATGATCACTACAACCACTTTTCCTGCCTGTTTTCTTGCAGTCAGAGCCTGCCGCCCACTCTTTTGCCTCTTCGGAAGCTGATGAGCAAGAAGTGTCGGAGGAAAACTTTGAAGAACGAAAATACCCAGGGGAAGTTACTTTAACCAACTTCAAGCTTAAATTCCTCTCCAAGGACATCAAGAAAGAGCTGCTCACGTAAGTCCTGCCTTCTTGTCTTTTCCTCCAAAATGTATAAAATATGTACCCAGCACTGCTCGGCTGGCAGGAGACAAGATTTATTAGCAAATACATTTTAAAAATTAGAAGTGTAGTTCCCTTTCTTGCTGTGATTGGTCTTACCTTATCTAAGCGGTTCAAATAAAAAGCTCCAAGAGAAAGCCTATCCTCATACAACTGCTGATCATTGAGGCAAAATACGTTCCCATATGGCCCTGAAACTCTGCAGTGGTGAAGGGAACTTTCTGGGGAGCTCGGTGCTCTCAGGGTTCATGGACGGGGCTGTGGAAACCTCCTTGCAGGGCCCGTTTTCCCTGGTGTTTTCCTGCAAGAGTGTTGCTGGCACGGTGATGGAGTCTGCCCGATCTCCTGCCCCCTTGTTTTGGGACACTGGATGATGCTGAGGAGCCAACAGCACCCAAGGGATCTCAGTACCTTCTCAATGGGTGTGTCGAACTGCAAGGTACCTTGTTGGGAAGGCAGGACTTGGTGGTTGTTTAACGTAGAGCAATGGGTCCCATCACCGTGATACTGCAGGGCCACAAAATGTGAACTAGGGCTGCAGCAAGATTGCTGTCATGCTGCATCTTACACTGGAGAGAGCTCTTAATCCAGCTCCTATCTGTGTATTCATGGCACTGGGTGGGTGGAAATAGAGACCCAGATCTATTCTATTAGATGGAGTATTGCTCTGCATCCACGCCGACCCCCAAACTAATGGTTAATGTTTAGAGTCTGACCCAAATGCTGCAGCTTGGAGCTGGCTCTGATCTAATGGCACGTCGGGATCAGTCTGGAGGTTGTGATGGGGAGGTCTCCCCTCCCAGGCATCCCAGCGGATCTGCTGTTCTTGGCTTCTTTCCTATGCATCTGACCTTCCTATATGTTAAACAGGGAAGAGTCAGCGGGCATCGTTTTGCTGACCTTATACAACACAGCTCGTTATTTGGCTATGCAAGCAGGAGGCAGAGGGAGCAGACAGGCAGGGAGCAGATCCGTGGGGGCAGAGCAGCAGCAGCATCATTTTCCCTAAATGAGCAAAGCACAGAGCAGCTGCCCTATGCAACGCTCTAAAGGCTTTTTTAAAACCCAGCAGCGATGTGAATAGCAATTTCTGAGGCAGAGCCCTGAAGTCCTCCTGTGCTATAATTGTATTATGAGGGTAGAGAAATTTCCTAAATGGAAACAGCCCTGGAATAAATAAATGGTGTTGTGGGCAGCCCTGAGCCTTCTCTCCCCATTTAGCATCCTTGTTCCTTTCTGGCCCAAGGGCTGTAATGAATTAGCTGTAGTTAACTCCGGAGCAGACTTGCCCGCTGTGTCCGTCTGATGCTCCGTGTCTGGGTGTAGTTCTTGGGCCATCTCCAGGCACTGAGGGCAGTCGCAGTGAAGATGCTCCTCACCTCTATCTTCTCGTTGTCCTCCTGTTGGCACACGACTGGGTACCACGTAGCAATACATCACTGCTGCTTGAACATCGTCGTATCGGTGCCGGCTCTAGGGCTCGCTGTGTTTGTATGGTGGTGTGGCTGTGAAAAGGACTCGAGGTTGAGCAGGGAATAGCTGCATCCCCAAGACTCAACTTGCCAGGTCAAACTGTCCCAGGACATCCCTGCAGTGTCCCAGGACATCCCTGCTCTCTCGCATCCCCTCTGGCCTTGGGCAGGCAGGGCAGGACTGTGCCAGAACCTCACCGCTCATGCACAAACTGGCTTTTATTCCCTGGACATCAAGAAGGGATGGCACCTTTTCCCACTGCCCACACAAGTGGAATTCATGGGGGATGCAGCGGAGAGGGATGGGTGGGAACCGCAGTCCGGCGAGAGACGTGGCAGCTTCTGCCACTCCTCAATTTAGGAGCCCCCAGGCACATGAGTCAGAGGTTACTTTTATTCCCTTTCTGGAGTGAATAGTGTTTTCAAGCTTTTCTTTGCAGCTATAAGGGCTGGGGGGGGGGGGGGGGCGGGGAATCAATTCAGAAAGCTGAAATCTGGCGCTTGCAGGGAATAAGCTGATTCCTGCAGCCAGAGCTTCAGTATTGCAGAAATCATCCAAATTGGCAGCACCAAGACCGTGGTGTTCATGCCTGTTCGTTCATGCCACCCAGCAGGCTGCTTTAAGTCTCGCACTGCTGCTGAGCAAGCCAAGTAGCTACGTATTTTGAACATTTTCTTCACATTTGGTGTAAATTTTTTCAATTTTTTTTCAGGATCCTTGTGATCTTTTGGGAACAAAAAAGGGAGGAAGGGGAGCTGCAAGGGAAACAGATGGTTTATTTGCATGCAAACATACAAACACATGCCGAGGTCCGATGGAAGGAGCCGGTGTAAGGGGTCCAGGGCTGGGCTGAGCGCCCCCGCAGACAGACCCCGAGGGGGGCTCAGCTGGCTTTGCAGATCCGTGGCTCTCGGGTGAATCCATTCCTTTCCAGCACTTACACTCGTTGTTGTTGTTGTTGTCGTTGCCCAGTTGCCCAACCCCAGGCTGTGACGGCAGCGGACACATAACGGGAAACTATGCCTCTCACCGCAGGTGGGTTGAACTTTTTTTCATGGTTTGGACTTGAAAGACAACTTTTTATTTCTTTGAGTATATTTTTTGACCATGTGGATAGTTTGGTTCTGTTTCCTCCCCACCTTCTGTTGCCCCTCTCCCTCCCCACGCCCTGGCCCTTTTTCTTTTTCCTTTTTTCCTTTTTTTTTTTTTTTTTTTTTTTTTTTGCTTATCCAGATATTCCATCTCTTCTCTTTCAGCCTTTCTGGTTGTCCTCTTGCTGACAAGAGCCTCAGAAACCTCATGGCTGCCCACTCTGCTGACCTCAAGTATGTTTGCGCTCAACTTGGAACTCCTTTTTTTTCTTTTTTTCCACCCTTTTTTCTCTCTTCTCCCTTCCTGCCCCCCCTCCTCTTGCTCTGCTTTTGCTTTTCCATCCCCTCCCTTCTCTTTTCAAAGAGCCGATCAAAATCACCCGCAAGGAGCTTTGGTGGAGTCCAGCCTCCAGGTGCCGTGTTGAGAAGAGGCAATGGCATGGAGGAAGGCTTATTCTGGGGAGGGGGGGATCACGACCGTGATCAGAAATAACCTGGACCCCCGGCAGGTTTCCTTTGGGCACTGTAGACATACGCTATTTTCTTTCTCATTTGGCATCTTTTCCCAAGCTCTTGTTCCCTAGTTTGTGCCATAACCCTTTTCATTCAACATTTTTGTCCGTCTCTCAAATAATCCAAAGCCTAGATAAAGGCACACGCTTTATTTTTGGGTAGAGACACAGCTGGGAAAATACCACCAGGACATAGCAAAGCCAACTCTTCTGTAGAGCCTGGGATGATGATTTTATGCTAAATTTTAGGGGCTGTTCGGGATGTAGTGACAGAGGTTCCTATTCACTTCCATGGGAGTTTGGTTTGTCAGGGAATAAAAGAGGGAGCAAGCAAATGCTTGGTGAGGCTGGATCCTGAGCCAGTGGCAAAGGGCTGATGAGCACCCAAATTTCTGTGTTCCCCTTTCTGCTCCTGAAGGGAGGAACCTGGTTTTGACATTTTCATTCAAATATCTTCCTCTGAATCCTGTGTTCAGCTTTGCTGCTGTCTTACCAAAAGTCCTCATTTTCAGCAGGAGCTTATTCTTCACAAGAAGGTTTCCCTTCTCTTAGGTTGCCTCCCCCAAAGAAAGCTTTAATAGAAATTGTATTTAAAATAGATGGAGACACAGAGGGGACCCTAACTCTCTTCCACCCAACCTGCACCTTTGGGGGAAAGCTAATTGTGAAATTTTTTTCAACATCTCTTCCATGGAGCCAGCCTACCTTTGGAGGCCGATTCTCCTCTGAGCTCCCTGCTTTGCTGAATCCAGTTGCAGGATTATTTAGACCCTGAGATATTCATAACTGTAACCAAAGAGTCTCTACTGAGAGTAAAACCTCATGGGCGACTTCACATTGCACAGGCTCATCATGAAAAAAAAAAAAAAAGCCCTGTGTCCTGTATGCAATCAGTGATGTTTGGAGCCATAGTAGAGTCAGGTGTGGTCATTAAGGTGATTGGTAAAGTCCCAAATCCCTTTTTGGTGGCCGGGAGGGCAGCGTGGGTCTGGGACTGCTCCGCACCCCACCACCGATGCAGGTGCTGGTGCCAGGAAAAATGTTCTTTAGCTGCCTGCTCCTTATTAGAGAGGTGGAAAAAGTAGCTGGATTAGTTGATATTAATAGAATATACTAGTGGATAGAAAGGACTCGCATGATTAGTGCTAAGTACACTTAATCATGCATTATAGACGATATACATTTTGAAAGAATCTCTTAAGAGAGCTTTGCTGAACTGGTGTTTCTCCAACAGCCTTAAAGAATAGCCCAGTGATCAGGCAATTAGTGTTAAAGATATTAAAAGCTCTCAGGAACAGTGCCCATCTCCAGTAAGGGCCCAGAGAAAAAGCAAACAGGGTTGTCCCTGAGACCGAGCATCACGCCGAGCCTCGCTGTGCAGTGTGCCCTGCAACCCTTGGGCATCCGATGTCAGCACTTTTTATCAAAACACTATATAAAACAGGAGACTTCTGGCCAAAACAAAGCTTTTTAATGTTATTTCCCAAGTACTGCTTTTTTCCTCTGTCCTGGTGAGGATGGGAGCTGAGGAGGGAGGAAGGGAAGAGGATTTGGAGATATTACAGATAGCGCAGTCATAGCTTTTCACAACTTCAGATAAGGCTATGTCAGTGTTTCTATTATAAATTCTATTTCAGGGGTTAATATGCCTGATATAAAAAAAACAGCTCCAGGCTGGAACATGCAATAAAAGGTCTCTGTCGGTATGATTTGTCTCCAGATAATTAAAAATAAAAATCAAATCATTTCTCTCCCCTCTTTAAAAGTCCTGAAAGGCAAAAGGAGTTTGGTGTTAGCATTTTCATAATTTCATCCCACCCTGAAGCTAGAACAACAAAGAGATAGTTTTGCTTTCTACTTTAACAGCGTATAACAGGGAAATGTCACAGTCATCTCCTAAACCTGTAATTTCTAAATGATTTAGAGAATTGGCACCCTCATCGAGGTCCTGCTGGATGTGTCCCTTCTCTTACTGCACCAGACCTACGTGCATTTATGTTTTCCTGGGTCTGAGCATGCTGAGCCTTGGTCCTTACTTAGTCTCCCTGCCACCCCTCTGGGACCAGGACGTGTCACTACTCTCCCACCCTAGGCGAGGTGCCAATTTTTTTCACCAATGGAGACTATTCAATGACCCGCAAAAGCCAGACCCACCCTCAGAGCTGGTGCAAAGATGAGAACTTTTATATTTTCTGACAAAAAAACGAGGACTTTTTAAAAGGCTATTTTCCAAGCCGCAAAACTAAAGGCATCTGTGGAAATTATTGCTCCACTGACTCTCAGGGCCAGAGCACCCCAGCTATACCATTGCCCAGGTCAGGCACGAGCTTTCCCAAAGGCATCAGCCTCAGAGGCTGCCCGTGCACCACCAAGTGTTGCCCATCAGTTCACCGGGGTGTCCTGGAGACACCGTGCTTTTACACATCGGTCCCTGCTCTGCTGTGGGGTACCAACCAGTGGTACCAAAGCAGGCACCGGTGGCTTGAAAAATGGGGATCGAAAAAGTGGGGGCACAGCAAATTCCTCCCCCAAAGCGAAAGGGCATTTTGCAAGCTTGCGGCCGTGCCGTGAGCTTTGCTCGCTCCAGCTCAGAAGCGAGTGGCTCAGCATCTCCCGCTCGTCCCACCGTGGATTTCCTCCCCCCTGTCCTAATCACTTGACTTAAACAGCCCTGGCTAATTGGCAAGCTGGCGTGCACATCCTCGGTGAGCACTCCTCGCCTCTCTTCCTTGTCCCCATGACAACTTTTATGTCCGCCGCGTCACCTACAGCATTCGGAGCAGATCTTTGTGCTCGTGGTACTTCATATCCCCTCACCTTTCTCGCTTCTGTGCCCTTAATGATGCGGTGTTTAACTCGTGCCATTATCTTCGCTGCCGCTCGGCAGGGCTCGCAGCCCCCGCTAGCCTTTGTGCCGGTTTGTGTGATCACAGAAGTACTCTCCAGGCTTCGCTTTCAATCACGTCCCAGAGCGCTGGATGTTTACCTTCAAACGCATGATCAGGGCTGCATCTTCAAAGACCCCTTCGTAACAGCAGCGGCTGAGGACTGAGGGGCAGATTTTGCACCGAAGCACCAAAAGCTGCTGGTGCACCGTACGCGGTGACCTGGTGATCCCCAACCCGAGGCCCTGCAGGCAGCGGTCCCCATGCAGACCCCCATGTCCCTTGCCCATGGTGTTAGGGAAGGAGGAGACCCGAGGTTAACCCGACCTTTTTCCTCCTATTCCTTCATTACTTTCCATCAGAGGCATCAGCCGGTTTTGGACTCTGAGGACCCTCCCGCGGCAGGGTGACTGTTTGCCGCAATGAGATTAGCCCCTTCCCAAGTCACTCAGACCTGAGCTGAGCCCTTCTGTTGGGCTTCCTCTTGGTGGTGGCCAAGGTGGCCCCGTTGTCCAGAGCTGTAGGCGATTTTTCTGGTTTCTTGTCTATGCTCACATCCAGCCCAACGGCCCTGGATGGTACCTGCTGCACCATCTGTCTGTACTGCTGTACCCACTGTCCTGGAGGTCTTTTTTTGGCTCATTATCATGTCCTGAGCTGTCCCCTTTGTGAGGGTGGGACCCGCGTCCCTCCGCCGGAGAGCAGCCGCCCATCGCGCTCCCAACGTCCTCATCTCTTCCCACCGAAGTTCCTCTCCAACGCCGACATGCATGCAGCAACGCATCGACATCGGTGCCATGGGTATTACAGACCAGACCTTGTTCCTATGGAGGGAGAACGGGCAGGAAGAAAAAACCTGCTTCTGTGTTGACACTCCCTAGATTTCTCTTTGAAATGAGCTGTCGCAAACCGTCAATTCCCTGCTCGCATCCCCAGGCTAATCTGAGCCTTCCTTTCCTCCGCAGGTGCCCTACTCCTGGTTGTGATGGCTCTGGTCACATAACAGGAAATTATGCATCGCATAGAAGGTAAGATCTCCCTTAAATTATTTTCTCTGTAGCCTCTTTCTGTTTGGTTTCCTTTTTTTTTTTTTTTTTTTTTTTTCCCCTGCAGTGGGCAGAGTTGTAAAGTTCTGAATAAAACATTAATGTTACTGACAACTGAAGCCTATTTTCATCTCTTTAATCTGACTTCTCTTTTTTTTTTTTTTTTTATGTTTCCAGCATCTGATTAGAAGCTCCCTTCAACAGAATAAAAGACAAAGGGTCAGATTTTAGCTGATGCAATGTTCCTGTTAATAATGCCACCTATTTATGACTTCTATTATCACTTTAGAGCGTTAATAGCAGAGATCTGAGCCTTCTATTTCAACAATTCCATTAAACTTTGCAGGCTGTTAGCAGATATCTTCTTATCTAGACACCATTAATTACTGTCCATTTCCCTCAAATTTTTTATTTTTTTTTTTCTCCTGACTTCTCCTCGTGATGTGAAGCTGCAAAACGAGAGAGATCAAAAACACTGTGCCAAATTCAAGGGAAAGATGACTGAAGTGGGGGAATAGCAAATGCAGTGATTCTGCCAGTGAGACAGGCCTTTCTTCTCTTTTTAACCACAGTCTGTCAGGCTGCCCTCGTGCCAAGAAAAGTGGGATCAAGATCACCCCGACAAAGGATGATAAAGAAGACCCAGAGCTGATGAAGTAAGTCTGGAGATAACTCCCGAGTGGAGCCTTGCGCTCTATCCCATTTGCCTCGCACAGATTTACGCAGGGGAGCAGCATCCATCCCGCATCCCCCCTCGCTCTCGCTGCTCGGAGCATCGTCTGCCCGTGCTGGAGTGGGCGTTGCCAAAGCTTTTCCGCTGGTTTTGGGGGAATTTTTCCCTGATCCCCAAAATGGTGTTGCGATTTGGAAATTTGATTGGAAAATTGGGCAGTGGGGGAGGTAATGGTGTATTTTTTCTTACTTGTTTTTGCCGATGCGAAAGGTAGGCTGGTAGGGCACTACCTGTGCTTTATATAATTCCTAAAAAAACCACCAGTGCTGTAAATGAGGGTAAAACCCCACAGTCAAGTGAAACGTTGCAGGTTTTCAGGCAGCAATGGGCAGGTGAGGGCTGCCGGTGGGCTTGCTTAACTCCCAGGAACACGGTAGAAATAGAAACTATCCATCACTGAGCCAGGTCAGGGTCCAGTAACCGTGAATAAAATGGTTTTGTAGAGTCTCTGCCACAACTGAATATTCAAAGCGAACTGAGAAAGCCTTTCTCTGCTGCCTCGGGCTGAATTTTTCAAAACATCCCAGGGGGTTTCTTCCTACTGGGAACAGAGATTTTAAATCCCTTAGTCTGCCTCAGGAGCTTTACATTTGCTGTGAAATCCATTTGTCCTGACTTTTAGCAAGCCTGAGCATCACGGGCTCAGCGTCCAGGGCCTGACGCGAGGTTCGGGATCTGTGTCTCGACCCCTTGAGCAGCTACAGGACATCAAAGCCTTTACAGTGGGGTTGGGGCCAGCACTGACTCCAGGATCCTATTTTTTCTTAACCCAGAGCATCCCCGGGCTTTCCGGAGCCTGTCCGCTCACCCAACAAGTGCATGTGGAGCGGGATAAAAAGAAACATGGGAAAACTTCTCAACCCCCTCCAAGAGCTTCTGGATGCCCATGAGCGTTGGCATATCTGGCCAAACCCCTTTGGCTCAGCAGACTGTCCCCAAATGCATCCTTGTTTTTTCCTCATTTTAGCCCTAGGGCAGGTCTTGCCCTCGCAGAAGAGCGGAGGTGAATACCTCCGTGTCCCCAGGTTTTGCCCTGGAGCAGAGGCTGAGGCGGAGCGAGAACCAGTGGGTGCGGAAGAGCCCCGCGGGGGCTGTGGGAAACTGGGATGCGCCAGCCGGGGGAAGGACCTTTAAGAAAAAGATGATATTTGAGCCATCTGCTCTGTTCTTACTCTTCAGTCTACAGGAAGGAAAGCCTCCCAGTTAAATGAGCCGTGTGATAATTAGCAAGAGTTAGCAGAGTTTATTAAAAATTAAGCAACCTACTCGAGAATCTGTGGGAGAAAAGCCTTTTTTTTGGCTCAAACACACTAAATTGCTGGTGGCATTGTAATGCTGTGCTGTTAACCAGTGACACAGCGAAGGAAAGGACAAGGAGCAAATGCTGTCGTGCAACTGCCGGCTGTTGTACGTTTGCTTCTTTTCCTGCAGTTGGAGGCCCGAGTTTGGGAGGTCATCCCTTTCCACGTTTTCCCCAGGGACACGTGCCCTGCAGGGCTGGGGAAGCTGTGGCTTTGCTCATCCTTGCCTGCCCCATTTGGGGCTGGGACTGGTCAGGGATGTGCCAAGCGGCTCCCCCAGTGCTGTTTTTCTGCAATGAGAGTGCTTCCCAGTGCAAGGAGAAAGGGGCTTTTTTAAGGCTGTTTTGTTATGGTGCAGCTGGGGCTTGTATAGCAACGGGAGACGAGCTGTCAGAGCATCCCCAGCAGAACCAGTGGTCCCCCCTCCAGCATCCTCACCAGGGGTTGGGTCTCTCCTAGTCCACCCTAAAGGTGCAAATGCTGGGAAGCTAAAGTGGCAAGAAATGGGGTTGGAGCATCACCAGAACTGGGATTTTCTGATTCCTAGAAAGCCGATGCCGTCCACCCCCAGACTGGACTTGGAGGCTGGTTGTGGTTCTGCTGCTCCGTCAGCAGCGGGACCGTGGGCGCGGGTGCAGGCAGTGCCGGGTGGGCTCCGAGGGTCTCTGTGGCATGAAGACGTGAAGGCATTCCCAACGTCCCGTGGCACAGCCAGCAACCCCAGCTCCTCCAGTACGCCCAGGAGGAGCAGAAGCCCCTCTGAGATGTGCAGAACAAGACGGTACAACGATCCCTTCGCTGCCGCCTTCCCCCAGCCCTTGGAAAGCTCGCGTTCTGCCTCCCGCAGCAAGGTGCGCCCGGCGTGGGTTTGCCTTAAGGAGATTTGGCTCTAAATCCATCCTCCGTCTGCACCGAGTGCCACTTGGAACCCGGCCGAGTTTTGCACATTGCCACTGAGGAGAAAGTCATTTAGTCCCTGTTGTTTTTGTTGTTCATCCTTCAAGTAATTTGCTACAGACGTGATTGAACAGATCACCTCAACCTTCAGCCCAGCCCTGGCATAAAACAGAAGCATCCACGGCTGCCTAATTGATCAAAAGCTACTGGTGCTTCTGTTAAATAATAATAATTAAAAAAAAAAAAAAAAAGAATAAAAAATGTCCAAGCCAGCTGTTCTGCACAATAAGGCTCTGGTTTATTTTTTAACAATGAAAATGTAATGAAAGTTAAATTAACAGCGTAAAATATGTAACGGTTGGACCGTAACTGCTGCATACTAAATGCTGGGGTTTGTCTCTCTCTCTCTCTCTCGCTGTTTTTTTTTTCCCCCCTCTCCTTTTCCTCCTGAGGATTCAGTAATTTGCTCGTGATCATATAAAAGCAATGATGTTATGAATTTACTGAGGATCCTGCTGGCAGGGATATTATAAGTGAATTGTGCTGCATTTGCAGCTGATTAAAATCGAGATCAGCATTTTTCAAATTGTCTTGGGAAAAGGCTGGGTGTACAGCTCCCCCCTTCTGCTGTCATCTCCCTTTTGTACGAAATGTAAACAATCAGGGTAATCATTTCTGTGGTGAAACGCAGCTTGCGATTTTCAGGAGCAGCTCAGCGGATATTTTGCTAGGGAAACTCGAAGTCCCTAATTGCTTTCAAACAGAGGACACGGGGTTATTTTTGCCATTTCTTTCCTACTTCCACCTTCCCTTTTTTAGAGTAACCTCCCTTGAGTAATAAACTTTTAACTGTATTTATAATTGACTAGCATCTTTAAACAAATGCAAACCACAGCAGAAACCTTAATAGATACGCTGGGCTTTGTCGAACAGCTGAATTTAGTGATATGCCATTAGGCGGGGAGTTTGCGAGCAGGGAGGAAAGAGGTGCCTTTTAGAGGCACTCATCCTCTTGGCAATTAGCACGAGTTGTGTCAGCGCTTCCATGACACCCCTCGCAGCTCCCATCCGCCTGAACCGGCCATAAACGGTGGCAGAAGCACAGGGGCAGGAGGGCTCGTGCACCGCCTTGGCGGTAATTCCCACTTTTATCCCCTTTGAGCGCAGGTTGATCTCTCGGTAGCCAGAGCGTTTATTTGTCCTCTCCGATGGGGTACGGGCTCAGAAACCCCTTGGATGCCCTCCTTACAGGAGCGGGTTTGCAGCTTCTTGGTGCGCAGGTTGCAGCCTGACCGGCTCCTGGCTCAGGGACTGGTTCACGGCGAAGGGTCGTGTCTCCGTGGGCACAGACAGTGCTCCTAGATTGTGTTGACCATGCTGATGTAGGGTGATAAAGTTGGTGACCCTGGGTTCCTCAGCAGTAACACCGGGCAGAGCTGGCTGTAAATGTGTGACAGTTTGATATGAGCATGTCAACCTTGGTTTACATCGGGATCCAAAGTCAGGCAGCCCAACCTCCTGTCTTTGCCCTCGATGAGGCACCAAACACACACTTTGGGACACCACTGGGACCTGCTTTTGCTGCAAGAGTGAGTGTGATGTGACCTCCACAGTCTTTCCCTCTTGCAGGATTTACCTTGGTTCTTTTTGGCTCTTTGGAAGGGGCAGTCGTAGCTCTTAATTTCCCATCTGTCATTTCCATCAACCAAGCATCTACCACATAAGGTCCAGATGAGATCCCCAAATGTGAAAGCTCGCTTCCCAGGCTTCCTCATTCCTGCTCATCCCTAATTTTCTTACGACCCTCTTCATTCCCACGCTGTAATTTTTGGTAATTCCCTGTGCCCAGGTGTCCGGTTCCTGGCTGTGTTGGGCTTGGACACATCAGCGGCAAATATGCCTCTCACCGGAGCGCATCAGGGTGCCCTCTCGCAGCCCGCAGGCAGAAGGAAGGATCGCTCAACGGCTCCTCATTCTCCTGGAAGTCGTTGAAGAACGAAGGCCCGACCTGCCCAACCCCTGGCTGCGACGGCTCCGGCCACGCCAACGGGAGCTTCCTCACTCACAGAAGGTAAATCACAGGGTTGAAATCACTAGGAGCGTGGTAACATTGCCATGGACTCACCTACCTGCCTGTAGATGCTGCTTGAGCATCATTCAGCTCTTCATGCAAGGCTCAATGGCTGCTGCTTTTGATGCTGACCTCAGTCAGGTTGCTCCAAGGTTGGAACTTTCTGCATAGAAGAAAACGCGTAGTTGTTTTAATATTGCAATGGTGAGATATGGATTGGGCAAAATCATGAAAATTGATAATACAGGGTCCTTCCATGAGTAAGCCAGGACAGGACTTGGGCACCCCAAACAGGGGGTTTGACACCCAAACCAGCCAGGCTTGTCTCACCTTCCTCACCTGTCATGCCCTCTCTTCTAAGAAACAATGTGGTTTTTAATCTTTATTCAGAGAAAATTGCTCTTGCTTTATAAACGGGGAGTTTTGCGGCATTATTCATAAAGCAATTTCCTCTGTACCATAAAAAGCTTTTAGAAGAACTGTCTCGCAGCATGAACTCCACCAAATGGTACATGCTCTTGTTGGGAACATAAGCACCTATAAATACCGAGAGCTTATGAAACCCATTTTTACTTGCTTTTCAGTTTGTCAGGGTGTCCAAGAGCTACGTTTGCTGGGAAGAAAGGAAAACTCTCAGGGGATGAAATTCTCAACACAAAGTTCAAGACCAGCGATGGTAAGGATTTTCACTCCTTTTGCCTTGCAGGTGTGTCAGGGTATTGAGCCCCTAAATCTTTTTCTTTGCAGACTGGGGAGGTTTCAACAACTGAAATCTGGTCTCAGATTTGCAAGCTTACCATGTGCTACGAACACCCATTTCTCAGGCTGCTTGGATTTTGGGGGTGGCATGATACTGGCACCACTCCCCGAATGACACACTGGGAGGGAGCAGGTGAAACAATAAAGAAGGAGTTTCCATAGTGAAATTCCAGGCAAAAAGAATTAATGCTGAAATTGAGATTTTTTTTTTAAATATTCACTGACATTTTTACAAATCCCTTGCAGTCATTCAGCAATTTTCACCTATTCAGGGCTTTTAATTCTGCAGATATTTCTGGATCTGGAATTTTGTTAGTGATGTCACTTTGCATTTCCAGTGCTATTACTGAGGTTTCTGTGGTATTTGACAAGGTTCAGGCATTTTACTTGAATACTTACATAGTTTGGAGCCTATAAATACCTGCACTCTGCTAGAAATATTGCTTTATTTTATGAACCTCCTAAATTCTAATGAAGACTTGCATTAGTTGTTTAAATGGCATCTCCCCAAACTCAGGACTGGAGAGAATGACCTGAGTTTTCAGGGCAATCAACCTTGCAGGGTGCGTGGAGGTGCTGGACTCCAACTGCTATGCTGTCGTTGGCTTTTGCATTTACATATTGACCTATAAAGTAACATTGAACCATGATGCTAAAAATGCTACCAAAAAAATGAAAGAAATAAAAAACCAGGTGAGACGTGCATCCTGTTTAGAGGATGTAAAAGCAAAGGTGAGGACTTTGTGAGTGGTGATGTCTCTGCAACAGGATGGGCTCAGCAGAAAGCCCAACATTTTTGCTTTTCCCACAAGCATTTGCTGACTTGGCCGTGACCTTCTCTCCTGCAGTTCTGGAGAACGATGAAGAGATCAAGCAGCTGAACAAGGAGATCAGTGAGCTGAACGAGTCCAACTCGGAGATGGAAGCAGCCATGGTGAAACTGCAGTCGCAGGTTTGTGTCCTCGGACGCGCGCCCAAGACGAGGGACGCAGGGCCAAGCCCCTTGCATCGGTGGTGGTGGGTGCCGTTGCTTGAGGGCTGGTAACTCTGCTGTCCTCCTTGCTCTGCAGATCTCCACCATGGAGAAGAACCTGAAGAACATTGAGGAGGAAAACAAAATCATAGAGGAGCAAAACGAAGCCCTGTTCCTGGAGCTCTCAGGGTTGAGCCAGGCTCTAATCCAAAGTCTTGCCAATATCCGCCTTCCGCACATGGTAAGAAACTTTGACAGCGCTCGCTCCAGCCAGCGTGATCGAGGGGGCCATGCCAAACCCCGTTCACGATAAGGCTTACGTACAATTAAAGAGTGGGAGAATTTCTCTACATACACCTACGTGTCCTTTATAAGATCAGTACTTTTGCCTTATCTCTGAAGCTTGCATTATATCTCCCTTTTGTTGTCATTTTCTGCTGATCTCCCTTTGTAACTATTGTTCTGTCTCATTACATCTGGGAGCATTATCAGAAAATAGGAAACTTTATCAAGGGCACCCAGCACCTTTTAGGCTAAGACAGCACAAGCAGAGATCAGGAGGGATTGGATTTCAACGTCAGAAAGATCTTACAGCTCCTATTATAATGTAGGTAGTTTCAATTCAGTTTTGAATAGCTGGCAGCCAAAGAATAGCATTCTTAAAGAGAGTGTATTTTGTTTAATTTAACAAGGTCTAACAGCCCACAGCATGTTACCATAGAGTTACTGCAAAATGAAAAGACTGCATTAAAATAGTAAAACCACAAAAGGCTATTAATTACCTTCTCTCTATTCCCAGGAATGTAATTACTGTTGTCAAAACCAGGTGGGGGGGGGGGGGGGCTCATGTTGTTGGGGAAGCTGTCCTCTTACAACTCATAAAGACCATTGCAATGATCAGAGGAATGAGCTTTTGATTTATTTTTTCTGCCATCATTTTTTGGGGGGGGGAATCCTTTTCATTGGGGTTTGTATTTAAATTCAGGCTGGTTGGAGAGAAGCCATCCTCCAGCAGAGCAGTTTTGGATAGTATTCACCCAGCTGCCTAACTGGCAGAAAACTGCTCGCTGAGTGCTTTTTTGTAAAGTATTTGACACATAAAGGTCAAATAAACTGTTCAGCAAATATTTTTTCAAGGTTTCAGGCAACTCCAATTAAATAATGCCCACGAGACTTGTATGCTCATTTTATTCCTGTTCTTTTTCTTTCTTCTCCCTTTCTTTTATCCCCATTAACTCCAAGTTAGATACTTGCAAGGTTTCCACAATGCCCCTCAAAAGCAAAATCTGTACCGCAGCACCGTGCTGGCGTGGGCAGACACGAGCCCAAGGTGACCGGGCTTCTGTCCTAACTTTGCCTTTGATTCCTTCCGTGATGTTTCAGCAGTCCTCTCGTCCTCCAGCCCTTCATTTCCATGGCTTAATTCAGCCTCAAGCCTGTCAAACTGCCTGCACGCGCTTAACCTGACCCTGTTAATAGTTCCACGAGGCCAATGCATAAAATTAAGGACCCAGTTAAGACCTGGCAGGATGAGGGTTGCACGATGAGATCCCATACGTGCAGCACCACACACAAAAAGGCTCCGACATGGAGACCTTGGGCTCTTGGTACATACACAGACAATTAATTGCAAAGAAACATCTCAGCCTCTTCCTGCTCTACGACTAACACTTTTATTTGGCTTTTTTGGCTGCAGGAGCCAATTAGCGAGCAGAACTTCGATGCGTACGTGAACACGCTGACCGACATGTACACCAACCAGGAGTGCTACCAGAACCCGGAGAACAAGGACCTGCTGGAGAGCATCAAGCAAGCTGTCAAGGGCATCCAGGTTTAATGCTGCGGGATGGAGACAAGCAAGCGAACAGACTGTAAGGTGGAACTTTCCCTCCAAGTATTCAGGTTTACAAGTTAGAAAACTTGTTTAATGAATGAAAAAAAAAAAAAAAAAGAAAAAAAAAAGGACCAAAATGTAACCAAGAGGCCATTTCTGAGACATGGAACTGATCGAACTCGATGTTCTCGTTTACTTAACTTTGGACCTTCTTGAGAAAAGTGGGATTTTTCTACCTGGACCACGAGGTAGATCAGGATGGAAGGTTAAATTCTCCAGTAGGCTACGGGGCTTGGTAGCTGGTGAAGAGCAGGCATCTTTCATGAGTTGCCGTGCTCTTGCAGAGTTGATCCAAGAGTGAAAACGTTACAAGAACAGGGTCTTGTCTGATCCAAGACTAGCGTATGACTGGCTTAAACCCTCATGTTGTCTATGGTCGTATGTCCAGATCACCTACTCACACATGAATTATGTTCTATGTTGCTACAAGTGCTGGAGCTGCAAGCTACCTGTAAATCTGAACCTGTGCTGGGCCTCCCAACCCCGAAGTGTTCAGATATCCACTGGGCATGGGAACTCTGAAGTATTATAAAGTAGCTTATTTTTATTTTCTGAAAGAAATCTGAAGAGCAGTTCTGGATCTCCAGTGGAAAGCGCAATGGAAAAAAGGTTCTCAGGGAAGCTTTTGGAGTTTGCAACTACAGTATTCCTTTGTCTGTCTTAAATATGAGAATAGCTATTATGAATAGGCCAATACCAGATATTTCATACAGAAGAATTCTTTAATGTGTCATGGTCCGGTGTATATGATTTTTTGGAAGTCTGTTTGATGACAGTTCTGGTTCTTTTCATTATTGTGATCATCCTTACAGTGGCGCAGTACTGCCAGTCCAGAGATCATACATCAATGCCAGAGAACGTTTGAGATTGCGATGAACAAAAAAAAAATAAGAAACGAAAACCAACAAAAAGAGAGATGTTAATTGATGGCCAGCAAAGTGCTTACCTACCGTGAATCAGTAGTTGATTTCTTACAGATATCCACAGGGCAATGGGTATTTTTTGGTTTGGTGTTCTACGTTTTGCGCAAAATCACAGCGCAAGCGCCATTCTGCAAAAACAAAAGAAAAAAGGAAACAAACAAAAAAAAAGAGTATTCAGGTATTGGGTATTCTTCCAAAGAAGCATTCTGTAAGCAGCTCGGTACACGCAGCCCACTGTGCACTTAAAGAACAACTCTACGAATGTCTTTGCGACGCTGCTCTCCAGCACCTGCTCCATCGTGCGCGGAGCCAGCCGGCTGTCCCCCCGCGGGTTCGCTCTTCCCCACGTTCGCTCCTGTCCGGAGCTCGCTGTCCCCCTGCTGCAAACACTTGGGAAGCGGAGGGGGGCAAAACCCCCCGTGGGGTCCCAGGGCGGGATGCATCCGCATCCCGCATCCCGCATCCCTCCGGGCGGCGGGGCAGGCAGAGTCGGGAAGGATTTTGCTGACCCATACTAAAGGCAAGACTGTGGTGTCGTTTCGAGCCCAATCCTGCAGATATTTAGGGCATAATCTGCGATTCGGAGAAGTCAGTAGAAAGCTTCCCAGCAATTGCAGCGGCCACTGGATCCGGCCTCGAAGCTCACGAGCGACTTGACTCGTGTCGGTTCCCCCGTTGAGTTCAATAGGGCACCTGGCGTGGGTGGGTTTACTCACGTACTTAAGTGTTTGCAGGATCAGACTCCATGAGTTCACTTATTTTAGGACCCATTCCAAGTGCAAAAATACAAAAGAAAGGGAAAGGAAAAAAAAAAAAAATTGAGGTGTTAAAAACACAATGTTCTTAACATGTAAATAGAGTCCAAATTGATTGTGACTGCAATTCAGTTAGTATTTAAAAGTAGAAAAATTGCACTTCCTGGAAGAAAGAGAGGAAAAAAAAAAAAGTAGTTAGTTTAATTATCCTGTAAATTATTTAATTTTGGCAAGATGTATGTAATTTATATTTACAACAACTTATGTTAACTTTTTGCTATTTATTTAACTTTTTTATTTATTAATTTTATACTTATTTTGAACTGGACACCGCACCATAGAAAAGAAGATAAAAGAAGCAAAAAAAAGTTAAAAATTAAAACTTTTGACCATAAAAAATGATATTCCAAAAAAAAAAGAAAAAAAGAAAAAAACCCTATCTACAACTCCTACTTGTAATTTTGATGCAACCAAGTTATTTTTTATATATTTTGTTATTTATTCTTTTAACGATGGGAATTTTTTTAAAGATATTTTATAACCGAGACATTTTGATAATTTTTTGGTTTGTTTTTTTGCGGGGGCAGGGGCACCAGGGGAAGAGAGACTTTTTCAGTTTTTCTTTTCTTTTTCATTCATATTGTTTCAGGCACTGATAACAGTAAATGAAAATTCTGTATTTATTATTTATTTAATATTTAAGTCGGGGAAAAAAATGAACTGTGCTCTTGTTGTATATTTATTTTGTCGTTTGTGTGTCGGTTATGTGATGACTGAGTACTTGTTTATGTGAAGGAATACTGTTAATATTTAAATAATAAAGAGTCACATTGAAAGTTATAGCAGGCTACATGTTATTCTGTGAAAACGAATACTGTGATCTACTTTCCTCAGGAAATGTATTTTGCAGACAGAACTTCCTTATGTACTGGCACGGTTATTTCGTAATAAAACCCAGTTCTGTTTGTGACTTTAGTTCCTATGGTCTTTCTTCGAGCTGCTGCCAATGTCCCCGACGTGTCCCCGGTGGGCTTCATCCTTGCTCCTGCACCGTGGCTTGGAGGGTCGGCGTGTCCCCCCACCTCGGACCTGCGGCCACCCCAAACCTGGCTCTTCCCACCTACTAAACTGGGGGATCTGGGAGGGCTTTAGGTTTGGTATCTCTGAAGGCTTTGAAAAATAAGGAGTTGTCACCATCCGGCCAAGCGGGTGCCTAAAATCCCGCTAGTCCCATGATGGGGAGAATCAAAAGTCCAAGCGAAGGTAGGTATTCGTTTCATCGGTTGCTGGAGCCCCTTCCCCACGGCAGGAGGGCTGCAGGCAGCGTTCCTCCGGGCAGGGGTCGTATCCTGCACCCCCAGAACTCGGCATCCCCGGGATTTCGCGGCTTCGTGCTCCCGCAGGCGACGTGCAAGCAGAGGAGGTGCCGTCGGGAGCGGTGCAGGAGATGCCAGCCCTGGGACGGGACACAGAGACGGATGCTTTCCCTTCTTGGATTTACAAAAAGGCTTTGCCAAATTGATCTCTGAGGTTTAGCTAAAATGCCGGGAGACGGCTTGTTTTTGTCAACAAGGTTTCCTCGCTCATATCTGCCTGACTGCAATGTTCACAGATTACCTTCCTGGAAGAATGGAGCTTTTTCACTGGCAAAAGAGTTTATGTTTTGAAGTGGTGGTAATGAAGAGAATTTCTCAACGGTCTCTGCTTTGGAGACATCATTTCTGAAGTTGCCAAAATTCAGTTTTGCTGTGCCGTAGCTGTAGTTTCCAAGGTGAAATAAGGTAAATCGTATTAAGGCCATTTGGAGCTGAGCGAGATGGGTCGAATGGGAATTTCAGGCAGGTTCATCACCAAGAAATTCAATTCGCTACTTAACTGAGCTGAACTTTCCTGACCATCCCCGCGCAGAGGCACGAGTCTCATGTTGAGACAAGCCGGAGACTCCGCTGCAGCACTCCTGGGCTCTGCCCAAGGTAAGCGCTCCTCCTGCCTCTGCCTGAGCTCTTTCTCCAGGTTATTCTATCAGCATCTGGCTTTCCTCTCTCTGAGCAGTCAGATTTAGGACCTGTTCTGGATGCCCTGGCCATGTGGTCCCAAAAGCCTGAGCAGAAACACCCTCGGGAGCGAGGACTGCTGGAGACTGAGCCCAGCTTTCCCAGGAGCTGTGGAGCAGGAGCCCCAAGGACGAGGTCTCTTTGAGGCTTTGCTGGACACAACTTAGAGTTGATGGGGTTTTGTCCTCTCCGCAAAGGGCTGCACATCTTAAAAGGAGAAAAATGGGGCAACTGACTCACGCAATGGTTCACCTAAACCGGCTGGCATGTTGTTTTTCTGAAGGGCACATAATTGTTTTATGGGGGGTTTCACTAGACTTTGCACTGTCAAGCAGTTCCTTGTGCCAATATTTGATTATGACGATAGAGCTAATAGACGAGCTCGCTTGTCCTTTCTTAACGAATTGGCTGTGCTGTATAATAGAGCGGTTAGATTTGTGTTAAATTGCAGCTTTGGGAGCCATCACTGTGAGATGTTATCTTCTCTGAACTGGCGTCCTTTATCGCAGGGAAGGGAATTGAATTGGTTTAAGATGGTACACTGTCAGTTTATAGGTGTGCTTAGGAGAGCTCTTAAGCCTCCTCCAACACGCGTAGGGTGAGAGCTGAACGGCAGAGAGCGGGTCTTTTGCTTCAAGGATGCAAGGGAAAAGATACTTGTCAGCATGTGGTTGTTTCTAAACACGTCGAGAGCATCATTTGGCTTCACTGATGCCACTGTTAATTGTTAAAAGCTGCTAACGACCCATCCCTCCATTCTTCTGCTCAAGTGGTACCTTCCACTTGTCAACATTTACCTAGCCTCTCCCCGAGAGCCACGAGCTCCGGCGATGGCTTTCGGGTGTGTGCAGAAAGGGGTTTCTTTCCCAGCCTCATGCATTTTTTCCTGACTTTTGGTCCCCCTGCCCCAGAGCTCCTCTGGGTAAAGTCTCAAAGCTCGGTCCTTCTCACCCTGCTCCCGTGACCAAAGTGTCCCAAAGAACGCACAGCTGGGTGGTCAGGAAGGGGTTGCCTTGTTCTCCATCAGGTTACTGGGGAGAGAAGGTAACTTTGCTCTTCAGAGCTGCCATTTGGCCTCAAATTCACCTTCCTTGGGCCCCGGGAAGATGATGCTGAGGCTGGAGAGCAATGGGATGGGCTGGAGATGACACTGCAGCCAATGGAGCAGCCCCCGGCTGGAAACTGCTCCCCTCCCAACCAGCACTGAGCATAGCTTGGCTGGATTAAAGGCTCTGGCCCGCACTTGTTAACACACTCGCTTCTCCTACACTTTTATGAGAAGATATATCCTGAAACGACCTTCCACTTCGTACAGAAGGGCTCGTGGGATCGAGGCTGTAGGAAAGCATGCGGATGATGCATTCTTCAGGCAAATAGCTCTCGTTATTCCAGATGCCTTCGTCCCCTTCTTTCAGTGGGATGAATAAATCACCAATTGTTGTAAAAATGGTAGTATCAGATTTAAAGACATTTTCGACCCTGTCAACAAGGAAGTATAACAGCCATTAAAGCCTGCTTTCATTTATATAACTGCAACGCTCTTTTGTTTGAATGTCAGTGACTATCTGTGATGATCCGAAGAAACACAAGCCATGAAGGGATAGAGCAAGGACATATGCTCTGCCTGAGCTCCAGGATGAGCAGGAAGGGCTGGACCACACCAGGAGGACCGATCTACGCTAAGATATGATGTCCGACCCTACAGCATTGTGGCCACAGTTAACTCCAGGATGCCCTTATTAAAGCCAGGAGATGCCAAAACTTTTCCTTGCCTCTTCCTTAATTCCAGCGAGTCCCAGCGTCCACCCAAGCTAAGCATGAGGCAATGGCCAAATGGTTTGGACTCAAACAGGGGCTAACCTGGCCTTAGCACCACAGGGGAGCTGGTTTTGGCCTGAAGCTCATCGAGGCCAAGATCAAGGATCAGCTCCTCAGGTTTTGCCATTTGCCGGAGGACTCCTTCTTGGGCTTCAACATTTAATAATCCAGCCCAACCATGCTGAGGCTGTTTAGCAATTAAATAACATAAATCCAGAAGCTAGATTAATAAACAGTCTAGTCTGTCTAGAGCAGTCTACAGGGTGGAGAGGTAAAACTGTAAAATATTTATTACCGGCTTGGGGATGAAGTCATTAATTTAATAACTACCCATTGCTTTGCTTCTTACAGTTGTTAGCAGTCTGAAGGTTACAGAAGATTAGGTGGGAAACTTACTGCCTCCCTGCTGAGAGGAGCCTTTCCCATGAAAGCCAGAGCCCAGCTCCCATCTGTCACCCCATTACGTTCGGAGGTGGTGAATATATTACCGTGCCGCTTACCGAAATAAAACAAAACAAAATTTCTGCTGGCCACATGGCAACCCTCCACAAAATTTAATGAGGACGCTGCCCTTTGTGCGCGGGGCCATTTTCAACAGCTGTAGAGATGAAGGCAGGAGGATCTTTGTTGGCGCTTGCCGCTTGCTCAAGACGTGGCTCCCACGGCGAGCCTGGCCCCAACAGTATTGCGAGGGCAGGTGCCTTTGGGGACCGATGCTTTGGCTGCCTCTTGTCCTGAGAGGTCGGGAGCATTGTCAGAGCCTCTCATTTGTGATTTCTCAGCGGGTCTTCACATTTTCAGGAGAGGGAACATGGGTATTAGTTCAGTCCCTGCTGTGATCTGATATTAGGGAGCATCCAGGACTTAGATATATGCATCCTCTTTATAGTGATTATGGCTGGAGTCCCCTGATGAGCGTGCTCCCCCACTGACAACTACAATTTGCAGCAATGCTGCAGCAAAAGTTGGGGCAGGGGAGAGTGAGGGAGAGTGTCTGTGTACCCTTGGCATATTTTGCCATCCATTTCATCCAGGGACAGCAAAGAGCTGTCATCTGAATGAAGCGCACAAGGGGTAGGGTTTGAGCAGGAGACGGTGTGTGATGTGGGACGTGTGCCCCCCGCCAGCTCCCGCTGCTGAGGGGCCGAGACACTGCTAATCTTCCCCGATGACCGCACTGACAACAGGTAATCGAATTGCCTAAATAATTTAATCGAATCTTTAGCCTGCTTTGTAAAATAAATAAAATAAAAATGGGCACATACTGTGAGCACGGGACACAGACCACAGCACGGATGAATATACGGGTGCAGCCACCCAGCCCTCCCGGCTACAGCCTCCCTTGGGGGGGACCAGCTCCAGCAGCACTTAGTGCCTGTCCCTGTTCTTGAGGAAGGCAGGAAAAACAGCTCGGAAGGCACTGAAGGGTGCTGGATGGCTCCTGGAGAGCTCTGTCCCGACGGAGCCGCAGAGCCCATACTCCTCACTCAGCCACCAGCCTTGGAAGAGCCCCTTTGGCCATGGGCATCCCTGGTCCTCCTAAAGCCTCGGAAAGCTGCAGAACCACACGGACCGGGCAAAGCAGAAATAAGTAGGAGCCCTAAGTGGATGCCTTGAGGATGTAAGAGAGGTTGACGGGAGACAAGGTGGCCAGTGGTGGAGAAAGGCATCTGTGCTCTCTGTTAACACAAGAAGCAATGATAAGAGCCTGCGGGTCATGCAGCGACGGACACTGATTTTTACCTTGCGCCATTTGTGTAGTTCTTCTACCAACCCAGAGAGCACCAAGTAGCCTTGTTTTCAGCTAATTTCCAGGTGATCTGGTTGACTCAAATTATCTGTGATGACTGCCCAGGAGAGAAAGGAAAACAACATCCCTGAAATAATATTCTGGTTTCTGCAGGCTCCCACAAAGGAGAGACTTGCATTAGGTCTGTGGGCAGCTCAGAGCAGAGGAGTATGAAGCTGGGTCTCCAGGTACTGGAGATGAGAAGCTCTGTACAGGTGGATCAACTGTGATGTCTTGGCCAAGACTTTGCACTATGGTTTAATGACATCAGGCTGTGTTTTAGCACAGACAGAGTGAGATTTTAGTGGTACTTTAAGGAGGATAGGGAGGAGAGGGAAAGAGAGAAAAAACGCTTGTGAATCAGACGGGCTTCTTCAGTGCTGAATGGCACGACAGACCTGCAAGATATTTCTGTTCTCACCAAAAAGTAACAGAAACATTTCTGCAGAGTGTTAACCTCAATTTTTCCCTCACAACAGACTAATTTGCAACTGTCAGCACAAGCACCTTTGTCCTGACCATCCTGTACTCCGGTACACATCCAGCACAGGCAGGGCTAACTGCAGAGGCCCTACCCCAGTATCATGTCATCGCATTACCCTTTCATTTCTCTTATCAACACCACCATTCAGTTCTACTCCTTATTCCCAGCCGTTATCACAATGAGCCAAGAAAGTGCAGAGCATCAGCCAGGAGGAAAAAAAAAAAAAAGAACAGGTGAAATTCTGATGTTGTCAGCTAAAATAGTTTCCAGATGAGCTCTGCCCACAAAGAAGCTGAATCTTGGTGATTTTGTTGCCAAATTTTACATTTGCTCCCTCTCCCCCATCCCTCCTCTCTGCTGCAAGCTGAAAGTGGAGTCCTGACACTGCAAAGTGTTAATAGAATTAGTCTCCTGCTATAAACTGTTCACTGGGGCTTGTTAGCTCAATTGTTGATGCTAAATTCTTATCAGAGCCACCTAAAAGAGCATTAATCAAGAAAGGCTGAACTCCCTGCCTGGGTCACAGAAATTTAATTAAACCCCAAGTAAAACTGGAAAATCATTTTGAAAGAGAAGAGACGAATACAAAATGCTTTTCATCATTTGACTCTGCATCTTCGTAGTTCAAACCCTCAGCCATGATTTCAAAGAGTTTTGCTAGAGCAAAGGCTGAGTGAAACACAGACAAGGCTTCCCTCAGTGCCTCCTTTAACACAAGGTCCTGATGCTCATCCAGGGTAAATGAAATATGGAAAACCACTGATTAAGGCCTGCTAAGGACTGGGACCCACAAATGCAAAGGGGCAGAATGCCCTTCCAAGTAAAACAGCAATCTCCTTGTGTAAGGTTGTGTTATGGTTATTGGTTTATGGATTTGTATCTATTTTCCATTTGCTGTACAAAAAGGCTCATGCAACAAACCATTTATTCAGTAGACGCAGAGAAATATTAGTACAGGTGTCTAGTACGACCTCGTGTGGGATATTGTGTGTAGTTCTGGGACCTCTCTTTGGAAAAAGAAAAGATGAATTTATCCTTGAACAGGTGGGGGGAAGGACTGGCAGAGTGATTAGCAGAACAGAGAACCTATCTTAGGAGAGGAGATTAAAAGAGCTTGGCTTGTTTAGCCTAGAAAAACAAAGGTTAAGAGGGGATATGATTACTCTTCATAAATACATTCGGGGTGGGAGGAACGGGAATGATTTAAGTTAGAGGATAATACGGGTAGGAGATCAAATAAGGCACATCTTGGCCAGGAATAAATTTCCATTGGAAATCTGAAGATGTTTTCTTATTGTTAGAGGAGGAAGGTTTTGGAAAGGCATTCTGAGCAGGATGCCTGAGCCCCCGTGGATTTTAAGGGGAGATGGACGAACGTTGTGGCTGGCACAGCCCAACATGCCAGTCTGTAGATAGGATATATAGGACCACCCATGCCAAAGCAGGAGCAGGAAAATGTGATATGGCTGCCGTTTTGTTGTATTTTTATTATTTATGAATCCATAAAATCTGTTGATTTTATTTAATCCAGGAATCACTTAAAAGATCTAGAAATCATTTTCTTCCCCTGTAAGTAAGAAATGCTTGATTTTTGAGATTCTTATTTGGCAACCCTCTCCTAAATCATGGCAGATGGGCCATAACGAGACAGGAGAGAGACAGGACACTGAACGGGGCTCACCGGTGCTCCTGGCAGTACCAAGAAGAGATGAAGCACCTCGCTGCTGTATGTCCCCAATGGCAGGGACCTCTGGTGATGCTTTCTCCCACTCTCAGCCAGGCTGCACCATCTCCTGGCTGCTTTCTTTTGACGACGCAGTTAAGTGAGATGAATCCAGGTCTTTACGAGCCCTTCTTCCAAGTGGCAGTGGTTATGCATGGTGCAATACAGTGGAAATCAAGACATATGTTCTTCCTCTTGCTTCAGCAATTACTCACAGAGCCCCTTGATGAAGTGAGGCAGGAGGATAGCTTTAGGAGAAACACACACACACACATACACCCTTTGCATGGGCAGGAGGATCTCAAGTGATTTGCTGTCAGTGTGTTAATAGTAATACTAGTATAAATGCATGTGTCTGCATGTATTTACATATAAGCATATGTGTGTGCATATGCATATATCGTATATACTTCTGAAAGTGGTATAGTGCCAAAGTGACCAAAAAATGCAAGAGAGCATATTTTGCAAAATAAAAAAAAAAGAGAAAATGGTGAAAATATAACCCTATGATTTAATGCTCCTCCATCTCTTCATTTATGTGAGTCATCCTGTCACTCGCATATTACCCTGTTGACTTAAACAGCAATCTGTATTGCAAGGCTGCAGGTCAGGCTGCCTGAGTGCACAAGCTCAGCCTGTTGGGCCCTGACTTGGGTGCTAAAATACATTTTTACTATTTGCTCTTTCAAATAAATAAAACCATCCCATTTTAACTAATCATCTCTAAGATGGACTTCAGAAGTTAATTCATGCTGACTGATATTTTAAAAGTATTTATAAAAGAAACTGGTTTTAAAAAAAAAGGAGGGAGGAAACTGTAAATCACAGGGAAATAAAGACAAGGAAAAGCAAGAAAATTCTTGGCTTCAGCTCACCCTCATGAAAATTGCTTGTTCTCAGCAATTAAGTATCTCAGCTAACGAAGGATGGAGACCTGATTCTTACTGGTAAGACTGTAGACTAGGGGGTTGCTGAGAGTAGGGACAGGGATTGCACTTGCACCTGCGAGGGTCCCTGCAGTGCCCCAGGCCAGGCAAAGATGCTGAGGTGCAACCTCCAAACCCCGCAGCAATGCCTGTACTGCTGGAGACACCTTGTGGTACACGGCTGAGAAATATAACAATGCACGGATTTAACCAGGGCCACCAGGGCCTGCTTTCCCAATCCTACTTTGCTTTTTCCACTCTCAGAGGCTGCTGGGGTTCTTCAAGCCAGGGGGAGCTGCCCACAGGCATTTGCAGACAACGCAGATGCAGGAGTGAGTTACTAATCTATTGCTGACTATAACTCATGGCTAACAAAGCCCCAGGTGAGCTGTAAGGATGAAAGCAAGGTCTTTTTAAAGAGCAGGGAAAGAAGTAGCACAAAGAATCAGCAATTGCAGACCCATGAAATCATGAAATACCCAACCCTTCTGTTTTTCTAAATGTGGGTATTTTTCCAATATTATCAGACAACTTGCGGTTTCCTCCAGAGCTGGAGCCTGGTGCTATGACCTACGTGGAGGTGTTTTCAGCAATAACTACATTTTCAAAGAAGCCAGAGGGGAAAAAAGCGCCCAGGGGAGCAGAACCAGTGGGAAGCTGGGGGTGAGCCCATGGAGCAGCGAAAGCAAGCCTGCCCGGGCACAGCTTGGCATGAGTTTTCTGTTAGCGCATGATTTGGGTCGTGTGCTGCAGAGACGTGTATGAGTTATAGGTGCAGAAAATAACCTGTCCCTTGAGGGTGACCGTCTCCCTTCGGCTATTCCCTCCCCATGGCTGTGTCCCCGGACATGTTTGGGGTACAGGGAATGAGGTGGGGACTTGCTGTGGGCAAGTGTCTTCCCTGCGTGCTTCTCCTGGTTAATCCCTGTAATTCTCTGGAAACAGAGGGGCTGCCAAGTCTCACCGATCCTGGCAGTGAAAGGCTGGAAGGAATCATGAATACACCTAGGAGGGCTCAGGGTATTTGGGAATCCCTAAAACACTCCTCAAGCTCTTTCTGGTCTTCTCGAGGACTTGCTGCAAGATCTGCTGCTGCCGCCGCCGAATCTACCTCTCTCCCTTAGTAACAGTTTACAGGGAAGCACAAGCAGTGCTCCTCTCTACCCCTGCTGCTGTGAGCTCTCTGCCTACAGCACAGCTGCTCTAGCAATAATGGGAATTTTTTTACCCAGCTTTTATTTTAACAATTTTTGTGCAAAAAATAAACCAACTGCTATTTTTCAAGCGGCTCTAGTGGCAAGGGGAGCAGACGCTGAATGGAAGGCCTGGAACCACATGTGTAAGGAGTTTGTCTGTTCTGTGTTTGCAGATTTGAACTGCATTGCCATTATGCTTGAGTGCTTTCCGTATTAAACAAGATGAGGCGAGCACAATAACCACGTCCTGTTTTGGTTGAATCAGCAAGGAGGAGTTTCAGCACTCACTCTCCACAAATAATCCCATTCTCCCAGGCAGCTGTCTTCTGTGCAATGAAAGTGCAGACATCTACAGTATTACCCCGTGCCTGTTTGCAGAGTCTGCTGTTATCATGTTAACGAAGGGAGCTGAGATAATCACCTTAAAGCATAAATACATCTTGGATGCTGATTCACTTTCTCCTATTTGAGCCTATTTACCAGGGTAATTCTTATTTTTTTCCACTGCGGGCTTGTTGTGTCTGGAAGGATAGCTGTTTCTTTTTTCACAATTCAAATCCAAACAACTTAAAGCAAGATACCTCTTGTCTAGATGTGATTATTCCTTCTCATTTTGTAGCCATACGTAGTATCAAGTCCTAGATCTAAGGCCAGTCTAGACAATTTTGTTTGATCTGCAGCCTTAGCAGTCACACAGATCGCGCAGCCTCAGCCAACGCTGTGTGCGTCACTTACAGATGAAGACGGACACGCAGTTTTACAGGATAATTTCTCTCAGTCTGAGATGGGTGACAGGAGTCAGCTTTTCCCCATGTCTTGTCAGGCCCTGCCATGTCAGTTAAAGCCACTGAAGGAGCCTGCGTGGGTGGATAAAATCTAAATTAGGTGCCTAATGCTCAGCCAGATCATCTCAGGGGACAGGGATCCCTTCACCGCACGAATAGCAAGTCAGATATTGTGGCAGTCTCGCAATACTCCATGTTTCCCTCAAGCCCCAGCCCCTGGAGCCGGGTGAATATGCATCTCACTTATTTTCTTCTCAGTAAATTTATATCTGGCATTTACGGTTGCGGCCAAAAAAATAAAATTATCCAAGCATGTGACTCAAGTTGCGTGTTCATAGGCTCAAAATGAAGAGTATCAATTAGCTCCCAGAGTAATGTTTTTTTTCCCGAGTTCCCATGATTTTTTCCCAAGCCTGACTAACGACATCAGAACATCTGGTGTTGGCCAGGCTTCACACAGGAGGTTCAGCTACAGCGTGAGGACCGCGTGTGCCAGCTGGAGACTGGCATCTCCCCAGCTCCCGACGCCGGGCTGCTCCATGCATCCGCTCCCGCACCCTGGGAAGCCCCGATCCCACCCGGAGCCGGGGCAATCTGCTGTCACAGCGGGGATTGCTGCGGAGGTGTCCTGCAGGGGATGAGGACTGGGAGAACCGGGTGCTGACCTGAAGGAGCAGCGGTGGCGACGCGGCCCTGTGCTGGGAGCCAGCGATGAGGGCAGGGTAAGAGGGACGGGGCTGGGGGAAAGCAGCCAGGCCGCGATGGGGAGATCTTCCCAGGAGCTGTGCGATGGGGAAGGGAGCCCTAGTCTGTATTTAGTCCCGCCCCATATTTAGGCTGGATCTGTGGGTGCAGGCTGTTGGCCCAGTCAGTGTTGAGACCTGCTCCGCGTTTACGCCTGGCCGATATCCCTGTGCTGCTGGCCCAGGCCATATTTAAGCCCGGTCTGTCAACTCCATCTGCATTTAGCCACAGCCTGCAGCTCCGGTCCGTGTTTAAGCCCTGCGCCTGTTGCCGTAGGCTGTATTTAGACGTAGTTTGTACTTAGGGCCGGTCTGTATTTAGCTCTGGCCCGTAGGCCAGATGTGCGCCCTGGTTTGTACGAAGGCCTGGTCTGTGGCACTTCCCCTCAGGGAACCAGCGCTGCCCCCCGCCCCGTAGTGGTACAGTCTTCCCACCCTCCCCCCGGTCATGCATGGTACAGCCCAGACAGCGCCCCCCTCCGGGCAGCAGTGGTATGCTCCCCCTCCACCACCACCCCTTTCCCCGCGGCGGTGGTGCGCGCCGCGCCTGCGCAGTGGCGCGGCCGGCGCTCAGCTGGGCAGTGTTTACAGCTGACCGAGCGCGGCGGGACGGGCCGCGCCGCGCCGCCGGGCCCGGGAGGGGAACGGGCCGCACCGGGCTGGCTTTCGCCGACCCGCCGCTCAGGTACGGCCCGACGGGGGAGGAGACCCTGTCCGTTGAGGTGCGGCCGGTCCCGACTCCACCTGACCTCACCGGGCTGCTGCAGCCCCCCCCCCCTTCCCTTCACCTCAGCTCAGGCCGCAGCCCGCCCCCCCCCTCTCCCCGCCTCAGCCCGGCCCTGCGGCTTTCCTCGGGCAGTGGGGCTCCCGCTTCTCCTGGAGGTGCCCCGCGGTGGGGGCATGGCCCTTCCCGTGGCCTCTCCTTCGCCCCAACACCGCTTCCCCGTCAGGACGGCCTGGGCTCCCACACGGCCGCGCTGGGGCTCTGGGCATGGCTGGAGGCAGCGATGCTGTGTGGAGACCGGAGGCACCCAGGTGTAATTAAAGCCGGGGGCGGGGAGGGGGGATATACCAACATCTGGCTTTCCTAGACCTCCCAGTCTCTCATCACCGTCGCTTTGCTCGGCAGCAGCCTGATAACGCAGGTAGTGATTGAGCTATATGGCGTGGGGCTTTGTAATTTGTTATTTGAGAGGGTTAGAAGGGATCGGATTGAAAGCTGTGCCAGCTGTAACTGTTGGGTTTGTTTTTTTTTTATCGGTAAATAGCCTCACCTTTGTTATTCCTTCTGGAGCGTATTATGTCAGAGCAGGGATTATCCTGGAAATGTGTTGGGGTGAAGAATTGCATTTTTGTGCCTTGTGTATTGTTTTGAGTCTTCCTCTGTGCATCTGCTGGTGTTTGCCTTGGAAGAAATTGCTTTTATTTCAGTGTTTTGTTTCAGGCGTCTGAATCCAGCTTCTCATGTCAGACTTGTTTGTTTGTTTTTCTGTTTTGTTTTTCTTAAAGGGGAAGATGACAACATGCAATTGAAGGGATATTTCAACACTAAAAGGCTGCTTCGTTTGATACCTGTGTTGTGATCAGCTAAGGATTGTAGTTTTTGCATGTGAACTTTGTCCCTGCTCAGATTTGTGGAAATCTGTGCTTTACCTAGAAGCGTGAAAAGTGCAACTGGGCTAATTGTGGAGGGAGAGGATCTGGTTTTAAAAAGTTTGTTAAAAATAAGCCCTACTCATAGTTGTGGTCCCCATTTCCGATAGGAGAAGGGAAACAAGGTGAAACAAAGACGTGGAATTATCTGAAGAGGAATTTAAATGTCAGAGTTCTATGTTCTGCATATAGAACATGCATTTTATTGGAAGTAAGCTAGCGTCCAGTAAAAGCGATCATTTCAGAAGTAACTCACGCCTGTCACAACTTGGATATTCCTTGATCTCATTAGAAAAATGTCTTCAATGTTGTAGGACATGGAAGAACAGTTGTTGATCATATAGCTGTGCTAAAACCAGGTTGGACCAGTTGTCCCAGTGGGGCTTGTGTACATCAGAAAGAATTTGTTGGTGATCCAAAGTGGAACACTGTTAAAGGCACAAGTTTTTATTCATACTTTAAATCTAAAAATGTAGATTTTTAATAGCAAAAAGAGCTTAAGTGGAAGAAAGAAACAAGCCTAAGAACAACATATACAAAAGAAAGTCGAGGGAATCAACACCCTCAGGGAAGAGAGTATTTTAATGCAGCATGTTATATAAAGCATACTGACTAAAGATATAAGCAACCCTACTTGTGCAGATGCAAAGAGTTGTTGTGTATGTAAGAGGAGGGAAAAAAAAAAAAAGAATCAAATTGGCTGGTAAACCCAGCTAAGCCTTCAACTTGATGTGTTTCCACTGTGAAGTAATAAAACGCAATCATTTTTTTTTTTAGAGAAAATGAAGGAGTAACTATAGAAAGGAGAGGGGTGGCATTTTTTTAAGTTTTATTAATGGTCTGGAACTGGATTGATGTGTTTGAGACATGAATGTATTAAAAACTGGCTTGAGTTCCCTGCCTAAGTATATCCTATTTTGTGTGTCTCTGCAGGTAATCAGGATGGTATGTTATTTGAATAACTGTGAAATTTCCTTAGACTCCTGTAGCTTTTCTTTTTTTCCTCTGAAAATGAAAGTGTATAATTTGCTCTTGCTGAATGAAACAAATAAACCCCAACAATTTAGCTGTAGGCAGAACTTCTGATCCCAGGAATGAACTCTAAAGCTGCTGCTTCTGTGGTTGTTATTGTGAGCAGAGAAAGGCATTGTAAATAAATGCATTTAAAAAAAAACAAAAATCATGTTGTGTTTTCTGAAAAGGATTTTTTTTTTTTTTTTAAGGTATGGGAAGAGAAGAAAAGCTAGGTTAATTTTGAGTGATAAGTTCTTCTATGTTCTTCTCCCCCTACACCTTTTCCTTTAAAACCTATAGATATTTTACTACAGGAAGTGTATAGCCATGCTTGGTATAATGCACAGTCAAGGAAGGTGCTTGCTTTTCTCCCCCCACACCCCACCCCCGACCAAGCCTGAATAGGTTGCTGGAGATGATCATGTCAGTGAAGTCAGAAGTGTTTGCAATTCATAAATCTGCATCACTGAAGAGTTTCCAAATTGGGGGTTAGCTCATCTAGGACTTAAGAGGACCTAAGAAATTCTACAGGCTTCAGTGGAAATTCTCCCTGCAGTTGCTGTCTGTATCATTAAGTGCTTTAGTAATGATGGTGGCTCAAGCTCTAAAGATGAGCTGTGTGAAAGTGCATTTGCTAAAGTAAGCAAGCTTGTACACTAGGTCAGAGGTTTCTTTAACCTCTGCGAAATCGGCATCCTGATGCATGTTCAAAGAGAATGTAATTTGAGATTCTTTCTGGTTCTTGCTGCCTGTGTCTTAATTTCCCCTAGTTGCTATTAGAGATAGAAAGTCCGCGTGTGGCAAGAATTCTGACAGGCAAGCCAAACTTGCGCTGTTTGTTGGATTTGAAATGAAAAATGACCTATAAGCATAGGAGCTAGAATAATCCTTTTATATAAAGGGTTCAGTGGAAAAGCTGACATGCTAGTAAAATGTTGGTAGTGTTTGAAGACAGGCATTGCACGTTTAAATTGTCTATTGTGGTTTTCCCCATTAGTGTCAGGTACTGGATGCCAGATCTGCTGCATTTTGTTTTTCATTGTTTGAATGGGGGATAGGGGTGCTGGTAGGTGGTAATGTTTTTCTGGTGCTTGTGGTCCTTAAGGTACCTAAAGGTCTCCCTCAAAGTACTTCATATACAGCAGCATAACTTAGTGTTCAAGTGCGTGCTCTATACCTCACCTTCCTTTATTACTCTTTCAGTTTTAGTGCTTATAAAAAACTGCTGAAGATGGGAGGTGCAGTGAGTGCAGGAGAAGATAATGATGAATTAATTGATAACCTGAAGGAGGCACAATATATCCGGACAGAACTGGTAGAGCAGGCGTTCCGAGCCATTGATCGAGCAGATTACTACCTGGAAGAGTTCAAAGACAATGCCTACAAGGACTTGGCATGGAAGCATGGAAATATTCATCTCTCGGCACCGTGTATTTACTCTGAGGTGATGGAAGCTTTGGATCTGCAACCGGGGCTGTCATTTTTGAATCTTGGCAGTGGCACTGGTTATCTGAGTTCCATGGTTGGACTCATCTTGGGTAAATACCTTTTCAATCATGTTAACTGTTTACATTAGATTAAAAAAGAAAAAGTTTTGAAATTGGGAATGAAGCATACCTCAAGTAATGAAACTAAAAGGTAGCCAGGAAAGTAAAGAATGCATTAATTCAGCTGGCCAATTTATCAGGATTCTTGCAACCTTCTCTCTGCAACTGGATGGGATCCAGATTTCTGTGGCAGTTCAGAACAGGCAACGATGTAATTGCCCAGGTGGCTGTAGTGGATTCCTGCAGAACTGGACATGAACTTGGGTTTGTTGCCCCTTGAGCAAGAACCCAGCTCGGGAGCAGGAGCACCATGTTTAAAATAGGATTGAGCATGTCCACAGAAACCTGTGACTATAGCTGCTTTGTGGCTTGTTTGTTTTTACGCTGTCCTGTCTAGACAAAAACATATTTGAAATCCAGTTTTGACTCTTACCGACATACAGGTGGGAATAGTCTCTGGAAAGCAGTTGGTGCATCACAACTGACTTTGTGACCACATCTACAGTAGGCACAAAGCAAAGCATCAAAGTGCAATTATATAATTGCAATTCACCCTTAAGTATTTCAGTCAGCAATTGTGCTGCTGGGATAGATAGCAAATTACTATAGGGTACATATTTTCCTTTTGTGGGGGTGTCAAGAATTTTAACTGCTGAAACGTTTGTTGTCGGGATAGAACCTTGCTCCATCTCCCATTTGTGGTTTTCAGCTAGGTTTGTTGAGATTACCTAGGATGCCAATATGTAACCCCAGGGCTTTTGAATTCCTTTGACTTTTTTGAAAAGTTAGCAAGTCAGTTCTGAATAAAAAGCATGAGTGCTGAACAACTTCTGTATTTTCCAATTTATTTTTGCTGTTAATTGAAGTACAATGTGTGGTGACTGTTCCCAATTGCTTTGAGGAGATTTTCAGCATATCAGCAAGGGGCTATGAAAATAACATAAAGATTTTTTTTGAGAGATTTATTAAAAAATGCAGGCTATTGTTCTGCATTGGAGTTGTTTTCAGGTGGTCAGTTTTACAGCAGTAGTATCAGTGTTTCCCTCCTACAGAGGAATTTCCTGCATAGTTAAGAGCAAATGATTCAAAATCAATTGTGCCAAACAGCCTCATCTGCTGCCAGAAATTGCAGGTATAGGGTTGCAATCCCCATTGTAGTAGTAAGATAGCTGACCCTACACAAGTGCTAACTGTCTGACTCTCAAGGAGCAATCTGTTATAGGAAGTAACCAAAACTGTATTCAATCCTGTTGGATTTTGTGTTGTTGCCTGTTACCATTATGTACTGTTCTATATTTGCAGGTCCTTTTGGTGTTAACCATGGTGTGGAGTTGCATTCCGATGTGATCGAATATGCGAAGCAGAAATTGGACTTCTTCATTAAAACAAGTGACAGCTTTGACAAGTAAGAATGTGGAATGCCTGTTTGGATTCATTTTGTGCATTTGGCTTTAGTCATGGCAGTTCTTGCTCCCGTGTGGCAGCTCTGGATTCAGGGTAATCTGAGGATTTTGGCTCCTTAGGCTTGCTGAGCTGCAGTGTGTGACCTTCGAAGCTGATGCGTATTGTGGGGGAGTTTCAGAAATTTTTGCAGTGTTTTTAATAGCAGTGCTGCTGTTGCAGAGCTTAAAGGAAGCTGAAGAAGGTTACTTACTTTAAAATGCACTTGCAGGTAACAGCTTGAAACTTGCAAATAACAATAATAGTTATGTTTGTGATCTGAAAGCATACATGGTTATCGGAAGAATATGAGCTGATTTCTGTGGTGGCCTAATATGTTTTATCTGAGAAGAAGAAAAATGGTGTTTTAAAATATGAAGGTAGTTTTATGATGATTAAGTTGGTACTAAAACTGCTTGGGATTTGATTTATGTTCTTCCTTAGAACCTCCATTTTGCTGCTGTCACAAGTAATAACTTTCCAGCAAGATAACCACTGCCAATAGTAACCTCAGCAATAAAAGTTGTAGCTGTCATATTTTTGGATCCGTCTCACAGTTTGTTCAAACAGGGAAGTAAAGCACCTCTGGATACCTGATAGTCCTCCTCTCATGGGAGGAAGAAAATTAAAGTCATTATGTGCTGGAATTTAAGCTACTCAGCCTTCTGCTATTACTGCTGTGCTGGAAAGCTGCTGATGGCAGGGCTGTATTTTCTTAATGTTGGCAGCAGACCGAAAGTTTTCGGCATGGACAGTGCTTGCACATAGATGACTGGGTTTTTTTCAGAGTCACATTGCTATTGTTTGAATAGGTGTTTTAAGGAAGACTTCTTTTTCTCTCTCCAGACAAATATACCTATGAAGCAAAAGTGAGCTGAATTCAGAAATGAACATGTCTGGAAAATTGGCATTGCTGAGAGAAATGTCCGCTGGGTTATGCTGTTAGAACACCGTGTGCAGGAACTATTTGCTGGCTGCTGTGAATGTCTAGCACACTTTGCAAAACCAGAAGGTTTCAGGAAGTGTTTAGGAATAAATAGGTGCTATATTGAGCTGCCTCTCAAGATTCCAGCAGAAGAATGGATACGTTGTACTTGTACAACTTCTATCAAAATCAGCCCTTAAATGTAGGGCTTAAAGCTTATGTAGTTTTGGAGCATGTAAGAGAACCAGAAGCATCACAGAATCATTCATTTTTCTTCTAAACTGAATCAGAAATGCTATAGGCAAAAATTCTTTTTATGAAGGGTAAAATCACAGTTCTTTTGAAGCTAATGGCAAAACTTCCATTGGCTTCAGCAAAGCATATTTCTGAAGCATCAGGTGATAGTTCCCCACAACATCTGAAAACTATTTAAAAGCTTTTGAAAGTGCCAAAAAAACCCCTGGTGCAGTCCTTAAAAGACCTTAACATTTGGAGTTGCTCGTCTAATATTTATATTTGCATATCATAACTGAGTCAGCATCAGGTGACTAAAAATAGCTCGTTCTGAAGAGTTATATGCAACTAAAGTATGAAATTATGCATCCTTATCCTTTAGAGATTTTCACCTATGAATTCTCACCTTGTTGTTCTGTGGTTTTGAGACCTCTAGCTGTGGTCTGTTCCGGTAATGTCTAGAATATATGGGCTTCAGAGGAGAAATCCCATGAAACTGGTTTTTTTCAAGTATTTTTCATTGTTTCATTTTTTTTTCACAATCATGAAAATAATTCATTTGATAAATTGTAATATTCTTGTATGATACACATCTTCTTCATTTTCAGATTTGAATTTTGTGAGCCATCTTTTGTTACCGGCAATTGTTTAGAGATTTCTCCAGACTGTACTCAGTATGACCGTGTTTACTGTGGTGCTGGAGTACAGAAGGAACATGAAGACTACATGAAGAACCTGTTGAAAGTTGGGGGAATTCTTGTCATGCCTCTAGAAGAGAAGGTTGAGTGCCTTTCTACCCATGTTTCTCTTTCAGTTATTCTTAATTCTAATCTTGGTTTAGTCAATAGCTCTTCCTTTAGTTTGCCCTTCTTGTAGCAGATTGAAGAAAGCAGCAAGTGCACCAGTTTTCACTGTGAGTGGAAACGCAACTCTGCTCACTTAATAATGTTTAAGAAATTCATAGTTCTACCAGTCTTCCACGTATTCAGATCTGTTGTTTTTAATTGCAGATTTATTTTCATGCTGCAGAAAACTGTCAGCAAGGCTTTGTTCAAGTTACATCATCTAGTGTTGTACTTAATGGCAAAATACAAAATTACCCCCTAACTGGCTTATGAAAGAGCATGCAAGTTGTCCCTATTTAAAAGTGTCAATGGATTCTTTTTAGTAAAAAGTGGGTAACTGCCCTGTGTGCGAGTTTAGGATTGTAATTCAGATTATCTTTTTGGTGTAAAGGTGTGTTGGTTTAATGGACTTGAATGACTGAGGTGTAGGTATGTGACCTTTTACCTCTGTCAGGGCGGTTGAGGTGAGCAGAGTTTCTTCCCAGTAAGAAGCTGTGCAGTGAGTTAGTGTAAGAGATTTGAGCTGGAACAGAAATCCAGTGATCTTCAGGCTTCCTTCAAGAGTGAGCGTTCATCAGTGACTGGCGTGTTTTCTCAGTGGTGAGACATAGCTGTTCTGGTTCAGAATTGAGGAGGATCTGGGAAAGCAGGGTAACCCAAACTGCCAGTGCCCATACTGTGTTGCAATAGATGAAGTTACCTGGGACTAATCCTGTAAGGAGTTCTCAATTTTCTAAAAAAGCCCCAGTGTTTCTCCGTATTACCTAACTTTTACCGTTGTTGCTTCTAGTACTTTAACCACTTGTCCAGGCAGAAAAGTAATTTGTTCATTTTTTGTTCAGAAATCTTACTGTAGTTCACACAATGGACAATAATCTCCTTGTTTTGATTTAGTTGACTAAGATAACTCGTATTGGTCCTTCTGCCTGGGAGACTAAGAAGATTCTTGCTGTTTCTTTTGCTCCTTTGATTCAGCCTAACCACGCAGATTCAGGAAGATCAAGGCTTGTTCACTTGCGTGAGTACAGACATTCTTGAGTATGGGGGGGCGTTTCTTCTGCTATTTGGCTATAAACTGCACCTTACTTCTTTAGATGTAACATCCCTATGAATCCTTTCATGGAAAATTATTCCAACTGCTTCCTTCTTTGAACAGTTGTCTAAGTCTTGTATTGGCTCCCAGTCCACCCTTGAGGATATCTGCAGAGGCCTGGTGCAAGAATCAGAATTGCATAAAATAGATTCTAAATACAAATGATATCTTGTGAAATTGTACCTAAACTTTGTGGGATGTTTCATCATTGTTTTTGCACATGCAGACATCTATTTCAATCCTGAATTACATACTGTCGTGGTTCTCAGGCACTGTGCCACGGTAATGGAAAATACACAAGCAGTACCTGTGAACAAACATTGTATCTACTCAAAGGCTCTCACCGCGCAGCAATTCAGAATTATCCTGAACCTGGAACAACGCTTGAGGGATAGAAGTTGTGCAATTTTTGGTTAGCTGTTTGAAATGCAGGCTGTATGCAGTGGCCTCAATCTTTAGATTAAGACTTCAGTGTAGGGAGGCCTCTTAAGAACATGTGAAGACAGAGATACTTCCATAAAGAGATTAGTCAGGCTTTGTTCTTATTCCGGAAAGGTGTCTTTGCATGACAAAAAGCAGATCAGCAAGCAGTCCATACAGTGCTATAAAGCCCATTAAGTGCATATTTCAGCATACTTCGTATGGTGACTTTGTAGTGAGACCTGCATATATATTACATGTAATTTTTTTCTGGTTCCTTCATTCAGGTCACAGGAATGCTTACTTGTCAGTAGAAGACAGGGAGGTTTTTTTGTTTCAGTTTTAATTCATTTTAGTACATGGATGTGTGCGCATCGATACATTTTTTTTTTTTTTTCTTTATACTACATGAGTTATGTTGTGCACTTACGGGCTGGCAGCAAATAAGTGCGGAAGACAGAACAGTCTTCCAGACCATTAATGTGGGAAGTATTTTAATACAATAACTTACTGTATGCTTCTATAATTACTTTTACCAAATGGTTTCTAGCCAGTCTTCACCCACTAAGTCTGAAGCAGTTTTTGAAGAGCGTAAATAGTACTCATGTTTTATAAGTGAAGAACTTGGCAAAGCTGAAGTAACTTCACAATAGAAAAATCATTTTATGGAAGAGTTAAATAGACTTCAGGTCTAGTTCTCTATGGTCGGAAAATATCTTTTTCTAAGTTATTAAACAGTCAGAGTTTCAGTCACTAAGTCTGCATTCTTATAATCTTTAAGACATGTGTATCTTAAAATAATTGTGAGGACTTGACATCAAAATATGAAACTCTTCTTTCATCCCATTCTTTTTCTTCAGTTAATGAGAGAAATGCATAATTAAATTTTGTTTGGGAAGTTACAATGCAGTTTATCTGAGTTGACAGGAGTTGAATAGGGCTGTTTTTGTAATCACAGCAGGGAATTCAAGTGGCCTGATTTAATTTGAGCAAATACAACTTTTCCTGTGAGTACTCTTGAGGGGAGTTTCTTCATATCTGTTCATGGTTTTCATTTTGTTTTAGCCCCAGTGGCTGTTCGCAGCCTCCAGGATCTGGCTCGCATAGCCATCCGAGGAACCATTAAAAAAATTATACATCAAGAAACAATGGGCAAAAATGGAAATGGGCTGAAGAACCCCCCAAGATTTAAACGAAGACGAGTGCGTCGCCGTCGCATGGAAACTATTGTTTTCTTGGACAAAGAGGTCTTCGCTAGTCGTATCTCCAACCCATCAGATGATAACAACAACAGTGAGGATATCGAGGATGAGAGACGAGAAGAGGAAGAAACTAAACCCTCTGAACTAAAGCCAGATCCCCCTGTAAACTTTTTGAGGGAAAAGGTCTTGAGTCTGCCTTTGCCTGATCCCTTGAAATATTACCTGCTTTATTACAGGGAAAAGTAATTTCCTTCTTCTAGAAAGTGGGAAGTAGGCAGAAAATAAAGTATTACTTAGGGCTTGACAAATGTATACCACTTGCTTGCCTGCTAATATGACCACCCAAAGCAGTAGGCTAGCTGGGGAACATGGCTGCTGTACACTTAAACATTATAGCTTTTTTGAGTTTCTTCTTTCTTCTCAGTTGTGTGCTATAGTTTTATCCTACAGCAGGGATTCCTTAGGAAGCAAGTTGGTGAAATGCTCAGCTGCTTACGGAAAGGAGGATTTAATTCCCTGAAACTAACTGCACAGAGATATTCTAAAAATCTCATGGCTGCTCTACCGAATTGCAGTTTTTAAATATTCTCAAGCAGTTCCCCAAAGACCTTTGCTGTCTGTGCTTTCTCCCACTAAACCTGCCATCTATTTACTGTGGTGTGTGTTTAATGGAGGATGAAAAAAACCTGACCTGGCAAATCTTGTTTCTTCCAGTAACCTGAAAAAGCACAACTTTTACAGAAAGGAAAGAATTTTTGGCATTACCCTTGTGGCATCCAGGTTTTGAATGAGAAGGAAAGCATCAGCTCCCCTTTGGTTGGTCTCAGTTTTGCATATAAACTACATATAATTTTTCAGTAAAAGGTAAAAATGTTTTAGAGAATATTGATTTTCTTAATGGGAAACACCTGTTCTAGTGAATTAGTCTGAGATCCAAAGTTGTTTTTTGGTTTTGGGTTTTTTTTAAAGCAATGGAGGCAAGTGAAGAATTGCAAAGCTGATTAGCTTTGACAGGATGCTAAGGTAGTCAGGGTTGTGACTCTTGTCTCTGGAAATGTTTACAGAGTAATTCTGAATGGGGAAGAGGGTAGAGAGATGCGAAGCAGTGAGTTTGTGAAAACTGACTGTGAAAGCAGAATCTGTGGATTTTGCTGTTGTGTGAGATAACTTACGTCTGCTGGGCTGAACAGAGTGAAGTGCAGCGTGCTAGCTTGAGCAGAGT
Source organism: Aquila chrysaetos chrysaetos (assembly GCF_900496995.4). Lineage (NCBI taxonomy): Eukaryota > Metazoa > Chordata > Aves > Accipitriformes > Accipitridae > Aquila > Aquila chrysaetos. Next base: position 2,460,605 of record NC_044006.1, read on the forward strand.
GGCTTGTGTCCTGGTAAATCAGCCAAATGTAGTTTTGTGGAGGGTATGTAGAACCTGAAAACAGTCTAGAAAGCCAAATTGATGCAGTTCTTAGGTGTTCCTGTGTGTGTGCCCCTGCTGTAGCAAGGTGGCTAGAATACAACCTGTGTACACACAGTCCACATACAGTAGGTAGAATGAAGTTGATCAACTTGGTTAGTTATTTTCTTCCTGTAACAATTAAGTAGATGTTTTAACAGGCTTATATAGAAGGACTTTACGCTCTGCAGTTCTGTGGATGTGAACTCTAATTTTTATTCCCAAGTCTTCCTGTAATGGTGATAGAAGTAGATATCGTGTTTAGAAGGGGAAGTTTACTTGGTTCAGCCTGTTTGAAAAACCTACCTAAACTGGTAAAGGCTGGAAAGAAACCCTTGAGCTTGTATTGATGTGAAATAGTCTTAAAGCTGGTGGAGGGGAACCCCTCTCCGTAGGTAATGAAGCTATGTTAAGGCATTGCCCCATCAGCAGCACTTAAGTTGGTATCACTTTGTTATCTTTTTTTTTTTTTTTTTTTTTTTAATGCTGTCTCCTCATTTTCTGAGGAGGAATGAATGAAGACTGTCTTGCCAAAAGTATGTTGGGTTTTTGGTTAATGGTACTGAGTTGCACAACTTGCCTAATGATAAATGGTGTTTCAAAGTTCTGTGCGGCTTTGAAAATAAACGGATAAGTCTTGTACATCTAAGCCCAAGGTGGAGAACTCTTCCTTGCTTAATAGGCTTTTTTATATCTTTGAGAATATCATCTGATAATACGGTGTCATGTGGCTGCTGGCACATAACACAGTCGTAGGCTGTGTTTTGCCTCTGGTTTCCTAAGTCTCCACTTCTGGCCTAAATGGTACCCTAAGCTATCTTGCTCCCTCAGATTTTTATTTCTTTATTTTAAATGGGGCAGTTCTATGGCCACTGAGCTGATGGTTTCCTGTAAACATGCAAGTACTCATCTTGTAATTCTGGCAACTACAATGAATTTCTTTCTACAAATTAAAATCCTGAATATGGTGGTAAATAGAGGCTTAATAGAATCTACGTGTAATATTTCCCTGTGCTTCCCTGGAGGCTGTCACCTCTGTATTTGTTAGGCATTTCTGCTTAATAGGTGTCATACCAGGTATGTGCCTTTCTGTATTGTGGCACAATTTCCACACCCCTACATAGTACAGGGTGCCTCCTACTTTTGGCTATCAGGTCATCCTTCAGTTTGTTAATTACAAAACTTCTTTTAAAGAAGTTGCTTTAAAAATGACATTAAACTTCAAGTTCGTATTAGTAAGCCTTGTTGAGATTCTGTTAAAGCCGACCAGTTGAGGGAGAATTCTCTTTCATTTATCCCTGTTTGATTTTAGCCCCATCCCACCCCCAGTTGTAAAAGATATTTTATCAGATTTTTCACCAGATTTGCCTTTTTTATTACATTTGCTAGATTTTTGTAGCTTTCTATAAGATGCATAAAATACTGCTATTTTTCCTGGATAAGGTTGAATAAATAAATATATATACAGGAAATTTATGTTCTAGGTTGTCAAATTGTCACCTTGTCCGAAACCCCACAGATCCAAACACAGAGTAGAAATTTTATGTGTAATATAACTGTGAAATAGTATTGCTTATACCCTGTAAATGAAGGGGAACTGTAAATACATTTTCCCTGTGCACAAGGACTTGCACTGTAGTTTTGTATGCATTTCTAATAGAGTAATTGTAGCATAACTGTTTTTGTATAGTCTGTAAGCTGTCTAGGAATTTTACCTGCTTTGTTTCCTTTTGTGTTCAAAGTAGTCTTCACTTTTAATTGTATGTGGCTCCTTTTAGGTTTCGATACTGCAGTAAATTTGCAAAAAGAAATGAACTTCAAGCTGCTTTAATCATTAATGTGTAAGTTGAAAAATCTATGTGTAGAAACTAGAGTTAAATTGGCCTGAGGCATGCAAAAGTGTTACACAATTTAAACATTATTAATAAGTGTTTCTGTATCAATAAATTCAGTAAAGACTTTTTAGCCTTCTTAACATGGCTTTGCATCATGTTGTGATTAGAATACTTTGTAGATAAGTACTTATTTCCATAATTGAAGGTTAAGACACTAGACCACTAGAAAAAGCACTTAATAATATGGTGCAGGTGCATAGTTTTAGATGAACTCCTCAGAATATAATCTCTCAAAAGAAACCTGCCCAGCTGATGATTTCTAAACCTTTATGTAATGGAGTTGTGCAAGTTGCGTTTTGGAATTAGCACACACAGAACTGATCTAGATTTAATATATCAGAACGGTTAAAGAGTGAATTCACTTACCTGGCTGTTAGACCTGTAGACAACAAATATCAAGATGTCATTTAGTCCACTGCTGTATTTCAAGGAATTGCCTAAACCAAACATGTCAGGAGTTTGTTTAATGCATTCTGAACTGCAACTCCCCTCTCGTCTCCTGTGCTCTGTTTCAGTGCTTAATTCATGGCGATTTTTAAGAGCTGGTGTTCAAGGCTTCCATTTCACTAGTATTGAGGATAATATTTTGGCTTCAGCTGTAATAGGAAACTGATCATAACAGCAAATACAGCTGTTGCTAATTAAATGTCTGTTAACCTTTATTCCACAGGATAATTACGTGTAGTCTGTGTTTCTTAATGTCACCTGTGCGTGTGTGATAGATGTCCTTTTACCAGCTATAACATGAGACTAGTTCAGTGATAATGTTTTCCTTCACGTGATGCTTGCTGAAAAAAAAAATCCTTTTCTGCTTTGGAAAGCTATGGATGTGTCATACAAATGGTGTCAAGTAAATTAAATTTGTCAGATAATGTTTATGTTCCCTTTATAGTAAAATGTAAAACATCATGGTTTCCTGGGAAGTAGTGATGAGCTCCTCAGGGGACCTACTCCAATGAAATCTTTTTACTGCCATAGAAGTGATAGTTAAAAATAAAGAAGGGGTGGGCAGGAGACCCACACCTGAAAAACAAACCCAAACTTCCTTGCATTCGACCTGTGTGAAAAAGTCTGTCTAGCAGAGACTGGCAATGCTTAAGCATGGGACACAAGGTTCCTGTTGCTTAGGAGTTAACTTTTCGTTCTTGTTCAGAGCTGCATGCTCCTTTTTAAATAGTTTGTCATGTTGATGGAAAATAAGATAAATTAATGCAAGAGTAAGGGAACTGTAATTGCTAGCATTTCATAACATCTCACAAACATCCCATTTGTTGTGAGGGGGAGATAAGCAAGGTAGAACAAGTATGTTTAAGTTCAAGTGCAGATTTGCTTCTCGGTAAATGTATAGGTTGCAGAACTTACTTTTTTGCACTCAAGTTATTCTTTGTGGTATAGCCACTGTTAATGTGCTGACTTGGCTAAAGATTCCATTCCCACAAAGTTGTAGGCAAATACCCATCAATCCTCCCAGAAGCTGCCACCGACTGCACAGCCAGGCGCTGAAATAAGATTCCAAAGACAGTACGTATAGAAACATAACTGATGCCTGGCCCAGCTCTCCTGTTAGCAATATAAATAAACCTGGAAGGGATTTTTTTTTTTTTTTTTTTAGATGGTGGGTTTAGAGCTCAGGGTTTATGCACCAGGATGTAATTGGAGGCAGAAGGCAAAAGCTTTGTATTTGTAAAGTGGCTGGATGTACCAGGGAAGATGTCAATGACTTTCCTAAATACTGAAGCATGGTTTGAAGAGAGCATTTTTGTTTATTTTCCTAGAAATACTTCTTTACAGAGCAGCTCCTAAGTAGCTGTGTTACCCTGTCCTAACAGAGTTCAATGTGTTTTGGAAAGATGATACGAGGAGCAATCAGACTGGAAGAACATACAACTTAAGTCTTGAAGATTTTGACATAACCTGCGTTGTCTTTTCTGATGCACATGAAGGATGCACTTTTAATGCGCTTAGGTTCTCAAACTGGAATTAAAAGCTGTCATTCACCTGGAGCAATCTGCCAATTGTTGTTACATAAAGGCTGAAGCCAGATAATTTAGCCTTTTACAATCTTTTTTTTGTAACAAAGGGTTGGGTGGCCACTAGAGGACACTCTGCTCAAAACCATGAGTTGGGTCCGCAGGGGGAGCGGGGAAGAGTTCAGCGAACTTGCTTGAATTTTAAAGTGATGTCAAGGCAAACAAGCAACAGATTGCCTGAGAACTAGATGCAGAAAACCTGCAGTATAATGCCCTTTTATAGGTGGGGAAAAAATATAATTTTTACTATCTATGACATGAAATTTGTAAGTGAAACCCCCAAACCCAACGCTCTCTCCCCCTGTGCTCAAGCGACAAAGAATCTGAAGGGAGAAAAGAACTGGGGAGGTTTAAATGTCACCCTTGTTAAGTACTGTTTTGTCACGTTAATTATATTGTAGTTTATGGTATAAAGCAGACGTGCAGGTTGATGGGAAACTTGTGTTTGATCTTCCAGGTAATGTGGAGCGGTGCCATGTTTGGATTCCTCAAGTACCTTTATATCCTAATAAGCATTAATGCCTCACACTCATTTAGGATCTTGTGTAGTAGTATCTTAAAATCTAAAGACAAGCTGTTTCCACTCTAAGCTACTTTATAACAGTAAAAGGTGATTAATTCAACTGGAAACAAGTCTTCCCTTTTGCATCTCCACTTTGTCATCCAACTGGAGAAACAAACTGAGGTCTGCATTTCCTGCAGTTCAAACTCAGTTGATTTCATTGTTTCTTTCCCTCTTCACCCCTCAATTGCCTTTAATTTCTCCAAAATCCTGACATTTTTCCAAATGACATCCTTGTAGAAAGAAATTATACCAGCTAAAAGGTCTTTGAAATGAATCAGCTTTTACTCTGCATAAAAAACTTTAGAGAATGCATACAGTCAGGGGTTTTTTGTCTTTATTTGCAGGTTATTTATCTCTGTTAGTGATCTCCCTTTTAAAATCACTTATCTGTAGCATTCCATGCTCCTGTCAATGGTTGGAAGCATATTTTTGTTGGATGTTGTAACTACATGTAATAAGAGAGAGCCTCTGTCCTAAAAGTCTTACTGCCTGATAGGTTTGACAGGCTGTTAGATAAGATGCTATCCTTAGTTTGCAGAGAGTGTGCTAAGGCAAAAATTTTGACATAAAAAACTTGACCCTGGGCCATCTGCATCCTAGCTCAGCCTTGGAAATACAGGGTCATTTTTTGGTCATTGTTCATGAAGGTGCGTTCTGCATGCTTGCAGATAAATGCCTGAGGAGAAGGTGAGGAGTTAACTTGCTGTTCAAAGTAAGAAACAAGGAAAAAATAAATCAAAATTAAGAGTTTGCATTTCAGCACCACAATTAAAGAGGGGTGGGAACAGTCTGATCTTCAGTGATGTACATAATGGCAGAGAGGGTGGGCGGTTGGACTGTCAAACTGCCTTAATTTAATTGCAAACACATGCTGATGAGTCCCCTCCTCCTGGACCTCAGGGCTGGGAAACTTTTTTTTGTCAGCTCCCCGCAGTTCAGAATTGAGGCAAATACACTCCAGCAAACACCATGCTGATCAAATCTTCAGCTCTTCGAGGCTTTTTGTGTTTTCTCCTCTTGCCTAGTTTCTCCTGCTCCTGTCCTAGTCGCTGCCTGTGCTTCAGGACTACAGTAAGATGCATGCATCTGATGTTGGAAACCATCCCCGATATCCCACCCCAGACAAACATACTGTGAGTAACCATTTCATTTTACTGCCTTTCTTACCTGCTTGGTCTTTAGAAAGAAGAAAGAAAATGTCAAGGCCAAAGGCATGCTTTTTGTTCTGCAGAATTGTCTGCATCACAAACTGTTTCATGCTTTTAAAGCATAAAACAGAAACTGCTTTTTTTTGGCATTAGTTAATTATTAACAGGACAATCAAGGGAATTGAAAAATGTAATAAGAATAATGCCAGGGTGATCACTGGAAGACAGTTTTGGAGAATCAAAGGTCAAAAGGTGTTAAACTGAGCTTATAGAAAGGTACACAGTTTACATTTGAGAAGGCTTTGTATATGGGTGTAGGGGAGAGAGAGGAAATACAGCAGTTCAGGCTTTTTTCTCTACCGAAACAAACACTTTTCTAATACATACAGCACCATTTCTTTCCTAAACTTTAAGTACTGCTTTTTCAGTTTCTGTCTGAACTATACAAACCAAACTTAAGGCTTATTTGGAAAGCAACAATTGTGGTAACTCACAGATTCCTTGAGAAATAAAATACCTGTTGGCAAGGGAGCTGCTGGCTGAGGCCCTTTGAACAGAAAAGGTGGAGGAACAGGGAATGTAACGCTTGGAGAGTCCTAAGAAGCCCTTGCTGATAGATCCAGAAGAGCACTTCCCTGTGATTCTAAACTAATCCTCACCTTAAAGGTGGCTTTAAGATACAGTGGCATGTGACAAAATACTTCCCTTTGTGCTACTCTTAGCTGATCCCTTGGTTTGGAAGACCTTTTTTGTAAATAGCAGGAAAGACTCATCAAAAATTTATCTTTATACTCATCCCCCTTAAACTGCTGCCAGTTGTAAAACTTTTTCAAGACTAGTTTGAGAAGCTTTTCACTGTGCCTGTAACAGTCCAAATTTGGTCTCAGTCAGAACATCCTTACCAGTATTTCTCCTGTAATCATCTCACTAATATTGCTAATGCATTTTCCCTGCTGGCAGCCTAAGGAACATGATGTGGGCAGGATGCTGGCATTTTAATTGCTGCCATCCAGATCTGCTTTGGTGGATGGAAACTGCAGAGGTTCTAGCATTAGTGGCACACAGGAAAATATCTACACTTGCTACAGCTGCCAGAGCTATGCTGTTGGGGAAACTGATTGCAGCTGGGCTACTTGGGAGTTACCTTGACATGGGGCAGATCAGAATCTGGACTTGCTCTCTCCCTAGGCTAGTGATGGAGTGGTTATTCTACGGTGTGGAACTGGTCAGTACTCTGTGGCTTGTTGCAAACTGTCTGGGTGGTGGTTATCTGCTCTTACAGCAACTTGCAGAGTCTGACTCTCCAAATTGTCACCAAACTTCACCCCCCCCCCTTACTCCCCTGCATCTTGAAATATTAAAATATTTAAAAAACCTTACACTGTTTGATTTCAGCAAAGTAACTTGTTTCTCCTTGTTTAAACATAGATTTTACTGAGATAAAAGTTTGTTTTGTTGGCTGAACTGAGAAAGCTTAATTTCTGTTCTCTGTTTGAAATGAGATATTTACTGTCCCACTGGATAGCCTGAGTGTGTTTTGGGTAGAGATTCTTTGCAGAGGGAGGGAAATTTACTGTAGTCACCAACTTTTTTTTCAGTACTGCAATGGTGTATTTCTAAATGCCCTCTGGCAACAGCACACTTCATCCTCTGTGCTGAAGGGGGCAAACCTAACTCTGGTCCATGGCTTGTCCTTGCAGCTTTAGTAAAATTCCAGGTAGTATCTTGCTACAATGTAAGTGGCATTTAGTTGTCTGTAAAACTCAATCTAGAAAGGTGACCAGATTTTCCAGTGCAGTGTATACAGTTATCCTAATTCCCTCTCCCCTGCTCTAACTAGTTTACACGTACACTGCTTGTAAATGGTCCATGTTTTGCCTCCTTAACCCTTTGGAAAGCTGGTTTATTTAGTTTAACATGATGGCCTCAACCTTGAATGAGAAACTGTTTTTTTAAACAGTAACTAAATGGTATAGATGTGAGATATAAAAGTAGTAATATTCCAAAACGAGATGACTGTCTTTATAGACGAGTATTTTTTAAGGAGATTTATCTGGTTTATTCTCTTTTAATACTGTCTGCATAATTGTAAGCAAACCCCATACTGATGAGCAGAGATCCCCATAGATACAAAGACGTGTGAGCCTGGTAAGTGTTCTCTGTTGGCAGATCATGTGCCTTTGTATGGTGTGTGGCCTGACTTTCTGACTATCTTGAAGATCTAATGTATGTAAATGCATTTGCCAGCCAGCATCCCATTGTATCTGTTATAAATAGCATTTGAATAATTAAACTTTTTTTAATTGTGAAAGATCAAAGAATGCTTCTTAACCAGGCCCCTGACGACTCCAGCTTTTTGGTATGTTAATCTTTCTCCCGGGAGGACCGTTGTGTCAGAGTGAACATTCAGAATTATAGCAAGAGTAGTCTTGATCATGGAGTTATTCTGAGTAGAAAATGTGGGATTGTGATATTTTCCACATTTGCCCTTTGGTATGAATAGGACCAAGTCTGTGACTGCAGATACAAACACCGATCCCAGGCTCCAGCTCGGTTCCCTTGCAGAACAGCTGCAGTTTCCAGATGGAGTTTGCTTTGAAGTTGGGAGTTTGGGACTTTCTGACCTCCGTGACTCCGTGCCACCCTCTCTCTAACAATCCTTGAAGAGTGGGGGAGTCTTCTAGCTGGCACACACTGTGCTTCAACAAGCCCCATTGGCAGATGGCCCCCTCGGGGCTGTAGCCAGCTGGCGTAACTTAGAGCAGCCCATAGCCTTCTCCGAGCGATGCTGGGATTGGCATGGAACCAGTTCCAGGATTGATGAGCTGTTACTGGCTCCTCTTTGGTCACCATTTCCCTCCTCCCTTCGCAGTCCCAGCTGGGTGCAGCTGAGGATCTGGCCCAATGTCTGGTTTTAGCAATAGACTCTTTATCTTTGGTAATGAAGTCTGTTTGTTTTATCTTGAGCAGAGAATAGGATGGCAGGAATGGCTACACGTGTATAGATAAGTAAGCTATAAAAATTCATGGTGTATAACTGCAAACGTATTTTGGCTGCTGTCTCTTCAACTGGAACATGATTACCCAGATGTGATCTGCTGGTTACCGCTGGGATTCAAGCAGTTCTTTTTGCCAGCAGCCCAAAGAAGGGAACAGCTGTGAAACATACACTCAGAAAATTTCAATAGGTCTTTAACCTTCTAAGTCATTTGTTCTACAGTGTGACATTTAAAACAATAAACGTTGAAATGTGTGGGCATGAGTAGAAGAAATCCATGGAAAGAAGTTCCCCCCTGGCTGGCAGCTAATGGATTGCAATCCAATTATCCATGGGTTATTCTCCTTTCTGCATTATGCATAGCACATAATGAATGAGTACTTCTAGAGAAACATAGCTGAGGGCACAAGCAAAGGCGGCACAGTATCTGGGATCTGAACACATCACTGGCATGAATTGAAGGTGACCCAGTTGTTCACAGACCTGGTTGCTAATTGGGCAGTGTAAGCATGGCCAGCTTGGCAAGTTTTGTTTCCCATCGTCATTGTGCTGTGTGTTTGGTGGCCGGTCGGTTCCTTTCTTCCTCCCGCAGGTCATTAAACTGCAGTAGCGAAGGCTGTAGTAGGACAGGGTATAGCTCTCTTAGTCTATCTTAAGAAGCGTAGTTTTGAGAAGGAACTCTATACGTTTGTTGGGGAAAGGTTTACTGAGCAAATGAGTTCTTGGAAATGCTGCTCCCTTTGTGGTCTCTGTCGTGCGCTTTGGGTTGGAGAATGGATTACTCATTTCCTCTGCGTGTGATAGTCTTATATGCAGCCATTAAATGCACACCCACGCATTCTGGATATGCCAGGTGTGATCTCTTTCTGACTTCTTTCTCCGTAGTATTTAATCCTCATTAAATCTTTTAGAGGTGACCAAAGTGTTCTGTATGTTCTGTTTATAGAAGTCCCATCATCAGAAGAAAAATAGGGAGGGAAGGTATTTAAAACCTATGTTTTCCTTCCTAGAAACATTCCAGCATCTTCTGATGAAAACATCCTAACTCTTGGGATTGTAGCTACCTCAAGGGTTTAGAAATCCTGCCTTCACTGAACTTCACAGTGCTTCATCATCTGGTTCCCACTTGAGTATTTGCATTTTCATTGACCTCACCACATCCTTCTCCCCATAGGTATACCAGGATTTTTTCCTGTGCTTTTTAAGAAGAAGTCAGCATTTTTTGGTGAAAGAATGTGTGTGTATTCTGGGTAAGGACTTGAACGGTCATGCTCTTAAAAAAGAAAAAAACTGACACTTAGGCTACATGGGACTCGGTACTAAAGAATGCCCCAGCAGTTCATTTAAGCTGGCATGGTGCTACTGCTTCTTAGACTCTATGAAAAAGGTAAATATATCTTTACGCTCTGAAATGTTCTTTTACTCCTTCCAGATCCAGGTCAGAACACAGTTCAGCAGGAGGGAAAGTTGTCTTCATTTGATGCGGGCAATATCTTGAATAGATGGTACAAGGGAAATATGCATTAGGTTAAGAGAGTCCTGCTCGTTGCTGACATGAATGCCCAAGAATAGACTTAGCTGGTTTGATTAGGATCAGAATCCTAATCTCCATACCAGCTGTTAATACATAATAGCTCAAATTATCTAAGATTGTTGAGGTCAACAGTTTGCTGTGTAATCTCCCTACTTGAATATGTGTCCAGGGCCGAAACTATGTTTTGGAGATACTCCTTGCTCCTGCCTTTACTGGCAAGACCTAAAGGGATGCCCTGTGGCAGGCGACGAAATGATTCCACAGGGACGAAGAACCAGCAGACCCCTCCTGCCCTAGCACTGCCTTCAGGGCCAGGCTCTGAAGTGCAATATTGACGCCAGCTTACATGCACTGAAAACGTGGGACCAAAACAGCTTGGTACATTGACTGCTGAATTACTATCTTGCCCCAGCTGATGCAGAGGGAGCCCCTTTGAAAAGCTAACCCCTGTTTGTGGGAGCTGAAATCTTAAAAAGCTGGTTTCAGGAACGCCTGTGGTAATTTCTTAATTAAAAGCTAGCGTGTCCATCCCTAAAACTTCAAAATGTGAGCAGTGTGGCAGTGCAACAGATAACAACAGCCTGTTCTGCAGCACAAGGTTCTCTGCATCTGCTTGCTCTTCAGTGTTTCAACCATGATCGTATAATCTCATTTACAAGTATTTCCATGGTGAACATATTTTCCTTCCTCTTCCCTCTTTGAACAGTCAAATCTTGATGTTTTAAGCTGGTATGCCCCAAAACAGGCAGGACTTGGAAAAAACCCCAGCCCTGAGCCTCCCTGCGGTCTCCTCATCTGTCTAGCAGAGATGGCAATGCTCAGCTGTCCATGTAAGGATTCGGAGATGAAGGCTGTCATTTATTAAAGCCATTTGGGGACTTGTGTGTGAGAGGGACATTCCTGAGTTGGGGAGCTGATGACAGTGAATCTGGAAGACTTCATTTCCATCTCAGCAAGGCTGTTTTCCCTTCCTGCCAGGACTGGAGCTCTTTGGCAGGATGGGGGAACCTGCAGAGCCGACTCCGATGGTCTGCGGATAAGAAAGAGAAACAAGCATCTTTCTGATAAATGTTCTGGCTCTTCTTACGTACGGGAAACTTGACCTAAAAATTGTGTTTAGGATGTCTTTCACATCCTCCCTTCCCCAGGAAACACTGGAAGGAACCTCAATGTCTTATCTCTGTTTGTAAACTCACCTTTACTCTCTGTCTCTTTGTTGATAATGATTGGGTGGCTGCCACTTACTCAACCAGTTCTGGGTGAAATGGGCCAGAACTGCCAGCATCACTGCTGTGCACAACGTTCTGAACACAAAAGATGCTTCAGTGAAACAAACCCAGTAATTTCCATGGAACTGCAGTAAAATACCTCTTGTAGCTAATTATCTGCTTAGTTAACATAGTAATACATGATTCTGTAAAAGCCTAAATAGATTAAACAGAAGTGGAAGTTTCTTGTAAAAGCCATTGATTGCTTTATATGCTAATCACTGATAATTATTTAACGCAATGCTTTCAGGAACGATTGTTCTGATAGCAGCTGAGAGGATCAGAAAGATTCAAGTGTCATTCTGTAAAGACCTGATTCCCCATCCGTTTGCAAGTTCTAGCATTCTTGGTAAGCCTCTGCAATGGGGTTAAGAGTTCCCAGAGTCAGAAAAGGTGAGTTATTTCAATAGCAGATCCTAGATTATCTACGTATTTCAGCCCAGTTTCCTGTCAGAGCTATGGTGCTTTGGCACGAGGGTTTGGTGAGGTCTTCTGCTGAGCCAGTCAAGCTGGTATTGTCCGGAGGGATCAGTATTGCATGATCCATTGCATGTCCTGCAGTGATGCAGGACAGCTGCTGTCCCAGGCCTCCAGGGACTGTGGATGTGAAGGTAAAAAAGGATCTGGGATCCTCTAGCAGCCAATATCCCCTTTGTTACTTGCGGAAAGGTATCTTGGAATCCCAGATTGTTGGCCTTGAAAACATGGTGGAGAGTTAAATCACAAAGGATACTTTTCCCCCCCATTTTGCAAATTCCAAGGTGGAAAGAAGGAGGCGGGAGTGAGGGAGCCCAGCTGCTGGTGCGCACAGCAGCTGGAAGGGGCTGGCACGGGAGAAGCTGTGTGGTGGGTCCCCGTAAAAAGCACACTTCTTTGTGAAAAGAGACGTAAAGTTTCCAGAGCGAGTGCCCTGGGAATAGAGAGAAACAAGCGTTTCTGTGTAAGAGGGGACAAACTCTGTAGGGAATGTTCTCAATCAAATACATGCAAGCCAGGAATTTCCCAGTGCAGCCCTCCATGGCATTCATTACCAGCTAAGCGTCAGGCTAAGGCAAGGTCTGGAGAAAAACCACTATAGATGAGCCAAAGTATTGGGTTTATTTTAATGTATTGGTAAGGAGGAAGGTGTGCATTCCTCTGTGTCTCCAGGGGCTTTCTTTGCTGTGTAGGGACATCCACACCAGTGTCTTTTTACTGCTGTCTTGGGTACAGGGAGCAGAATAGTCGAGTCCATCCTTCTGCCTCCAGGGCAGGATCCATCTACCTAAACCACATGTGGCTAATGTCTGTCTCACCTGCAGTCCACCTGAGTGTTTTATTAGCCTTGCTATTTACGATATTTTAAAAAGAAAATCTGAATCTGCGGTTTTAGTCAGTGACTATTTGCCCTTTTCCATTTGTAGCAATGTTCTGACATAGTTATTGTACCGATGGCTAAATAAGCCATTTCAGTTCTTTTCATTGTCATGTTTTCTAAACTTCGGATCATTCCCATTGCTTTCTTCTGGATTCTCTCCAGTTAATTCACATCATTTCTTGAAATGAAGTGCTCAGAGTAGACATGCGTTGTTTCAATTCCCCTTTTTGTCTGTGGAGAAAGCTGTTGCCTTCATGTGATGGAGAGCAAGCCGAAGAGTGAGCTTTCCAAAGGAGCGCAAGACAGCTGGGGTCCAGGGACTCATTTGAAGGTCTTATCTGGAACAGAAAACAGAAGAAAAATCAAGATATTTCATTAAAATAATAAGCTAAGTTTTATTATACGCTCCTTGGGGGTGGTGTAGGGGAAAAGTTCCTGCATGAAACCAGACCCCATTGCTTGCTCATCAGTGGGAGCTATGAGGAGGCATCTCTCCATCCATGTGCTTAGCAGGAGCACTACTGAGAGATGGTTCAGCCAAGTGACAGCCGTGAGACATCTGTTAGTGACACAGGGTCGCTCCTGCCAGGTTTTGCAGCCCAGGTTTGCTTTATTGCTCTCGCAGGTGAAGAAACCCGCTGCCTGGGAGGTCAGACTTGCTTAGGGAGCTGAAAACCAGGTGCAAACTTCCACAGCACCATTTCCAAGGAGTTGTTTTCGGCAAGCAACCAATACTGAAAGCAACCCTGGGAGTGGAGGAGCTTGTGTTTTTTATTTTTCTGGGTTTTAAGTCACCTGTGGTTCTGGGTTTTGCTTTTTGTGTCAGCTATGGAAGCGGTGTGCTTATGTGTGAATGCTGGGGTGTGAAGAACTGCAGTTATCTTTGTTCATGAAAATAGTCTGATTTTTGTTTTCCACCTGCAGCCTATGACCCAAAGTGGTATTTTACACTTCACTGCCTGCTTCCCGCTGCCTTCCATGAGCATCAACAGCTTCAGCCCTGACCCCTGTGTATTTCTTCCATTTATTTGTTATGTTCCCTATTACCTGTAGCCAGCTGCCTGGACTAATTACACAGCTCTTTACAGCCCCCTGGGGCAGACGGAGTTGGTGTCTCTGCGTTACAGTGTATAAATCAAGTTTGCATTTCTTCACCTTTTTTCATGATCTAGTCCTTCCTCCTTTCCTTTTAATGAGGCTGCGGAGAATAGTCAGTGTGTTGTGTTATCATCTTTGCCAATGTTTAATTGTATTTGGCTTTATGGTGTCAGCCGTTGCCTTGAAAAATCCATACAGATATCCTCAAATTCACATCAGCAGGGAAGAGGGATATGTAACACCTTCCAACAAGAAGAGCAAGAAGCGTGCATTTGAAGCAATGCAAGTAAAGCCAAACACGCCAGAAAATGTCAAAGGTAAAGTTACTGTTAAAAACTGCAATTCCAAAGGGTCATCCTTCGGGACTGCAGTTTGCAGTGGACAAATGGTGCTTGTAAATTACAATTCCAACACTTTTTTTGAAATATTGAAGCTGTATTCCTTCCTGCCCTCTAACTCTTCTCTGTGCAATACTTGCCACTAAGAAAGGGGAGAGACTTCTCACTTCATTAGTCTTCTCATTCCTTTATTCAAAGTTGAAAAGTTAGACAGGAAAAAACACAACAGAAAAGACAACTTTCCACTGGCGTGTGTTCTGTTGCATTCAGTGATAACAAAGGGGTAACAAGGCAGAGATTTAATTATTTCAGTGTAACCTGAGTTAAGTAAAAATACCATGCATACTCTGCCTAAAAAGTAAGAAAATTTAGTGGGAATTTTTTATCATAAAATAACTAGTTTTGCAAACTGTTAAACTAAAGAAACATTACATCTGGAGATAAAATCATCTTTACTTACTGTGTATCCTCTTCTCCGGTACTTGCTCAAAGATGTTTCAGCCCCCTTGGATACTCAGTGTCAGTTCGAGTTTACAGCCACCTGCAATGAAAGCAACTCTTTCTAATCTTAATTTTATAAAGGCTGCGATTCTTGTTGATGCCTGTTCTAAAAATAAGTGTTAAACTTCTAGCTATTTCTAGAATTCTTTCTTTAAACTCTGCCTCCAAATGCTCTGTAACTTACCACCAGAATGACAGGCAATTCAGCATGTTCATGTGTTTTTTCGTCTTAAAGCAAATGCCCTTAAAAGGCTGTCTTAAACCAAGAAATAGCTGTGTATTCTCTAAATGTGATAGATCAGGCAGTGGAGGAGAAAAAAAAAGCAACTTCGCTGTTGTGCTTTGGATAGAAACTAGCAGCAAAAAACATTTGTCAGTCTTTTGTGATTTGTTATAATAGGCTGGAAGGTGCCAAATCAATGCACATTCCCTATAGAAGTGTTTCTACTTGGTTAACCAGGTTAAACCACTTAGCTCTTATTTTATTATCTCATTAGCAATCAAAAACCCATGTTTTAGGGCTCCAAGTCAATGTAGTTACATGGACAGCCCTTGAAATTTGCCAGAATCCCCTGGACTCCACTAATTGTAATTGAAGTTGGCACAAATTTGAAATAAAGGCAGCGATAAGCTGTTCTGAGTCTTGGAGCATTGCGGAGCAGAATGTGAAATGCTTGTTATATGAGGTTATTTGATCAGATTTAACCATTTTAGGGCAAAGATAATTTTGCTAGGGAGCTAAAAAATGGGTCCACATGATGACACACATTCCTCTACAAATCAGTATGAGATGCAAGTGTAATTGCACGTGAACTTGGGGTGTTGAGCAGCAGACCTTGTCTGGTGTTCATGGAAATGATCACTTGAGTCCTTTCAGTCTTTAGTTCCCTATGAAATTAAAATGAATTTTGTAAACGTAGGCTTGCTCTGGCTGTTGGCTGACTTTGCAGACAATAGTAGACCCCAGCCATCATCCCCACTCCTTCTCCACTCCCTTCCCTGGTCTTTGTCTCCATTTTTCCAGTTCATGTAGGCCTGGTACGATAGACTCTCCCAGGAGCCCTCCTCCCTTCCTCCCTGGATGATGCTGATTGCTAATGGCTTGTTTATATCACGAGTGCACTGATTGTATTTTCTGCTTTCAGAGATTTACGTTTCAACCACATCAAGGAGATACAACCTGGAGCCTTCAGGAGGCTGAAGAACCTCAACACGCTGTAAGTTCCACTCGGTGATCCTGCAGTGAAGTTATCCACTTATTACTTGTGTCAGTACTATCCCCCATAATGGCTTAAAGATGGCCTTGGTCTTTTAGTTATTTCAGCCAAGTTGTGCATATCCAGCTAAAGCTTTAAAATTCTCTCTGTTCTACCCTGGATCATGTTTCTTACCCTTTTTAATTAAATGTGCAATTTAATAACTTACATTTTGGCAATTAGCTTGACTTTTAAAAAAAAAAAATTAAAAATCCTAATGCATACGGTCACTGCCTGAGGATGTTTCAGCAGGTATAGCTTTAGAGTAGCCTGTAAAAACAGTTCTGGCTTGGGATCAAGATAGCGGAGGGATGCATTAAGATCTTTGTCCTTTCTGTGACCTCCTCAAATGCATAAACCACATTAGTTGCTCTACATGACATTGACTGAAGTGAGAGTGCATCCTTCCAGATGCCGTCTTGTCTCTATGCCTTGCCCTAGAATAAATGCCTACAACTATCCTACTGCAGCTAGGAATGGGAGTAGAAAGCAGTTCCTTCAGTCTTGCATCCCAGCCAGGGCAGGCACACTCACGTCAGTATGATCTACTACTGCACTAACAAGTTTCTTATTCTGCTCAAAGGAAATAGTGGGAGCCTTTGCTGCTTCTTGCCGCTGTAAGGCTGAGGGTTTGAAGATAGATATGAGTACATCTGCACCGTGTAGCCAAGAAGTTGAAAACAAACCAGCTCCCAAATCAGGAACAGAAGCTGTGTCAGCACAGTGCTGTGCTGGATGTAATTGGCCTGTTGAGACTCAGATCTGATTATTCGAGCCGTAACATGGCGCTAACAGCTATAAGATTTCCAGGTCCAAGCTCAAATCTCTCTGTGAAGCAAACCGGCTAGCTTGGGAACCTGCACTGCACAACAGACATGCTCAGATTTCCTGGGTTCGTACATTCGTGGTCCCAAATGGCAAGAGAAAGTCCAGATTGTTTTTTTCTGTCTGACCTTGAAAGATCTGAAGTCCCTGATCCTGTAAAGATGGCAATGCTGAAAGAAGGAAGACCTGGGCAATAAGGTATTCAGTCAATTGTAAGAAGTTGTAGGAGGAGTGGAAATACAGCAGGACTTTGTCATAGAGCCCTGTTCAATAGCTATCTTTTAAAAATTGGCATTTGCTAAAGATCGTTCCACTGTGTGGCGGGGACTGATTGGCTGACCCATGACTGCAGGATGCTTCAAAGTACCCTGGTCATGGCCCAGGCTCCTGCTCACAGGACTGGTGGTCAACTAGTAGACTGGTAGAAAACTTTATTGCCAATGATGCTGTTCATTCAGAGCACAAGAACAGCCCATATTAGTCTCTCAAACAGCACCACATGGTACTTAATTACCAAAACTAATAGAGAGAAAGGATACTTTGGATGGATTTCGGTCATTTGAGATAGGGTCAGATGGGGTGATAAATGTGAGTAAAATATCTAGAGAGAAAATAGAGTCTGAGTCCGTAGGGTTTTACCTTATCACAAAGCTCTGCTGAGGCATCTTGATCTCCAGACCTGCTCTTCCACCCCTGAAGCTCTCCTGAATCGAGAAAACAAACCGTTCCAAATTATGTCATCTCTGTGAGATGCAGACAGATGTTTGGCAGACAGCTCGGCAGGACCGCCAGGCTAGTTTCAGCCGAACCCTGGGGAAACTAAGGATGCTGGCAGGCCTTCACTTGGAGAGATGCTCCACCCAACCTGCGGAGCCTTGTAAGAGATCCCAGTTCCTGCCCTGCCAGTGCCTTGGTCTAGGCAGGTCCCTGCCATCTGCAAGACTTCTGCTTCTGTCTTTCTGACTCCTGCCACTCTGTTTACAACTAGATATAGATACACAGCCTGGCTGAGGTGGAAAGACCTGTCTCTCTACAATACCTGTTCATGCCCCATGAATTTGTCCCATTCTTTTTGCTTTCTGTCTCCACACCCTCCTGGACAGGGACATAATGACAGCAATCCCCTGAACAGATCCTAAAGGGAATAGGCATGAATGTCCCCCCTAACATCCCTAATCTCATGATTACGGATGCTGGGGCAGTAAGAGGAATGTGTTTTGCACAGATGGTGGGCAGGCTCCCCTGCTCTCCCTAAATGGTGTCCTACAGCCATCGTCAGAGCTGGAATACTGGACTAGGTGAAACACTGCTCCAACAAAATACTGCATTTTTATATTTGAATTCTGAAAATCAACTGGTTTTGCAGATGAAACCTTTCCATTTAGATAGTACTTCATATGCTTGGTTGGATTTCCTGGTTTGGCCAGCAAACTGGAAAAATCAGTTATTCTCACACTCGTAGTAGTTAACTCCCACGGATGAAGAGCTTGATAACTGAATGAAAGAATGTCAGACCTCGCACTCTTAAAGCAAATTTCTCTCCAGGAACTTTTGTTTTTCCAATTCCCACATCAAAACTGACAAGAGCTGAAGAATTTGCTGATGTTTCTTAGATGGTAAACTTTTGCCTGAGGACTCATAGAGGTCTTCAAGTGATAAAGAGAATAAATCCTTTAAAATCCCTGAGAGACTTGCTGGGAAAGTTTGGCCAGAATATTTGAAGTGAGAGGTTTGGAGGACAGAGTAGTTCAGGTTCCATATGCAGAGCTCTGAGCTTGCAGCTTTCTGCCATGGGACTTAAATAAGTGTTCCTTAAGCAAATAAGTGCTTTTAAAAGAGCCTTTTCCTACAATGCTTTGGCCCGGCAGAGGAAGGGCAGCAGATTCTGATGAAGCTTCTGTTCTGCATCTCCTTTTGGGCAGGATGGCTGTACTATATCCAAGTTTGACAGTTTATAAACCACCCTGATAAGGAAACCTTTGTCACCCGCGTTGGATGCAGGGAGGTGGGCTGTGAGACTGACAGAAGAGGAGCCTGCCATGAATGTCCAGTGGGGCTTTTCAACAGTTCAACCCTTCCCCTGGCTCTGTTCTCTTCTTTTCTCTACCTGGTGTGGAGATTTGATAAATTACAGAGCACTACTTTAAAATTAAAAACAAGAGCCCTGTTTGTCTGTGGAAGAGATACAGTCATTATATGTGTCTGACTGGGGACTCCTGGTACAGCACCACAGGTAATAAGCAATTATCCTAAATGCTACACCACTGGGAGCTTGCTTGTCAGCCGTCTGCAATATTGTGTGCATTGAAGAATTCCTCTTGGGCTAAATGTCTTAGACTTGTAAAGGTTTCCTCATCACTTCCTATTGCCTCTTCTCAGTTCCCATGCAGATGTTGGTGTCAGGATCTCCTCTGTGTATTTTTAAACTCTTAATATGTCCCCTCAGTAAAAAAAAAACAGGGTAGCAGGGAGAGGGAGAGGAAAAAACTCTTGTATGCCATCCACAAAATACCCACAGCTCCTCAACAGCTGTTTCGCTTGAGCTTGCCAACGCCAGCCGCATCACTTAACCCACCATTAGCTCACAGCAGGTGGTGGACTGTGGAAGAGAGCAAACACATGGCGAGCCCGTGGTGAGGCATAGCGTCTCATTGCTTTCCAGTCTTTGCTCCTTTAGGTCATCTTTGGGTGGGGATGGATGACGACACCCCTTGCATGACTGTCCCCTTACGTGTTTCCACAGGAGATCAGCACCCTGCCATGTTGACCCAACTGGTTGATTGCTGTATTTTCAAACCAAAGCCATCACAACCAAATGGTTGCTGCTACTTGAGTCTTTCCAGCATTGTCTATAGAAATGTCCAGCCCTGGGACCAAAGCACTATTTCTTAACTTCCCCAGTATGTATTTTGTTCTGCCTGTGGCATGGGCACCCTAGAGAATAGGGACTCTGCGGAGACCACATCGTGATACGTGCTTCTGCTTGTACGTTTGCCCTGTTAATGTTATTGCTCACATCATAGTCCTCTTTCTGCTTAGGTGAGAGCAAAGGGCACTTCTGGTGAACTCTGCAGCTCTCCTTCAGATGCCGCTTATAAAGGGTTTCAGGGTGAATGACAGGAGTAACGTGGAGGCTATGTCTTGAACCCTCTAGTAGCTCTTGAGAGAATGTGTTCCTGTCAGCAAGGAGGGGATGTCGGAGCTTGCTTGGATCTCAGAATAGAAGTTTCTCCCTCAAATATGGGGAATGGCTATTCCAGATCATTCTGTCAACAAGGGAGAATGCATGGCTGAATATTAAACTCACATTTTCTCCCCCTTTAAATACAGTACGTGATGATTTCTATTAATGAGGGGAGGAAAAAAATAGCTGTTGTGTCACAACGACTGTAGCATGTGGTTTGTCAAACAAAAAGAAGAAAGAGTACACGGTTTGAGTCTGAATTCTGTACTGTCACATCATTTAATACATTCTTCAAAACAGAAAACGACTCATTTAATGCAACTTAAGCCTGTGCTTGGCAACCCGGAGAGAGGGTGGGGAAGGAGAAGGGAGGGGTGGTCGGGACATAAAACCTAAAGGAAACTGAATGTAAAGTGTTCTCTTACTGAATCTGGGCCAGATCTCATGGTGCTTGTATATCTCAAACCTCCCAGAAGAAATTCTCAGGAATAAAACCTGTATGATTGAGTCCACCTACTCATTTGGAGCCCAGTTCACCAGCTGGCACGAAGGGGAATGCCACATCATTTTGCTATCTTTTGATAAACTCCAGGAAACGTACTTCTAATACTTTTAATTTAGCTTGTTTTGCTACAGGGTATACTTAAGACGTGCATCAATAACGATCTTTCCAGCTTCTGTCTGCCAGAGCATTTATTCCCAGCATATATGGTTAGCAGTAGGTCTTAGCTTTCAATCCTCTTTAACATTAGCAGGAATTTGGGCAGTTTGCTGTTTGATTGTTGTTTGATCAATATCCAGGTCACGGCAGGATTTTGCACACTCCTCTGCCGGGGTGAATTGCACAGAAGTCGAGGAGTAGACAGCTGTGCACAAGCCATCTAAGTCTTTCAAGGAGCCAGATGTGCTGTCTTGTCTATGGATTTCTCTGAAAGCAGCATTTTGGAATGTGTAGACTATGGTGGACTTCATAAATTATCTCACTTTTGAGTTTTTTCCAGGACATATCCTTCTATTACAATGGGGAATCCTGAGACAGGAAACAGAGATGGCTTCTTCCATACGCGTTTTAACCTTTAATCGGGCAATGAACAAATTCTTAAGTGTCAGACGATGAGATAAGAGGCCTGTGTACTGCATGCCATCTGAACTTCCAGAATTTGTCTTGTTTGGCTTGGACCACTGATTACACCCCCTTGAACTGTCCTAAATAGCCAAGACGACAAAACGCACTAGGTTAATGCTTCTAAATAGCACCAAAGTGCAGTCAGACAACAGGTTGCAATTTGAAATCCCCCCTGGACTTCAGTCCTCTTCCGAATTCATTGCATTAAAGGGTCAGCGAAGGAGTCCCGACCATCGTGGTGCGTGAGGCTATTGGCGTGACCCTGCCTCCAGGACCTGCTCGCCTGGTTGTTGTCTTGTGCCCGCTGTGAAACGGGTGGCCGATGCCAGCTGCGTGGCAGGGGACAGGTGCTCACGTCCATGGGAATGATGTCGGAGCTGGCACCCGTCTATCAGCCCATCTAGCGTCCTCAGAAGTGGGGCCAAGGATCAGATAACAGAGAACAAGCTGCCTTCATCCTCCTCTGGCTGAAGATGAAAGCGTGCTGATAGAGGGCAGGGAAGGAAGCGTGCACGGTTGGTGCCTGTGTTGTCTTTGTCCTGTGGGTAAATAGACAAAAGCCCTCTCCCGCGCTGCTCTCGAGCAGTTATTTCCAGTCCTTGGGTGTTCAATCATCAAATAAACCTTTGGGTTGGTGTTCAGGGGCTGTATTTCCACTCAGCATATCTGGCTGTCAAAGCAGGATCGTGTGTTCCAAGGACTTGACATCATTTTTGCATCCTTATGAGTGAAATCGGGTTGTTTAACCTCAGCCGTGTGTATCGAGCCATTGCTTCCAGCTGTGCAGAAACTTTGCAGCAACTTTCTGCCTTAACCTCTTCGGGCTGCTTGTCCACAACCCTGGCAACGTGCAGTTTGATAGTGGTACCCACATCCGTGGTAGCAGGGTAGCTAATCAAGAGAGGATGGTCAAATCAAGGGTACTGAGATTTTTCTCAAACCCTTATTGTTCTGACTTCCGAAGGTTTCTTTGCACTCGAGTTTCTGAAGTGCTTTTTGGACCCTTAATGTAATACTCCACCTGAGAACAAGCTGGTGGAAAGCTGGTGTGACTCAGGTGCCTGGCGGTAAGTTGCGAAGGTGCCATAACAGGTGTGTGTTTCTGACACCTTTTATCTTTGCATCCCCAAGGCGTTTGATTTTATCTTCATCTTCTTTTCCCACACGTCTTCTTCCATTTCTCCCCACCTCTTCATCTTTTCTCTCCATCCTTTACCTGTACAAACTATTCTTCCCAGGAAGGGACCTTTGCTTGTAGTGCCAGAGGCTGACTGATGCGCTGCCTACCCTATTTTCTCCAGCAAAGGGGAGCAGAAGATCAGGCTTCTGGGACTGCTAGGAAAGTGCTGAACTGTCTTCTCACCTGCTGTCTGGTGGCAGATCGTTTGTGAGGAGCATAGCTACCACAAAGAGGAGCTTATAAAATAGAAAATTTACATCCAATGCACGTATTGAATTTGACCCGACATTGTAAGGTCTGGCTGCTTGCAGAGGGAATAGCAGTTTTTCCTGCAACACTAGAAAAACAAATCTTTGCAGTACACAGTCACAGCTCTCCTTTCCATCCACATCTCCATTTAAGAATTTTAAAAATAAGTGTAGCCACTGAAATCCTTGCTCTGCGATATTCAGCTATAAGCCCCACCAGCTCTGCGGCCGCAGTGAGGTTTGCCAGATCTGAACATCAGTGGGATACCACGGTGAAAGACCCACAGGAGTGCGGTTGGGCAGCCACGATGAATAGTTAAACGTCGTATATTAAAGAGCTATTTATAAGTGATTTATTTCGTTTTCTCGGTGTTGGGCTTGGCAGTGGTTGCAGAAGAGGTTTTTGTAGCGTTCAGCTGCATGGTTACCGCTGTTGCAGACAGCATGGTTATTACAAGGTTGAGCTGTGTTTCTCGTCATTGGCACGGGCCATCATTTGCATGCACAGTCATGGCAACTGCACATACAAGTCGGAGATTGCTTGCCAATACGATGTTGTCCATAGGTTTTGTATTAAAATCTGGCAAAAGGCTCTCTAGATCGAAAGAGGCTGTCTCTGAATAGCCTCAGGAGTCAGATCTGTATTTATTTATTTTTCATGTGCACATATTTGTATACAAAGTGATTAGAACAAAGCATTACCATTTTGTAACTCCCATAACTCCACTGTGAGCTGGTATTTTAAACTGCATTTGTACTCTTAAAAACTGGCTCTGCACGCCCCTGGTCACACGTTGTTGAACACAACTATGCACCTTCAAAAACTGTTGTGGTTGTACAAGACTGGCAACAATGATTTAATTTCTCCCTCTCCTCCACTTCCTTCTACCTGTCTCCCTTCCCCTCATCCCTTTCCTGGCCAAAATTGTAACTTTGGGGTGAAAAACACTGTGGCAAAAGGTAAAGAAAAGTCTTTGAACGTTGTACGTATTGGAAGCACTTGGCACCTCTGGGTGAGAAACCTTCTCATTGACTTAGCTGGTCTTTGATCTGCTAACTCCTTTAAATCTTAAACTCTGTGAAACATGAGCTCAGGATTTTTCAGTGGGTATCCAGGAACAGAAATACCACAAGTCTCACACGTGCTGAATTCACCGGTTGTGTTTTTCTTTCTTGATTTGAACAGGCTGCTGAACAATAATCAGATAAAACAAATTGTGAGAAGATCCTTTGAAGATCTGGAGAACCTGAAATACCTGTGAGTTGGTAGCTCAGTAATTTCTTAACCTCTTTGAAATTTAACAACCCGCTTCTAATGTTTGCCAGTCAAGGATGTATTTTCTGTCCTCAGAATTTCTGGATGTTCATGTCACAGCTATAAAACATTGCCCTTGAATCGAATCAGCAAACTCTGCTTTGGGTTGAGGTTCATAGCTGTTTCCTGTGTCTTTTTGAAACACAACTGCTGGTCGGTTAGCCTAATGCTTTTTTCTTTCTCTCCTTTTGAAAGCTACCTTTATAAAAACGAAATTCAGAGCATCCAGCAACATGCCTTCAACGGGCTCCGTTCTCTGGAACAGCTGTAAGTACAAATGAGCCTTGTTTGTTGCTGAAGGTGATGTGCGTAAGAGCTGATTTATTGGCTCCTCTGACCCAAGCGCTGTGTTTCCAGTAGAGGAGAGTACCAGACACTTAGCAAGGAGTAGGATGAGGCTTCTACTGTTTTATGATCCAGCTTTGCAAGACTACCCCGGCTTCATTTGAAAACAGCTGGTCCCAGTACTGATTTTGGTTAGTTAACGCTGATGTCTCTTCCTACTGACGTCCCGTATGTTTTCTCCTGACCTTGAACCTCTGGAGCATAGGAAGAGCCCAGCTGTGCTTCTGATTCCCTTTACATCCAAGAACCTTAGGGTGGGAGGAGATTGGGGTCTGTAGGATGGCTTGAAGCAGAAGGCAGCTGGCCTGCTGTGTTTATGTCTGCTGAGATTCCTGGAGCAGAGAGTAGGATCTGGCCTTTTGCTTGAATTGAGGGTGCTGGTCGAGTTTTTCTGTTATCCAAACCTTTGCTGAAGATGAACGGATGAAGTGCAAGGTGAGAGCTGGGGCAGCAGGATGTTTGTGGGAGCAGTGGTGGTGCTCGCATGCTGTAAAGCATCTGGAAATTCCAATGGGGGGAAGATGATGGATCCAAACAAAGTAATGACCTTCCCTCCAAGCTGTGTGGCACTCTGGGATGAAAGGAGTCTCACGTGTTTTCCTGGCAGCTGGAGCCCATCACAGTGACACTCTAGCAGTCCTTATTTGCTCCCCTTCTGTGTATTGCAAATCTGTGTGGTTTATTCAATCAAAGAAGTTTTGTTTTGTTTTTTGACCCTTAGTGCTCCATGCTCAAGGTGAGATGGGAAGACTGAGATCTGACTCTTCTAAAGTGTCTTGCTAAACTGGGATTGGATTTTTCATGCCAGGCGTTGTGATATATTATGTGCATGTGTGTAAATACAAGTGTGCATGTGGAGAGAGTGTGAGCGTGGCTATTTGAAGCATAGGAATTATTTGCATCATTGGAGAACAGGAACCAAAGGTGAAACCTTTCTAATTCATGGATTATTCCCAGCGGCAGCGTTTATAGGGTTGGAACATAACTAAGGATTTTGCTGTAAAAGGGATAGGATCCAGCTTGTTCTCCAGGCTGACAGCAGAAGTGGACAGAGTATAACAGGAAGTTTCAGGCAAGCTTAATAATAGGTGTGCTACCAACCCTGTGTACAATATGGTTTTTCATCAGCCAGCTCAGCAAGGATGCCTGGGAGAAAACATAGGAAGCAGATACCGGCTCAGCCGTGCTTTGAGGGGAGATGATGCTGGCCACAGTGATATTTTAACAATAAGCGTTCCAGACTTGATGTCACGAATAAAAGAAAAAAACCCAACAAAACCAACAAACAACCCGCTGAAAGTCCCATCTGTTTTCAATCTCAGGCAGGCGTGGTTCCAAAAGAATTAGCTTTGCTCAAATCCTACCCCGTTTTCCTGTACCCCACAAGCCAGCTTTTCAAGAAAAAGTATAACCCGATTGATGGACAGTATCAGATGCTTTCCTCAAGGACCAAAGCAATGACAGCAGACATGTGAGACTCATTAAAGCACGTATGTCTCTCCCCACTGTTGCCCTCCAGTGCAGAATCTGAGTCACCGTCTCTTGGTTTGCGCTCTGATAGTGGACCATTTATCATGAATCCTTCCATTACGAATCAAACAGCCATGTGGCAGCTTAGGCAATTATTTCTCAACGCATTCAGCTACAATAGCAGAATGAGTATTTGTAGATCTGTGATTAATCAGTGTCTGCCGTGAAATTTATGCCTGTGTAAAAATAAGGGGAAAGAGTTTAGGCAACTTTGAAACCATACCGAAACGCATCTAAAGGTCAGGAACACATCAGTTATGCCAGTGAATGTCACAGCTAATGGGAACAGGGAGTCTCAGGTATCGTGGGGTGTTGCTTTGCAGATCCCAGGTTTCCTTTGCTGATGGCAAGGGGTGACCTGGGGCAGAGCAGAAGGTCTCCCAGGACTCTGGAATAGCAGGTCACACTTGAGATTGTAGTGGAACTAAAAATATTAACCTGCATTAGCAAGAGCTGGGCTGTTCACGTTAATGTGCCGTTTAGATCCAAGTGTTACAACTGACTGAACTGTCTCTGTCTTTGGAGACTGTACCTTCCCTCTGCAGAAACAGAATAGCCTGACGGCAGCTGTTCCCAGATGTTTCTGCTCTTGCTGGATGGATGCACGTGCTGGGAGCCCCTGTTAGAATCACAGATAAATGCAGACTGGAAGAGACCTTTGGATGTCTCCAGTCCCACCTTCAGCAACAAGCAGGACCAATTTCAAAGTTTTATCAGGTTGTTCAGGGCCTTTTTCTACAATTTAATTCTCAGCAAACTCAGGATTCCACTCAGAACTGTTGCAGTTCCTAGGCTGGGAACAAGTGCCTTGCAGTAAGGCTATTTCTTCCTCCCTGACAATCCAAGGATGTGTTGGGGACTAGGGGAAAGGCAGGGAAAATTCCCATATGGTGCTCAGATAGGAGCAGCTGCTGCTGGCTTTCCATGGGCAACGGTTTCATCCTGGCACTTAACAGTGCAACAGGCAATTCACAGTGATGGTGGTGGCCTTAGGCTTCAGGGAAGAGCAGAGCTGTCCTCCTTTCTGTCTGTGTTTTAGCTTATTAAGAGAGAGAGAAAATAATTGACAGGATAGGGAAAAGCCAGCGTTGGTTACTACATTTGCACGTGGAAAGTGGATGCACTGAAGTGGATGCTGGCTTCTCAACATCTGCCCTGAGATGTGTGGTGACCAACTGGTGGGCATTGGTGGATTGATCTGGAAATATCTTCTGTCTTTTAAATTGCAATCTGTAAGCCTGCCCTTTGTGATTTTCTGTGTGACAGCTACCTGCATTTCAACAACCTGGAAAGTCTGGAGTCGGAGACTTTTAGTGACCTGCCTAAACTTGAAAGGCTGTAAGTAAAGATGGGACCTTTCTTGTGAGTAAGGGGGTGA
The DNA here is from genome assembly GCF_900496995.4 of Aquila chrysaetos chrysaetos. Taxonomy (NCBI): domain Eukaryota; kingdom Metazoa; phylum Chordata; class Aves; order Accipitriformes; family Accipitridae; genus Aquila; species Aquila chrysaetos. Next base: position 2,487,802 of record NC_044006.1, read on the forward strand.
GGAGAAGGGGAAAAAAACCCCTTTTTTTTGTGGAACAGTTTCAGTAGCATGAAGTGTGATCTTCAAAATGGAGGGAAATGCAAAAAGAAGCATCCTTGAAGAAGGAGATTTTACATACTTACCAAGTAGAAAGGTTACTGAGAATATGAAGGGAATTTCCCATGTTGTGTTATGTTCACGTTTCCACTTAAGTAGGGGTAAATCTGCAGAAAGCCCTACCGCTGGCCAAGCCAACTGAAATTTTACTCTGACCATAAGGTCAACATTAGTCACTGTTGGGCAGTGCGTACAAAAAAAAGCGGGTGGAAAAGGAAGAAAGTCAGAAGAAAGTCTAACAAGAAAAACACGCGTCCTTCTTGAAAGCAGTTAGGAAACGAAGTCCTGTGTCTCTCGCTCCCCAGGATTACTTCTAGTAGTAATGTAGCCCCTACAACAAAAGTTAACACGGTGGTTCCCACTCCATGGTGAAACCAACAGACCCTTCTATGCTGCATGGAAATGTGCCTTATATCCGTACACGCTAGGCAAATAAAATCATGGTATCCAAACACCCTTAGGAAAATTCAGACCTGGATCAGTACACCACGGCTGATCTCAGTCGCTGTATTTGATCCAACAAAAATTCTGGATTTAAATTTTAGAGGAGGGTTTGTCAGCATCCAAGCTGGGCAACTAGGCTGAACTTGCATGTACATGTGTGTATGCAGACATTTGCACACAAGCTGTACTCCTTTTGTATTTCTTTCCTGTTCCACTCTCTACGAAAATTGCTTCCTATCTTTTATCAATGGTGTCTTATGAGTTTTAGATGTAACTGGCATAAGTAAATTTCCCCCTCCCTTATGGGAATGGGGAGTTAATTATCCCATCTTGGTCCCCACTGATGCATTTTAGTGCAATCAGGGGTTTTTTTTTCTAAGAACTGGGGAGTCTTATCTGTGTGCTAAGACTTGGGAAGTGACAATTTATGTTGGCTTTGTTCAGAGGTAAGCCCGGCTTAGGCTGTTGTTGTCTGAATTAGATTTACTCGTGGATTTGGGTTAATAACTGCATTGAGTCTAGGGCATGAGTTGTCTAGCATCTTCTACTGGAGCCTTACTTCAATGGCTGCCCTTGTAAATTGCCATATCTCCTGCAGGGGAGAAAAGAAAAGGTGTCTTCTAAACTGGAGCTGACCCAGGCACAGAAAGCATAGGGTGGGTCCAGTCTGTGGGGATTTCGTGCCCTTTCTCCTCCCTTTGCAGCACATGAAGCAGATTAACGTTAAGGTTCCAGTTTAAACCTGTTACATCACATCTTGAGTCACCATTTCCAGTCCACACCCGCTCTCCGCTTTGGTGTATTGCATTGCACTTGCAAATGAATGAAATCCCTGTAGCTCATGGAAACAAACACAGTAAATTTAAAAACTAAGCTCCGTTTTGATGAGTAGCCTTTGTATTTAAACTGAGTTTTGACCTGGGATGTTATCATCCATGTAGTGCAAATACTGAATAATGTTTTGGCATGGGTTCTCCCGTTGCAGATTCTTGCACAACAACAAGATTTCCAGGATTCATCCAGGGACATTCTCTCAACTGGAATCCCTCAAACGGCTGTAAGTAAAAAACATTGCCTGCAAAGAGCAATTGTTTATCTTTGATCAGATGGCCAGGACCTGAGGAAAAATGTGCCTGGTTGGCAAAGCTTTTAGTTGTTGCACTTCTAAGGCCACTGCTAAGTTTATAAAACAGTTTTGATTGGACATGAGAGCTGATTTAACCAGTTAGTAGTTTCTTCATGCTAGTGTCTAATTATAATCTAACTATAATCTGCTTACAGCTCAATAACGCCACAGGAATGAACATTCCTGGAAGGTCCTCACAATGATTTGAACCCATAAAACATCCTTCAAAAATGTAGGAACTCAAGGTCACATATATGACCTTGATCATGTCTTCAGATCAGTATCTAACATGGCAGGAAAAATCAGAGTCATAAAAGGAAAGGCTTTTTTTCTACAGATTGAAAATACTCCAAGGAGTGCCCAGGTGCACGATTCTCCTCCCATGCAGGAATACCCTGGTGTGTTGTTCCCACATAACCTGGCTGTCTCTTAAGCTTCCTTGCTTGCTTAAACCCTGCAGAGATTTGCTTTGTTTGTCTTTTATGATCTCTGGAAATAAGTTCTATGATGCGTTTTGGGGAAAAAAAAAAAGCAAAAGCTAAAGAATTTTGGTGTTCTGCCATGCTTTTAAACTGCAAGAAAATAATGTGTTTCTCACTGCAGCCCTCTGTGATTTCTGCAAGCAGGTAAAATGCTTCGCTTTTCTTTAACAGGGAATAACTTGTGAAATGTTGTCTGTATGTGTCAGAGAAAAAGGTGGGGTGTCTATAAAATGCTCTATCATGGCCTTGTGTGAAATCTCACATTCTCAAATGTTTGTCCCTGAAAACATTTGACCTTTCTTCCATGTTTTTTTCCGATGGCCCAGACCCATCTATTGTAAAACTGTCAGTGGGGAAGGAGGCATAAACTAATCCCCCTATAGTCTTTATTTATCCTTATGCATAGCACTGCACAGAGGAATGAGGTCAGTGGAGGGAAAAGCATGGGTGCGCTGGGAGGTCACTGGTGCTCCATACGGTACGTTGCAGTAATAAAAGTTCTTATAGTTTGCAGAAATGCTACAACCTCTAGCAGCTGGTCACAGAAAGAGATTGATCCGATGCACACTAAAATCAAGGGGGAGTTTTTTGGAGCTAAGAGTGAAACAGAATGGAGAGCTCTAACAGAGGCAGTGTTATCTGCCGTTCTTAGAGAATTCAGTAAAGGTTGAAATCTCCATCCTGGGGGAAAACCCAGTATTTCAGTGTCTCTCTTTGCCTTACATTAAGCCAAAAATGCATAATCCAGTTTAACAGAATAATTTTAATTTGAAACTGGAATGAGTGATGGGTAACGTTAGTTTTTCAACGAAATCCTTCTGACTTGGTTAAGCATCCTATATGACCATTGTGGGAATGAAATATCTCACATTTTCATTTGGGATATAATCAAATGCAGGGAAAACCAGCCAAGTGATCTTTCACTGCTCTTCCCCTCCCGTGTCCCGGAGAAGGAGGCAGCAGTCAGAGGCTGGGCAATGAACTGCCTTTTCCCCGGTCTTGCAGGCGGCTGGACTCCAACGCCTTGCTTTGCGACTGCGACTTGATGTGGCTGGCTGAGCTGCTGAAGAAATACGCTGAGCAGGGCAGTATCCAGACAGCCGCCACCTGCGAGGCTCCTCGGGACCTGCACGGGCGCTCCATCGTCACCTTGACCGCCCAGGAGTTTAACTGCGGTGAGCGAGGTCAAACCCCTCCACCGGCCACCCTCAGCCCGTGGAGTTGGGCTTTGGTCTGGGAATTGTGTCCTTCACCCCCTTTCCTCCCTCTTTCCCGTCCTGGCATCCTGCTTTCTCCCTCACTTTTACTGCTGAAATGGCAAAGTCCCAGTGGGGTCACAGGAGTTATCAGGATAATGCAGAAAAAGCTGACGGTCGTGGGCGGGTTGAAGACAGCTCTTTTTTGGCTGGCAGTTAGTTGTCATCTTGGTTTTTAGATAGAGTAGGGCCAGGAAAGGACCTGCTGCGGTCGGTGGCTAAACCAGCAACCAGAAGAAATGTCCCGCGTTAGGCTGAACAGAAGGGGAACACTGGGAGAGCTGCAATGGCTGGAAACGCAACTGAAAACCTAAGCAAACATATAGTAGATACGTAGCTGAATGCTTTGTTTGACTGTGGTAGTGTATCGCGTTTGCTAAGCTGTTATTCTTTAAATTTAGATAATTGCTCACTGAAAAATGCCATTTTGAAATGAAAGGTTTTGTTCTGAAAAATTCTGAAGTAAAATATTTCATATAGAAAAAGACAAAACTCTGACTTTTAAGTGCAGGCATCAGCAGAGGATGGCACAAGCGTCAGCTGTGATTCCCTGATACTTCACCGCTGGTGAAGTCAGTTTGAGATGTTCCCACTCACCCGGGCCAGCTATTAGCATCCCTCCTGGATGTGCCAGTCCAGCTGTGTGCGTGGCCGTGCCAGATGTGTGAGATCAGCTGGATTTTGAAGGGCTCTCCTTTGAGTTCAGCTTTTTTCCTATGATTTTGTTATTTTTTTCAAAATCTTGACCACTTCACAGCTTAATTGAGGGCACAGCCACGCAAAGAATTGAACTGGCACAAAAGGGTCTGTAACCTCAAGGGAGGGGGGAATAGGAAGGGTCTAGAGAAAGCAGCTGGGACACATGGAGTGGGACCCGCTACAAGTGGATGTGGCACACAACGAGCTGTCCCCGACACACAGCCGGTGCCATGGTACAGCCGTTAATGTAAATTGGTTCTGGTTGAGGCATGGGCGCACAGTGGGATGTCTGTCAAATGAGCCAGAGCACCTGGTGGGAAGATTTTGCTGGCATTAGGCTTTTACGCTGGTATTGTGCCAGCTGGGAAAGACAAATGATGCATAATTCAGCGTAAAGCTCTAATGATGCAGGCAGCTGATATCTGAGTCAGTACGAAGCCTGCTGGCATCAAGTTAACCCACCACTTTTTAGCAGATGTGAGCCAGCGGAGCAAATCTGCACTGGGTCAGCATTTTGTACCAACGGGCTGCGGTGGGTTTGGTCCTGGAGTTGCCATTGGGGATAAGTTGCCAAGCCATTAAGTTGCGGTCTAAGGAGTAAGGGCACAGACTTTCCACTGGAGAAGGTTCTCAATCTTATGAATAATCCAGCTGGTTTTACTGGATTACTGGTGAGCACACAGATTGTTAGACGGGTAAGTATTCTTCTGAATCAAGATCAAGCACTCCAGACCATGTACATAAATTCCTTCCTATTTTAGCACATCCTTTAAATGTTTAACTTGCTTAGTGCTTGAGTACATCTTAAAGTGAAGCACATAGTGAAAGGCTTGGCTGAATAGGGATCGGCTGATGAATTAGGGGCGTAATGAATGAAATCCTGTTGAAAGGGAAGTAGCGTGATTTGCAGAGGGCTGGCTCTGTGTGATTTGCAGAGAGCTGGCGCTACGTTCAGATGGAGCAGGCAGTTGCTGAGAGCAGCAGGCTGCCAGGGGCAGAAAAATAACCCAAGTGAGGGTGCCGCTGACTACTTCACTTATTTTGGGGGAGATGGGGACCAACTTTTGGGGCAGCTATAGTGAACCAGTGTACAGCCAGGTCTGTTTTTTCTCAGTGCTGCCTGGGGCTGTGCGGGGAGCTGATCCACTGCCCAACATACTGGCAATAGAAACAGCCACTTCGATTCTCCAGGGCTTTTAGCAGGCTCAGATGAATGATGCTGTTCCCTCCCTGATGTCATTTTTGCTGATGTTGGTGAGAAGTCCTGGGGTGGCTCTGAGTTGTGCCTAGCGATCTGCCGGTGCCTGCTTGCTCGGGGGTTGCAGGATGGGTGTTGCGTTACCCACTACACTCCGGTTGGGCTGTAGATGGTTTTGTGCTGCTCTAGACTGGGTTGTGTTAAAACGGTCTTTTGCAGAGAGGCCTCGCATAACCTCACAACCCCACGATGTCGACGTCCTCTTGGGAAACACAGTTTATTTCACCTGCAGGGCAGAAGGCAACCCAAAGCCTGCGATTATTTGGCTGCACAACAAGTAAGTCGCACACAATGAGCCCTGGGGTAGCAAAGGTTTTTCAAGCACCAAGCTCTTCAGTTAGTGCCTGTAATTACAAAAGCCGTTTCACGCAACGTAAAAAAAAAAAAAAAAAAAAAAAGAATGGGTATTCCATGGGTTGTATTTACCTCCCTTTTAAGAGCATTCTCTGGTGACCATGTAATCCAAGTGGTGTTTTCATCTGCATTTGAAATATTTCGTCTGCATTTGTAATGGATTCCAAGAGCTTATAACTTTCCCATAAATGTATTCTGCAGGCTGAAAGCAATTGTCTTTTGATCAGAAAAAGAATAAAACTAGTATTTCATGTTGCTCTAAGCCACCATGCTTGCCATTTATTAACTGCTGAAATGCTTCTAGTCTCTAGGTTTTTCTCACTAAAGGCCTAGTGTGCTGGGAGAATGGCTTTTTTTCAGAGGGAAAAATCACTGTGCTCCGCTGAAAGACAGACCTTGCAAAGCAGTGTATAGATTATCATTCTATACAGCAACGCTGAAAAAATATACGGCTATGCTAGTTGCTGATGCGTTTCTGGGAAATGCTGCACAATAAAATATTCTGTGCTCAAGCAGTCGCCCACTGTGGAAGTGAAGTTACTTTGCTGCTTTACGAGCTTCTTGTCTGTGGGAGCCTGAGTAGGGCTTGGTTATTAATAAAAATGATCAATGTATGCTTCTTCAGCTAACTCCCCACCAGGCAGAGTTTCAGCGCAGAGCAAAAGTTTATGGCTGAGTTAAGTCCCCCTGGAAGGAAGGTTTTGTTAGGGAAATGCTGGCAGGCTCCCAAAGATAGCATTGTAAGAGGGGTAATGATAATAAATGTTCCGCAAACGAGATACGACTAGAGTGAGGAGACATCAGGGGAATTAAATAAATGCCCAGCAAGCATATTAGTTTGCATAGTGGATTCAGCCTTTGTCCTAGGGGGAGAGAGGTCCCTTCTCCCCTTTCAATCGTCTGCAGCCATCCAAGATTCCTTCATGCTGGGACAAATGGGATGCAGCAGCGGGACCTTCTGCCGCGGGCTGGGATCCAGGAGTCGCAGGTCATTGTAGAAAGAAGGAAGATGTTTCACAGCTCTCGGGTTGGGTTGGAGTCCAAGCTGTGTTGGGGTCCCATGGTGACTTACTCAGAGCTTTTTTTGCCCCCCTGAGGCCTTTGAGCCCGTACTAATAGAAATGGCTGCACGCAGTAACAATATTAATTCATTATTATATTTACACTTAGTAAATAACGAGAACAAGCTTTCCAGGCCCAGACGCCCTGACAATAGCAATGATGCTATTGCATGGGAACAGTATGCTCTCCTGATGGGCTGTAAATGTCGTATGTAATCAGTGGTGAGAGAAAAAGTAGCTCACCCAGGGAGTAAATCAGAGCTGGAGCTGAAGTTCAGTGCTGTAAATCATAACTCTTGCTATAAATTTCATGAAGTCTCAGAATAGCTCCAAGGAACACCAACTTGCAATGCATGCAAAGCCCCACCGCTCCTCCAGCAGCTCGGGGCAAGACCACCAGTCTTTACTCCTTTGAGATTTTGCCTGTTTGTGGCTGTTTTTCAGTAATGAGATTGACATGAAAGATGACAACCGCCTGAACCTGTTGCAAGACGGTACCTTGATGATCCAGAATACCAAGGAGTCGGACAAAGGCGTCTACCAGTGCATGGCCAAGAACATAGCTGGGGAGGTCAAGACGCAAGAAGTCGTGCTGCGCTATTTTGGCACCCCGTGTAATTGAACCTTGTGCACCCCTTGAAGGCCCAGCTCGGGTTGGGGCTGGGAGTGGAGCTGAGTCAGAGTCAGTCCCAGCTTTGTACGTGCCAAGATGTTCTTGGTGTGCTGGGGAAGAGAGTGGCTAACAGCATAGCGTGGTCTGAGCTTTAGGGGGTTCCTTCACAGGAGTGGGAAACTGGGAGTTTAGAGACTGAAGGGAATTTGGGGCTGGGGAGGGAGTTTGGAGGCTGGGATGAATTCTGCAGCCCAGAGGTATCAAGGGTGAGGGGGACACGGGAGTGGGGATGCTCCAGCACTAAGTGACTGGGAGGGAGGAGGTGGTAGGAAGAAGTAGCGCTGGGGGACTTGCTCTCGGTGAGGATTTGGAGGTCAGGGAAGAGCCAGGTGATTGCTAGCTGGGTTGTGTGAGGAGTCCCAGCAATTTCTGCCCATAACCGAGCAGGCAGCAGAGCTTCTGGTTTCTGAAGCACTCGTTTCCTTCCAGCCAAGCCCACTTTTGTGATCCAGCCGCAGAACACTGAAGTGCTGATTGGGGAAAGCGTCACCTTGGAGTGTGGGGTCTCTGGGCACCCCCACCCTCGCATCAGCTGGACCCTTGGCACAGGCTCTCCTTTACCGCAGGATTCCCGTTTCGCTATCACCAGCTCTGGAGGACTCTTCATTCAGAACGTCACTTTCTCGGACCAGGGCCAGTACAACTGCAATGCCAGCAACACCGAGGGATCCGTCCAGGCGACAGCAAGGATCATAGTGCAAGGTGAGGAGTCCCAGGCTGACGACGGTTCTGGGATACAGTGTTCGGTCAGAGGGCTGTATTTAAGCCCTGTGACTGGTTCTGCTCCCATGAACTGAGAATTAACCTGAGCTTGCTGCCTGAGTTTTTCCTGCTGCTCAGTCATTGCTTTCCCCTCCAGATTCTCCCAGGTTTCTCCTCATTCCCACTGATCAGACAGTAACTGAGGGACAAAGCGTGGATTTCCCGTGCTCTGCTGAGGGTCATCCTCCACCCGTGATTGCCTGGACGAGGGCAGGTACTGCCTCACTTGACTCACGATTTCTTTCTCTCCCATGCCATCATCCACGGGATGTGGGTGAGAACAGCTGAGCTGATGGTCCAGGGCGATGACTTGCAGTGGTGACACTGGACAGATGGTGATCAGCACAGACCTAGTCACACTAGGAGGTATGTTGTAGATCACCAAGAACGATGTTAAGCGCTGAGGAGGGAGCCTCTTAAGTCTTTGACACACTGAGTCATCGTGTCAGAAGGAACGAGTGTGCTGGTTTTCATCGGCATGAAACCCATGGACAGCCTCGAACTTCCTCCTGCCTTCTTTGAAAAGGCAAGGTCTGGACACTCCAAGTCAGTGGATATCACTGTGTACCAGCTCTCCATCACTGTCTTGATTTGCTCCTCTCGGGGAGCATGGTGCAGAAGAGCACTGTTCACCACTGACACACCTCTGAGGTTTCTTTTAGGTTAGGAAAAAACACTTTGGGCCAACAGGTGGTGGTGAACTTTTAAAGTCTCGGGTGGTTGTTAGTGCTGGCTCCACTGAACTGATCCCATCCAGCACTTTCTGGGACAGAAGCCAATAACGCTTGGCCCAGAGGCCCTCCAACTTTTCCTTATGCTTCACAAGCCATAATTAATGGTTTAGTACTGTGGAGAATTCATGGCTATTGTATTCCAGCTTCCACAGCAATAGCCCTGATGCGGAGTTAAGAAAGACCAGCTGAAATTCTCCTCCACCAGCATGTTCTCCATCTCCTTTAACCTGTTTTCCTCCACTGCCCAGATTTCAGAAGGTATCTCTTAGAGATGTGGAAAGGAGCACAGTGACAAGAAGTAAGGTTAATAACTGCTTTGTAACCAGGTTTGCTAGGTCACTCGGCAATCCAAAGATCAACCAGGCTTTACAGTGCTTTCACGGAAGGCACGCTAAGAACAAGACAAGAGGAGGAAAAGTGATGGAGCATCGCTCATCCCAAAGCCACTTTTGACAGTGTGGGGAGGATTCAGATTCCTTTTGGTATTTAGGATGAATAAAGAGAGCTCTTATTTGGAGGAAAATGGAATATTAAAAAAAAAAAAAAGTTGCTAAACTGAGAAGTTCTAATAATTTTGTTTGGGTTTGGTAAGGCATTTTAATTTTCAATTTTTCTCCTTAAATAGAGGGAATATTGAAACAACATAGTTTCCAAACCAAAGAAAATCAAAGCAACAAATTTAAAAAGACGATGCTAAATGTTTCCATTTATTTGATTGAACAGCCAGTTTGGATAATTGAACACAGATTTGCTCTCCATCAGGTGTCACTAAATCTGCAGTTTGCACTAAGGAAAGGCTTAGGAGGAAAGAAAAAGGGTACCAGCTCCTTTCCAGTTGCTTAGACAAGACAACTCAGTTATGATCCTGGGTGTGAGAAGAGCAGCATCTGTCCTGTTCCTCACTTAGCAAGATGAAGATGGTATTTCAGGGTGGCTGATGTCATGTTGGGAAGGAAATTAAATTTTTAACCGTCACACAGATACCTCCAGTGATGGGCAGAGAAATATCACAGACAATTAACAAATCGCACTGCTTGTTTGTCCAGGTGGGCCACTGCCGAATGACCGGAGGCACAGCATCCTCTCCACGGGTACCCTGCGGGTGATGAGGGTTGCTTTGCATGACCAAGGCCAGTACGAATGCCATGCCATCAGTGCCATCGGAGTGAGGACCCTCCCGGTACAGCTGTCGGTCACCCCACGAGGTAAGCTGGTGAGGCTGTGGGAAATAAGGGCTGGCAAATGGGTTTATTAATTTAATGTTACAGTATATAACACACTGTCTGACAAGGCAGGGAATTGCCCTGGTTCCTAAGGGATGGGATTTTGCTTTTGCCTGGGAGCAGACATCTAGCGCTGAGAGCTCCATCAGTTGATGGGAAACGTTAAAGAGGTTTCCAGAGGGCCAAGATTTGTAGATTGGAAGAAGCTGCTTCAAGGTTCCTTGAAAATTTATCTGGTAGTCCAGAAAAAGTATAACCGTGGGAATGAAAGTCATCTGGTGTGGCCAGGGAACGCAATGGTATCGTTTGGCATCTGCACAAATAAACACTAGGGGAAGGTTATGTGATCAGAAATGACCTTTAACAGCCATCAGATGAGCTCTGATATCTGACCAGTTTGAGCAAAAAATGGGGCCCTTTAATATGTTGGGGAGTTGTCATTAAGAAAATGATTTTGGGAAAGGAAACAAAGGATTTTTTGTTGGATAATTTACAAAAAATTGTATTAATTAAATTCTTAGTGGTCTTTTTTTTCTATTTTTAAATTTTGGCTTTCCTACAGAATGAACTGTAAGATTCTTTTTAAAATGAAATATTCTGCAAAACAAAATGATTCCTTCTCAGGAAGATTTAACTCTGGCTCTGGACACATTTGTCTTAAACATTAGCAACCAGGTCGTAGGTTCAACCTAAATTTAGGTATTCTAAAATCAAGCCTCTGTAAAATACAAGTGACACAGGAATGCTTTCATATTTTAATTTTCTTTTTTGTTCCCATGTAAATAATCGTTCTAAATAAGCAAACATCCCTGCTTGTTCATAAACATGGCAGAATTTTACTAATGGTAGACTGGAGGGAAGGCAACTATCTAGAAACATGAAATTAGTGATGCTTCAAGCACAGAATTCACAGAATATTTTAAGACCAGCAAGATCAACATAATCATTTAATCTGACCTGACTAACACTTGCCAGAGAGCCTCATCCGATAACTCCTGAATCAATTCACGATCCTTGTTTCAGCTAGAGCATCTTTTCTAGAAAGCCTTTGAATTAACGATTTTAAATGACGGAGAACCCAGCACATTCCAACGTAATTGCCCCACAATTACAGAGACACACAGGAGCAGAAGATAATGAATGTAAATTACAGAGGACTTGGTAGAGAGACAGAGAGCACGGGTAAACTGACACCCCTTTGAAGAGCCCTTGCAACAGCAGAAAGAGCCCAGCAGCCCTGGTTTGCCCATACGGAGATGTTTTGCACACAGATTTCTCTGTTTTCTTTGATGCATTTCTTGCACTTGTGACTTTTTTTCCCCCGTGTTGCACAGTGATACCCGTGTTCCTTCATCCCCCCCAAGACGTGGTGGCAGAGACAGGCCAGGACGTTGCCATTACCTGCACTGCCCAAGGAGATCCACGGCCCACCATAACCTGGGTCAAAGTAAGAGATGATTTCATGTACTCGACAGTCACCGGCAAGCAGGAACGCTCCTCCGTGAGGGCATTAAACAACTCTCTCGTTAAATGCCTCTCCCAGCGCAACTAGTTAAATCAGTTTCTGCAATGCACATGGAAGAAATTGTGTTTGATGAAAATTTAAGGACCAACATTTCCACTGATTTGGGGTTTTTAATGGTCTAAAAGAACGGTGCTCTTTCTGAGGCTCGAAGCCTTGCAATCCACATTCCTGTTTTCTCTTGTTCTTCCTTCCAAATGAGTAACTCGAAGCCAGTGACCTTCCAGGATGTTAGAAACGCTTGATTGGCTATTCCTGGAAAAAACTGAAAATGATTTTTTTTCTAAGTAGTTTGCCCTTATTTCCAGGATTCCCAGTGGTGGAACTGGATGTTGCCGGTTGGCTCCAGCTTTGATGGGGCAAAGCCACAATCCCTCAAAATCACACTGCAGCCTGGCTGCTTTTTTCAAGAATTTATTAGATGAAGCTCTTCAGACTTTTTCCTGCTGTGCTGTAGTACCTGTGACCTTCAGTGGGACCTGCCCTGCCTTTGAGCACAGTCAGGCACAGAACAAATTAGAGGGGAAAATGCTTGAGCCTCAGTTACCCTGCGGAGGTCTCATGGGAGGTGGGCTCCAGCCAACAGTAGGAGCAGAAGAAAAGAGCCTGGTGGGAGGGCAGCAGAGTAAGCATTAGACTGGGGCAGGGCAGAAGAAAGATGGTAAGAAAACAGGCGAATAAAAAAGTAAAACCTGAAGCCACTTCTGCTACCAGCCAGGTTGAGAGGTTGGGTTTGAGCGTGCTGCTGCTCGCAGCACTTTGATCAGCGATGCTGCCCAGACCCAGCAAAAGCTGGTATCTGCAGTTCAAGGCCAGCAAAAATCCATCAGTTTCAGGTTGTCCCCAAACTGAAGACATTTAGACTTTATGTGCCATGAAACTTCTGTGACAGCATCAGGGCACAGCACTCACTCCAGCCAGCCCGTCTGTAAGAAGTGCCGAGAAATGGGTGGGTTGTCTGTGCCCTGCAGTGAGCGCCTGGAGGTGGACCAGGAGGAGGTCCAGAAGGAACTTGCTGGGCGTCCAGGCAGGACCAGATGTCCTTGGACAGCTTTCTGGTTTCTTTGGAAGAGCAATGCTAACATCTGGTGGCCACGTTAGTTCATTGCATCCGTCTGCGGGTTTGCTGAATAGGCTGAAGGCTGGGGTGATGGGAAGCTTTCCATACCCTGACACGTTTTCTGTCTTTTGATGGTACAACAGGAGGGTATCCAGATCACAGAGAGCGGCAAGTTCCACATAAGCCAAGACGGGACCCTTTCCATTCAAGACCTCGGCGTGGCTGACCAGGGCAGATACGAGTGCATAGCCAGAAACCCATTTGGCTTCACCTCCAGCGCTATGCAGCTCACCATCACTGGTAGGGTATCTCCTGTGGTCCTCGTGAGTCTCCTCTTGCTCTCGTGTGAGGAAGGGCTATGCTGTGTTGATGCCTACACTTTGAACGGATAACTCTGTTATTTCTTTAGCTTCTTTGCAGACAGGTCCCTCGCAGGCGTGATCGGAATCGCTCGGTTGTGAAAGCCCATGCACCTCCCAGCTGCTCCTCGCTGTTTTCTCAGCTGAGCTGCAATTGCTCCCTGCAAAGCCAAAGGTGTTGTCTTAAACCGCCTCCTGCAAGCCGAGCTGTCGGCGTGCGTGTAGTTACTGCCTCTGCTGGGAGGGAGAAATTTATTAAAATGTGCCAACACGCTCACAAGTCATCGTCTGACCGTAACCCCACACGCCAGGGGAGGGAGAAGGAGAACAACGTTGTCGCTGCAAATACAGGGTTTTAAACGTTTGCTCAGACCCTTGGGGATGGGAAATAAGTCGCTCGTTTTCAAGCTACTGCTCCGTGCATTAGGGAAGCTGTAATGAATAAAGAGGAGTAGCGCTCCTCTGCTAGTCAAACCAGAGGTCAAGAGTGGAAATTGTACTTCTTAGAGAATAAGGAAGAACTGGCAAGGAAAAAAAATCAAAGGCAAGCAATAAGGTTAAAAATATAAGTAAGGGGCTATTCCTCAAGGACGCAGGAATAACCAGCATGGATAGTGAGTAGCTTATTAGATGAATTTAGTATCATTTTCTATACAGGGATTGTATGCAAGGAGCTGAGAATAATCTGAAATATCTTTGTTGTCTGAAATTATTCCTAAAATAATTTCTGTGATTTATTCTTGACTGATATCTCGTTTTCCAGCGGGCTATTGCACACACTGGTAGCCAAATGGGAACTGGTTTGTTCAGATGTGACAAGGTCCCTGGCTTAAGAAATGCATTCTGTAGTAATTTTTAAGAATTCATGTGTTTACTTCTGAAGGTATTCAAACAGCATATTTTTTGATTTAAAATGATGTATCTGATGTGTTAACACTAAATTTGAACTGAATTAGAAGTGTTCCACGAATGGAAAATTAATATATGAGCAATACATTCAAATGAATTTCATGACTTTTAGAAGTTTCCTTTGTGGGAATTAAATACATTATTTTGGGTTAACCCACTGTGATTTTTACATTTTCTTTTTCCAGTTTAACCACCAACCAAAACAGGCATTTATTTGCAAAGCTGTACAGGAGCAAACTCTGACTCTGTGTTCCACAGCCATCTCCTGAAAAAATCACCTTCAGGCAGTTAATTTCTTTTTCAGAATATCCGTTTTAAAAAAATAAATTCATTATGTTTATGTTGCAAATGGAAACGCAGTTTGACCTGCAGTGGAGTAACTACGGGGCTTGTACTGATACACAGATTTTCTTGAGCTTGAAAGGCAAATTAATATCGAGGTGAATTTAGGATATTTTGTTCTTTCTTTCTGCTTTGGAAAGCCACGGATGTCGGTCGGAGCGGCGACACGTTTGTAGCCACATCGATACGGGAAGCCATCAGCAGTGTGGACCACGCCATCAATTCAACACGCACTGAGCTGTTTAGCAAGTAAGTGCGTGAAGTGCCACGATCTGAGACTTGAAGGAGAAAAGAGATAAAGACGACAATGAATGAAGCTTTCTCAAATCTCATTTTGTCATTGACAATCCGCAAATGAAAGCTACAGTATTGTTTCGAGTATCGGAGGTTGAAGCTGCACCATGTAGGATGTAAGGATGTGATAGAGCTTCATAACAGGCATTTGGGATTCTGGAAAAATCTGATACACGACTGTCACCTCTTAATGTCACTTATATCTGCAACGTACATTTTGTCAGCTGGAGTTGGCTCCAGAGACAGTGCATAGAAAAGAAAATAATCAATCAGCAGAGTCATTTTATAAATGCAACTGACTTTGTGTAGGGTGAACAGAAGTAATAATATAATATTCTAACCATTTCCTCAGTGAAAAATGACTTCTCGAGTGAATGGTAATTCCTTCCTCTTCCACCCCAATATACGTTTTTATTGAAAAGATAGTTTGTATTAAGCCCAAAACCTCTGGGTTTCAGCTGTTGAAAAGTGAAAAATAAATTACTATGGCAGAAAAAAACAAGAGATGCTGAGGAAATTAAATATGTGTATTTTCCTGGGGAAAAATATCCTTTCTTTAATCATCTGCAATATGCAGGCAAGCCACATGGGTCTTATGCACTAGTTTTGGGGGTCAAGCAGCAGACCAGGCTTAGAGCCTGACTCTTGCTGCCTGTAGAGTCTCATTGCTCTGAACAGAGTCTATTTATTTTAATGTTCCTGCATCACTTCTAATTCCTTGAAACAGACGCCCCAAGACCCCCAATGACTTGCTGGCTCTCTTCCGTTACCCCCGGGACCCCTACACCATTGAAACAGCCAGGGCAGGTGAGATCTTTGAAAGGACCTTGCAGCTGATTCAGGAACACGTGCAACAAGGTCTAATCGTGGATATGAACGTCACAGGTAGGAGAGATTTTATTTCCCTTCTTAACTTCATGCGCGGGATTAAATTAAAACAACAATGTGTAGACATGCAGAAAGTTTAAGAAGTGCAACGGTGTACCAAAAGTCCAGGTCAATTTGGGGCATATCAAGAAATGTGTTCTCTGGGTTGCAATTCTCTCTTACATCTCATGGTTTTCATAACAGCTGGAGGGCTGGTCTTGCGTTTACCGTACCAACCCAGTACTCAGGAAAGTGTTTTCAGTTCCCCGTTTTGCTAAAGATTTCTTGACTGGCTGTGGAAGCTCTAATCTTTAAAAATATTTAGCCATCTAGCTCACAAAGGAGTACCTTTGTGGATCCGAGGTTCAGTCCCTCAGCAGCGTAGTCAGAGATGTTTCCTGCCCTCCAAGTGGCAACGAGAAAAATACTGTAAACTCTGGAGTATTCGGATGCTGTAACAGCAGAAGGGGGATATCACTCCTCTGTCTCTCTACTATTTTGACCTCTTAGCTACAAACTCAGATGGGTTCCAGCCACTCGGGTTCCTTTTATCGAGGCAGGATAGCAAGCAACAAAGCAATGCAACACCAAAAATATTTAGTGATGTCCAAGCATCCAGCAGCTGGACTCCAAAACTTGCTAGCTGGGACTTCCTTTATATACAACAGGCATTCCCATACGCTGCGTGTTTCTACCTATACGTGTGAATCATCATGTAGCAGGCATGTACATTTGGGGCCCGTAAATATTTTTTCCTGCCTGGATGTATTCCAGGGTGCGAGGAGTCTCTCTCCAGGCTGCAGGTCTCGTCTGAGCTGGTCGGACTGCCAGCCTCTCCTCCTCGTTGGTCTGTCAGCATCCGCACAGCACAGCATTATTCAGCGCTTTCGCATGGCGTAGCGCCCTGGCAGTCACCCACAGCTTCCCTGCTGCTTGTCACGTAGAGTTTGGATGGTTGATGGTGCTCGAGGTTGCAGTAACAACCCAGAGAGACGTAAAATAAACCTAGAATGGAGACTGAGACCACCCCCACGGTTTGGTCTACCAGTCACAACATTTCTGGTTTCCACCTCTGTGCAGTTTATACTAAACTCTTTTCCCCTTCTTTTCTTCTTTGTGGGACTGATATGATCCTGTGCTTCATTTGCCTTCCATAAATTACATAGCAACACGACGATCAGAGACCTGGCTTTCCCGTGCCCACCCAGCAGCGGGTTTCACACGGAGCCCTTACAGGGGATAGTAGGAACCCGATGGCTGCCGTGGCTGTGGTCTGACCTGGTGCTTTGCCTTTACCTTCGCAGGCTATCGGTACAATGACTTGGTGTCCCCTCACTACCTGAACATGATTGCCAACCTGTCGGGCTGCTCTGCCCACCGCCGCACACCGAACTGCTCGGATATCTGCTTCCACAAGAAGTACAGGACCCATGACGGCTCTTGCAACAACCTCCAGCACCCGATGTGGGGTGCGTCTCTCACAGCCTTCCAGAGGCTCCTGAAACCCGCCTACCAGAATGGATTTAACCTCCCCCGGGGGTTTTCCATGGCAGAAGATGCCAGGGACCTGCCCCTTCCTCTACCTCGCCTTGTCTCTACCGCCATGGTCGGGACTGAGACCGTCACCCCCGATGACCAGTTCACGCACATGCTGATGCAGTGGGGCCAGTTTCTGGACCACGACATGGACCAAACGGTGGCAGCCATTAGCATGTCCCGCTTCTCAGATGGAGCACCCTGCAGCGAGGTGTGCAGCAACGACCCGCCTTGCTTCTCCGTCATGGTCCCTGCTAACGACCCCCGCGTGAGGAACGGGCGCTGCATGTTCTTTGTCCGCTCGAGCCCTGTGTGCGGCAGCGGGATGACCTCCCTGCTGATGAACTCCGTCTACGCCAGGGAGCAGATCAACCACTTGACGTCTTACATCGATGCCTCCAATGTTTACGGCAGCACGGAGCAGGAATCGCGGGAGCTGCGGGATCTGAGCAGCCAAAATGGGCTGCTGAAGCGAGGGCAAGTTGTGCCCAGCTCGGGGAAGCATCTCCTTCCCTTTGCTGTGGGGCCACCCACCGAGTGCATGAGAGATGAGAACGAGAGCCCCGTGCCGTGCTTCCTGGCAGGAGACCACCGTGCCAATGAGCAGCTGGGTCTCACGGCCATGCACACGCTTTGGTTCAGGGAGCACAACCGCATCGCCGCAGAGCTGTCGGCCCTCAATCCCCACTGGGATGGAGATCTCCTGTATCACGAGGCACGGAAGATTGTGGGTGCCCAGATGCAGCATATCACCTATGCCCAGTGGCTCCCCAAGGTCCTTGGGGAAGCTGGGATGAAGATGCTGGGTGAGTACAAAGGCTACGATCCCAACGTCAACGCGGGGATTCTCAACGCCTTTGCCACTGCTGCCTTCCGCTTTGGGCACACCTTGATCAACCCCATCCTGTACCGGCTGAACGAAACCTTCCAGCCCATCCGCCAAGGCCACATCCCCCTGCACAAGGCCTTCTTCTCCCCTTTCAGGATCACGCAGGAGGGTGGGATTGACCCCCTCCTCCGTGGGCTGTTTGGGGTTCCTGGGAAAATGCGCGTCCCCTCCGAACTCCTCAACATGGAGCTGACGGAGAAACTCTTCTCCATGGCACACTCTGTCTCACTGGACTTGGCTGCTATCAACATCCAGAGAGGGCGAGACCATGGCATCCCACCTTACAACGACTTCAGGGTCTTCTGCAACCTCTCATCTGCACAGGAGTTTGAGGACCTCAGAAATGAGATCAAGAACTTGGAGATCAGGGAAAAGCTCAGGAGGTACTGTAGCCTGGACTTGGAAGCATCAAAATCGCTGGAGATCAGTCAGTGCAAAGTTTCTGCTTCTCCCAGGACACCCATCAAATAATCTTCCCACATATTGCTACCCAGAGATGTTAAGATAGGGTAATAGCTGTGGTTTAAGAACGGGGTAAGACAAATGAGGTCTTTCCAAGTGATCCGTCTGGTTCTGAGTGGAATGTCATCAGGCACTGCTGTGGTGTAGTTTGGGAGCAGATTGAGCCTTGGAGCTATTTTCCAGTGAGACTAAACTGCATCCTATCTGCACTGGCTGCCTCTTTCCAAGGCAGGCCTTTATCCCATTGTCTTTTAGATAAGACCATTATAAATACTGTCCAGATGAGTTCCTTGTGTACAAATTCCTATGACGGGATCAGATTTATATTATCCCCACTCTTCGATAGTCTTTTAACTGTTTTTTAATATCTGTTATCCTGCAGTTTATATGGAACTACCAAAAATATTGACCTGTTTCCAGCACTGATGGTGGAAGATCTTGTTCCTGGTACCAGAGTTGGACCAACGCTGATGTGCCTGTTAACGACACAGTTCAGAAGGCTGAGGGATGGAGACAGGTATTATCATCGGAGTCAACCCAAAGTCTTTGCTATTCTGTTTGGGGGGATTTGCTCCCTACAGGGAGGAAGAGAACCTGTAATTTTTTATTATTTCTGGTCTTACGATACAAGGAAGAGTCTCCTCTGTCCTGCGCATTTGCAAAAGGACTTGCTACAGTTACTGTCAATGTGTCCTTTCCTGATTTAATAATTCTCATTTCACTGCAGGACACTGAGCACCATTGAGGATGTGCCCGATGTCTCATAAAAATGCTAGCAAACGTCCACGGGAGCTCCTGTCTAATTCCTATTTGGTGCTTGTGTGAATGAGACACATCTTTGCCCCCTGATACACTTAGGGCAGGAGCATTGTTCACCCGTGCCCCAGCGTGCTACAGCAGAGCTGTCTGAGCCTTGGGATTCCCCTCCAAGGGGCTGTACCTGCAGGTGGTGGCATCCTGCAGCTCCAACCAGCAGCTCACGGGGGTTCCTGGGTTCAGAAAAGGGCAGTCTGTGTTTGCAGCTGCCTGACACCAGAATAAAAGCTCCTTTTTGAGGGGTGTGGGTGCTGCCACACAGATGCAGGGGAACACTTCTCCCTCTCCCAGCCTCACTCCCCATCTTCTTCTCCTACTCCTGAGTCATGCTGTGATTACAACCCACTGCAGATTTTGGTATGAGAATCCTGGAGTCTTCACACCGGCGCAGCTGACTCAGATCAGACAGACGTCCCTTGCTCGTGTCATCTGTGACAACGGTGACCACATCCAGCAGCTCCAGAGAGATGTATTCCGGGTGGCATCGTACCCGCAGGGCATGGTCGGCTGTGAAGAGATTCCCGCGGTGGACCTCCGCTTGTGGCAGGACTGTTGTGAGGGTAAGGAAGGAGGCTGCTCTAGCACCGACTGACGTGGGGATGGCTCTGGGTGGCATTCATCACGTGCCGTCAGCTTATACGAAATGCCAGGAGCTGGTTTCATGCTACACCATGAAAACCATCAGTCAGCAAATGGATGCAAAGAGGAGAACAGAACAGCACAGAACAGAATAGAACAGAATAGAATAGAATATTTCAGTTGGAAGGGACCTACCTCACCTAGCTGAGGGCTTCTGCCTCTGGCAGCAGCCAACAGCACATGCCTAGAGGACAGACTGAAACAAGACGTAGGCATGGCGATCCCCACCGTGTATCACTTTACAGATTCATTTGGGAGTCTGTAAAACTCTGCCATTAAACCACAGATCCTGCCATAGTCCCTTTGTGCTATATTCTGGGTACAGATGTCCAGCTGACACATGGGAATCCATGCGTGATGCATGCCCTGTTACACACCTTGGTTGCCCCCTCTCCTCTAGCATAAGAGACGTGTCAGGGGCGGATGGTGAAGGAGGGCAGCGCTGCCTGCAATCCACATGGTTCTGCTTTAAACATGAGTGCTCACTGCAGCCTTTCCCTTCCTTCCTAAGACTGCCAGACACGTGGGCAATTCAGGGCTCTTTCTCAGCGGTTCCGAAGCAAGAGGTCTCCTGGCTTCAGCTACCCAGAGGAAAACCCTGCCAAGCATAAGCCTGCCTTCCCCAGGTGTAGTATCGCCGCTTCTTTTACCTCCATTTTATGAAGGATAAGAAAAGTTTTCAATAACTCAGTCCATTCAGACTTTTGAAATTGTCATTCTGCAGAGGTCTGGAGGTCAGGGGTGTTCCAGTAGATAAATGCTGAGCTCGGTCAAAGTCTTCCAACACTTTAGTGCAGAGCCTGACTCTGATATTTAAATACCTGGGCTGAGTGGCTATTTGGCTGGCATCTCTTGGCAGGTGAATCTGGCAGTCGGGCCCTTCTGTTTGACGCTTATTTGGAGGCTGATGTTGGAGCAGGCAGAATGATTCTCTCACCCAGGAAGCTGATATTTGCATAATCCCTTTCATTTTTTATCCCTGACCCCAGAAATGAGGCGCCTTCTCCAAGCCCTTCCTCCAGAGAGAATCTCGAGTCCCTTGTGGCTGAACTGGAGAAGACAGTTGCTTCCCTACGGAAACAGGTAAAACTTTGTGCCCCAATGTTTGTCTTCCGTGGAGTCACCCCAGGAGCAGGATTTAGCTATTTGCTACGGGCAGCCTCTGCAACTTCTGTGTCCTCCAGAGCCAAGAGCAACCATCCGATCAGAGGGAACAGGTACAGAAGAGGTAGAGTAGGGAGAGAAGAGATGAAGCTGAGCTCTGTGAGCTCAGACCTCTACAACTGTAGGGTAAAACGCAAGTTTGAGCCTCAGCAAAAGTAACTTGAGCCAGCACTTTCTTCTTGTATTTGAGACAGGTTAAAGACTATCTGTGCAATGGTGCAGACTCCTCTTTCTCATCCCCACCAGGTGAATGTACTAGAGAGCCAGCTGAGGTGGCACCACAGGAACACCAGCACTCATGGACAGGGGAAGAAGACTGGAGACAAATGGAGAAAAAGATGACCATGTCACTGTTCGTATAAGGTCAGTGTGTTTGTTCTGGGCTGGGATCCAAGTGGTGGATCAATGTGGTGCTGCTGAGCGCGTGGTGGGACACCTCAGCAGTCTTCACATCCAGAAGATGCTGTTGCAGAAAGGGATGGAGCAATCTGGTGATGAATGGGACAAGAGGTAATAGGCTTAAATGCAGCAGGTTAGACACTCATTTCTACCAGTAATGATTAGTGACTCACTGGAGTGGGTTGTCTGGGGACGTTGTGGCGTATCCATTCCTGGAGGTCTTTTAAGAACTGGTTTGGCAAAGATGGGGAAAGACTTAAGTATAGGACGGACTAGGTGGACTGGGCGAGGTCTCTCAGGCCTATTCTTCTGGGACTCTGGATAGGTTTCTTCTAACAACACTTAATATCATAACCCCAAATCCAACAGCCTCCAAAGGACCTTTGTGGGGAGAGAGATATCACAAAGCTCAGTGATGGAGTAGATGGACTGGTTCCCCCTCAGGGAAACAAGGACATCTGGGCAGATGGAGCAATCCAACATTTGCTTACATATTGGCAGAGATTTCCCCCTCAACATCTGAGTCATTGTGCACCTCTCTTCTGAAGGCACCAGTCCTCTGTTTGCTCAGCTTGAGCCAAGGGAGCAAGGCTGTGAAGTGCACGTCTAAAGTCACTGTCAGCACTTGCCAGCCTGGGGACTCCTGCTGCTGCTCAGCTGTGGCAGGGTGCGGGCAGAAAGCTGCCAGACCTCTGGTCCCTGGTGTTTAGGGGCACGGAGAGCACAGACTGAGCTCCCTTAGCCCGCTTTCCATGGAGATCTCTGCAGCCTTGAAAGAGAGGGTGAACAATTCACTGGCACCTGCCAGTCTGGAGAAGGTTTTTAATGGTTTTTATGTGTTGCAAATGATTACTCCAGGGACAGGAGCAGAGGAGTTATGCAGAAGCGTTGTTCTGCCAGGCAGTCTGTACTAGAAGGAGCATCCTCAGGAAGTTAGATTACAGGATAGGGCACGCAAAGGCTGGTCTGTGCCGGTAATCTCAGCAGAAAGCAGAAGGGGAAGCCTGTAGGCTGGCCACACTGTTTTCCAGTCTGATTTGGTGTGTTGGTCCTTACAGACTTTCCAGTCAAACAGCGATTCCCCTTTAGAAATTTGACATAAATTATAGTGTGACACGTGAGTTAGCTTTTCCTTGCCATCATTTCAGATCCTTGAAGTGCACTCCAGGGTTTACAGGGTCCCTGAAAAGTATTCCTGTGGGTTCCAAGGGCTGTTGCTGTTCTGGTGCTGCAGTTCTGCATGCCCCAGACCCGCCAGGCGCTGTACAAACAGCTCGCTCTGCCTCCAGCTGCCTCCCATAGAGTTTTTCTGCTTTCCTGTGCTATTTCAGGTGCCCTGTGACCTGCACTCCCACTCTCCGCCAGCCAGTCCAACCCACTCCTACAGGGCTCAGAAAGCAGCCACGAGACCCCGCGATGCTCTGCCTCCTCTCACACCTCCTGTACCGCTCCCTGTCCCAGGATGACTGTACTTTTTGCCTGTATTGAACCCTCTGCAGTGACTGCCTGTGAGCCCCTCGGCCCCTGGACCGTTCCTGCCCTTGTCAGCCTCCCTGGGATGGGCTCTGCCTTCTTTGATGGGGACAGACCAGCGGTCTGCCAAGACGCCGCTTTCTTCCGCAGTCCCCAGGAAATGGAGAATTATTGAAGCTGCTTTAGTGCCGCTGTTCTGCTCTCGTCCTCCTCCCACGCAATGCTGTCGTCATCTACCTCCCCTTGTCTGAAATGTCCCATGGGCACCCAACCGAAAGAATTCATTACGAGGCAAAATCTTTCTCATATGCACTGTGGTGCCAGGAAGCATCTGGAGGAATCTTAAAAAAAAAAAAAAAACCCAAAAAAAAACCAAACAAGAAACCCAAAACAACTCCCCAGCCATCTTCTCATGCCAACAGAAGGAGCAAGAGGAACCTCAGGGCCCTGGCAAGCACCGTTTGGGCTGGGCTTGCCGTCCCTGCCAGTAGCGAGAAGGTGAACCCAAGGCCTGGGGAAGTCTCCCGGCTGTTTGGGTGCTTCAGGATGGGATGCCAGACACAGCAGACCGTGGCCGCCCCTGATGCCACGATCAGCTGCTGTGTTTTGGCAGTCCTCGGGTAACGAACGGCACATCCTGGGTTACGTGACCCTGCGAGTGACCTACCGTTACGTGCCCAGTGCTCGAAAACATTTTCCTCGGCGTGACCTGCATTCTCCAACTTTCTGCTCCTTTAGGGGTTTAATTGGATTTATGTTTGTCTTCCCTTTTTTTTCCTCCTAAAAGGCTCTTTGCTGGAAGATGTATTTTGAGTGTAAACGTAACAGGACCTGGAACAGAACCTCAGATAATTAGATGTAATGGGCGCTCTCATTAGTGGAGGGGAGCTGCTGTTTTCTGTCAATTAGTACGGGAGAACACTATGTGCAGTATTTGACACACGGATGAATGCAAAGTGCTGTTTGTGTTTATTGCTCCCAGGTGCTCTGCAACTAAACCAGGACTATGTAACCAGCTCTACTGAACAAGTCTTCTGGTTTTGTTGCTCTTTGGAGGTGCTTTTTAGTGGTGCTAGAACTAAAGTCCCTGTGTATCCACCATAGCCCCAAATCTGTGGACAGATCGGTTTTTAATACATCCTTGTTAGCTGGTCACAGGGACTAAAGAGAAAATACTTGATCCATCAGATATCTGTGCCTTCCTTATCTTTCTCACTTTTCCTACATCCTCCCACCTTCCCTCCCACAGTGCAAGGACCAGAAACTTTTATGAACTTGCTTTTTCTTTTCTTCTTTTTTTTATTTTTAGGTGTTTTATAGTACCAAAGGGATTCAAAGCAGCAGGGATGCTCCTGGAACTTAATAGGAAAAATAAAAAAGATACTAGAGAAAGGTTGTGATTTATCAGCTATTTCCTGGCGTGGGACTCTGAGCTGTGTGTGCGTGTCCTCTGCAGACACAGGTTTGCAGTGATGAGTGTGTGTTATGCATGTCTGGTAAGTTCAGCTCAGAGTCAGTATTTAGTCCTCAGGGATGTTTGTCATTTTGAAGTACTCTTTCATTTAGGTGCAAATCAAGATCCAAAGCCTTGCGTGTTATAAATCGGCTGCACTTGTCTATTGCTTGTACCACTAGAGAATCTAATCTGGCAAAGGTCAATAAAGGTAAATCAGTCTCCAGTCTCCTTCTGCAAACCACAAGTTTACCAAGTCCTCATTCAAAACAGTAAGGCATAAACGTTCGGTGCTTGATCTAATCAGATAATCTCTAAATGCATAACCAAGCAGCCCATTTTCCTCCTGATGGAGTGTGAGGTGAGGACCAGACTTGCCAGAAGCGCTGCAGAAGGATAGCAGAGGGGGTGTCCCTTCCCTGTGTGTTGCAAACCTTTCTGCGCTCCATCCTCTGTTCCCCTCCCCATGCTGAAGTGGGAAAAATACACGGAGAAATTGCACATCCCTGCGTGCCGCCGAGGGCGACGCTGTGTGCTGGGCAGGTGGGGGAAGATCTTGGGGGAATTACCCGTATATTCAGGTGCTACTTTGGTAAGTAGGGAGCAGAATATTTTATTAAAGACTCCCTTTTTTCCTCATTTCCATCTGTGCAGCAATGTGCCAGGCATGCTCACGGAGCGCTGTGTACTCCTGCCCTCTGTCCTGGGCTTCTCTGCCTGGGAGAGGGTGAGGAAAGAGCTGACCCCCAAACCCAGATATTGAAATCCAGCTTTTGCAGGTTGTTTGGGCATCATGGGACACCCAGGACGCAGGACACGGCAGGCCTAGAGCTGTTGACCCAGGGATGGGTCCAATTTGTTCCTCATACACCATACAGTTGCAGTCTGCAACCTAGACCCCTACAATTAAATTTCCTTTTTTTTTTTTTTTTAAAGCATCCTCTTTCAAAACCCAACTGCACACCCAAAATGAGCTACCCAGGCCAATTACAAGCAGAGGAGGATCGAAATAATGGGCTCAAGGCCAGGAGCGGAGTTGCCAGGCACAAAATTCCCACTAATTAGATGGAACAGTTAAATGACAAAACCCGGGCAGGGGCTGGGGTGGGGGGGGGCTGGCATTGAGATTTCTCACCGGAGCAGCGATCTTCAGGCGGCTTAAAGCGCACGTGTAAGATGCGAGGTGGGAATCTCCGTCCTTTGGCCGATGCCTCTGGTTGCTGGGGTTTGTCGGGGGAGTTGTAGCACGTCTGCGTCCGAGCGCGACCAGGACCGCGAGGAGCGCGGTGTGCTGACGGCAGCAGGAGCCGCGGGGTTGCGTGCCGGGGCTCGGCTCGGGATGCCAACCAGGCGCCTGGGGCTGATCCAGACCCTGCCTCAGATGAGGACCTCCTGATGCTGAGGGGGACCCATCTCTGCTGGATGCCAGCAAGCACCAGATCCTGGTGGATCTGGGAAGTGGATTCCCTAGAGATCCTTTGCAATGGGGAATTAGTGGGAGGAGGCAAATGCTTTAGCGGGGTAGCCCTGGGACGTCATTGCAGACCGAAAGGAAAAAGGATCTTGTGTTATAAACCCCACAATATCCACCCAGCAAATATCTAAACCACTTCAGATCTCCTCAAAGGTTATCTCCTTAATTCTGTTTTAACTCGCGCATATTTGTGGATGCAATTATTTTCCTATGAAAAAAAAAATACCCTCCCACACAAGTGAGATCAAGACTATTAACTCAAGTCAGCCACTTGTCACAAGAGCTGCTTGAAGAACAGAGAGCTGTGTTTACGGGTGCTCTAGTAACAAGCAGGAGAGCAGACTGTAAAATAATAATTAAAAAAAAAAAAAAAAAAAGCCGTTCTTCTCCGAGAGCGGCGAGCCTGGCTCCAGCTGTGCCCGGCTCCCAGATGTGCCCGTGGGACTCCCGCCTATAGACTCGTCCCACCTGCAGACTCGTCCCACCAGATCAACCAGTTTCACTTTCAGAAATAGGAAGTTCGCCGGGAAGGGCCGGCGAGCGCCCAGACGCGCGCGAGGGACGCGGGACGGCGGCGTGAGCCGCCCGGCCGGCGGCATGACCTCTGCATCGTCCCTTCCTCCGGCCTCGAGAAGAGCGGTGGCATAGACCACTGCATCCACCGCGTCCGCCGGGGATGGAGCAGTTTGTCCGGAAGCGTTTGACCTTCCTGACGTCCTTCTGGAACAAGCTCCGTCCCCGCTCCGTGCCGGAGAGCTGCTCGCTGGGGTATCTTGGTTCTGATTCCGTTTCGCTGCACTCGGAGCCGAACTCCGTTTCCTTCATCCCCAAGTCTTCTCTCTTTATCGCTTTATACGCTTTCACAGCCCGGAGCGCGGAGGAACTGAGCGTAAGCGCAGGGGACAAACTTCGTGTCCTCAGAGAAGAAGGAGAGTATGTCTTAGCCCGGCGGCTGCTGGGGGAACCGGCCATGGGGTACGTTCCCGCTGCGTACGTGGCCAACCTCAGCCAGGGCACCTCCGCTCACCGGCCGTAAGTATCCGATGCTCTGGACCCCTTGGGGGATGGAGGCTGGACCAGGGTGGCATGTCCCTGCCCAGGGAAAGGCAGCGCTCGCCCTCTGCGATGGCAGGGAGCGCGAGCTCCTCGTCCCCTGCTTTCGCCGTCAGCGGCGGCGGGACCGAGCGGGGATCTGCCCTCCCTCGGGCATCCCTGCCGTGAAGGTCCTGCAGCTCACGGCAGTGGGGTGGAGGTATTCAGCACAGCAAGCGAGGGTTGGGGGGGATGCACCGAGGGGCAGAGATGCTGGTCCCCCTCCCCGGGCGCATCACCCTCACACGAGATGGGATGGCTCCGGGCTGGGACGCGGAGCGATGGTGCGCATGGGTGCAGCTACGGTGCCAAATAAACGGGCTCCTGCTTGCTCCAGCTCCTCTCCCTCTTGCCCCGCATTAAAGGGGAGGCAGCGGGGAGGGAGGGAGCTGGGGAAGCTTGTACCTGAACCCTGCCAAAGGGCCCGGGAGTGTGGGGAGAAGCAGTTTGGGTTGGGACCTGCTGGGAAGCCCGGAGCTCTGTAGAGCCAAGCCGTGGTGCTGCTGCCGCCGTCTGGCTCCTGCTCATCCAGGTTCGGGGGCTGCCTCCCTGTCAGTGCCTCTCCCACCCGACACGGAGCTTGGGTTGATGTCTCAGCCCTCCCTCAGCTGGGGAAAGCCCAGGCTCATCGTTGCGTAAGGCAGCCCGGTCCCGACACGCCGGGCAAAGCGCCCCGAGACACTGCTGCTCCCTCTGCACCGGGCTCTGAGTCACTCCGAGCGATGCGGAGCGTGTGGACGGGGTGGGTGTCATCGCCCTGCGGACTCCCCCAGCACTTCTCCAGGAGCAGGAGTAAAGGAAAGGAGCGGGGGGGAAACCTGGGAAGGGGCCCTGATGTGCAAAGGCAGTGACTGCAGCCAGTGGGATGGGAGACGCCGCACCGGCGAGGACCGTGGGGTCGGCTCGCTGCTTTAGTCCCGTCGCACAAAACGCTTGGGCAGGCTGCAGCCGAGCGTGTGCGTGTGCGTGCGCAACTCGTGCCCAGCCCCGTCCCGAGAACGGAGGCGAGGGGGGATGCCGCGGCGTGGGAGGGCGGTTGGCAGCAAACGTGCGTGGCTTCGCAGCCGGAACGAGCCGCCAGCACGCAGACTCTGCGGAGCCGCAGGTCAGAGCTGGGTGGTAATTTGTTCAGCTGCCGTAACCCCACGACGTATAATTTCCTGCACGGCTTCTCAGACGCTGGCGATCCCAGCTCATGACGAAATCTTGGGCTTCTCACGTCCTGGCTGTATTAGCCTGGATGAAGCAGCATCTTCTCCACGCTCCCGTGCATCCCGCTGAGTCGGGACCCAGCCGGCCAACCTGCCTTTTCTTGCTGGAGATTTGGTGATGAATCTCGGCACTGACCGGGCACAGAAGAGGGGTTTGGCTGGGTCCTCCCTTCTGGCTTGGTGCTGCTGAGGTCCCCGACCAGTGCTGCCGTGTCTGGAGCAGCAAAGAGCAATTCCCAGAGATGTTTTCGTTGATGCGATTTGCTCAGGCGCTCTGAGAGCTGGTTGTGTCCATCAGCCGCAGGTCAAGAAGTGCAAAGCGATGCTGTGTCTGTAGCTGTTGCTCTCGTGGCGGGACAGATGGGTGCAACCCCACCAGAGCATCTTCCACGCAGCACCAGGTGGTCGGTGCTTTATTTACCGCAGGCTGTCAGCCCAGGTGCTGCGCTGAGCCGCAAGCGTAAACCTCCTGATTTGGGGATGGAGCTGAGACCTGGCCAGCTTGATACAGCGGTGACCAGACGCTGCTGGAGAAAACGGTTTGCGGTCAGCAAGCTGCAACAAAACGCAGCAAGTGCCCGCAAAACCAATCCAACGAAGCAGCCCTGACGCGGGCTGGCAATGGCGAGCGTGGCAGCCGCATTTACAGGAGTAAAGGAAAGCCGTGCCGCTCGCTTGGTGGCTGCCAGGGATGAGCAAAACGGTGGGAGGGAGCTGCTCCCCCTCCCTGGCTCAGAAGGTGCGGGACCCCCTGGGGTGGATGTGACCCCGTCCGTGCATCATCTCCTTGAACCACGCTAACCCCTTTTCTCTGCTTTATTCTTATTATACCCAGCTGGTACTTCAGCAAGATCAGCCGAAACGAAGCCGAGCAGCTCCTCCTCTCGCCTCCCAACCAGCACGGCTCCTTCCTCGTCCGCGACAGTGAGAGCAGCAAGGGCGAATACTCTCTCTCAGGTAATTTTGTGGCAATTATCCAGAGAAAATTAGCACAGGGAAAGGAACCAGGCTGTTCCTTAGGGGCAGCTCCTGGCTTGGTCAGCAAGGGGTGAAAAACACGGAAATATGTTTAAAGTGCTTTACAGCATCTTGTTAAAGTGAATTGACTGCTTTCTGAAAGCGTGGGGAAAGCTAATAGATGCAGGTATGGACTGCCGAATTACTGCGGCAAAGGAAAGTACATTTCTCCCGTCCAGGGTATGGAAGCCATAAACAATTCACAGCGGCTTAATGATGGTTTCGTGGCACAAACTCCCAGGATTTCATTCCAGCAGCTTTTGTCATCTGAGGGTTGTCTAAAAATATGCTACCACTCCAGATGACCAGGGCCTGGGCTGCTCCCACATACAGAAAGCTGAATTCAGGGGGCTTCGGACCAGGCAGTGCTGTTACAGTCTGGTCCGATCCATGTAAAAACAACCCCAAAAAATTCACGGCGAACCCCGCATCCCACCCATCGGTCCCCTGGGCTGCGACGTGCCTGCGGGACCACCAGCCGCTGCTGGTTTATCCACCTCGAGCAGCAACGAGCTCTGCCGCTCTCCGAGCAGTTCGTTTGTGGGGGGAATTATCCCTGCTAATAAAGCATCACCTCTCCGGTCCAAATGAGCCCCACTCGCCCGTGGCCAGGAGTCTTCTGAGCCAGGAGGTGGGAGCAGAAGGGGTGATGGGGAGTGGGATGTAACACCCCAGGGGCGAGTTAGGTTGCCTTAGGGTGAATTAATAGATCGGATGCCTGGAAAGGAGAGAGGGTGAGAGTCAGCAAGGAGGTGGGAAGGAGACGGCGATTGCACCAGCTGAGTTTTCCCCCGCCTGGGCTTCCCCGCAGTGCGCAACCACACGAAGGTCAGCCACTTCCGAATCTGCAAGAGCCCCGGGGGAAGCCTCTACATCCAGAAGGGGCATCCCTTCCCCGACATGGAGGAGCTCCTCGCCTTCTACACCGAGCACTGGAAGGTCATCCAGAGCCCCTTGCTGCAGCCCTGCAGCCCCGCGGTGCGTACGCCAGCGGCACGGCTCGGCCAAGGTCCCGGAGATGGCCAGGGTGGAAAAAAGGAAAGAGAAATTAGGGAAAAAATAGCAATAATTAGTCTATCCATTTGGGATTTGAGCTTTATTAAACTAAATTTAAAATACACCATTAATATAGCTGCCAGCATCACCTTTTATCAGCCATGTTAAGGCCAGGGCATGGCATTTATACGTACTTTTGAGCGGCCAAAATGCACAGGCCTTTCTGAAACGTCTTCTCCACGTTGAAGACTAGAAATTGCGTTGTTACAAATCCCTTTGATACTGAATCTGGAAATACCTGCGCTTCCAATTTTTTTCCTAGAGTATAATAAGGCCACATTGCTTTTATATAGTTTCCATGCCAATTAGTGTGGCACTCATAAAGTCAATTAGAGTATTAATCCCAAATTGCCGACTCATTTCCTTATTAGAATTCCATCCACCGATTATGACTTAGAAATAACAATTAAACATGTGAATAATCCGAGAGTGAAACTGAAAGGTGTAAGATAAAATAAATGCTTAATGAGCCAAAGTCTGAATCAGCCATAATATGCAATAATATTCATTTACTCATTTTTATTTATTGGTGGAAATGGAAAAAAGCCACGTTTGAGGTCTAATGAGGAGTGAATCATGACTCGAATTCCTAATATTTCATGTAGCCTCCAAAAAATCTCCCCCCTTGCATATGTCGGCTCCCAGCAGGGGTAATGCAGAGGATGCCCCACATGCTTTGTACCCCCAGTGAACGTTTAGCAGAGGGAAAAAGCAATGCACAGCCTGCAGCCCCAGTGCAACGCAGGCGGTGGAGCACCACGTCCTGCTCGCTCCTCTGCGGCCGGCGGACCTTAGTGGGCACCAAGAGCTGGTGCGGGCTCCACCAGCAGGTCCTGCCCGGCTGGCCGGTCCAAGCGTGCAACGTCCATTTTGCAGACCCCCCCCGAGAGGGACGGCTGGGAGCGCCCGCGCTGGGAGTTCACCCTGCGGAGGAAGCTGGGCGAGGGCTACTTTGGAGAGGTGTGGGAAGGGCTGTGGAGGAACACGGTGCCGGTGGCCATCAAGATCATAAAAGGTAGGTGGAGGAGCAGAGGTTAACAGTGGCCAACTGGGTCTTTCATTCACTGCCACGTCGTTCACCCCCTTTTGTTTCCTAATCCTCTTGGTTGCTGCGTCTGTCTTATCGAGCGAACTGTGGTAGGACCTGGCAAGTAGCCACTGGGCTATTTCTGTGGACCCGCCTAAGCTTGGGCTGCACCTTTATAAAGTGGC
This sequence comes from Aquila chrysaetos chrysaetos, assembly GCF_900496995.4. Classification (NCBI taxonomy): domain Eukaryota; kingdom Metazoa; phylum Chordata; class Aves; order Accipitriformes; family Accipitridae; genus Aquila; species Aquila chrysaetos. Next base: position 2,519,216 of record NC_044006.1, read on the forward strand.
TCCATCCAGTGGGTTTGTGATAAGTCACGCCAAGTCAAGTCCAATGGGTTTGTGATAAGTCAAGGCAAGTCAAGTCCAATGGGTTTGTGACGAGTCAGGTCCTGATGGGATTATGATCCTGAAAATGGCAAAGCCCGGTGGAAAGCATCTCTCGGGTGTTTGGATCTGAGACACAAGGTGTGCAGACATGAACTTTGAGAGCAGGGGTGAGCTGTGAGGAGGAAAAAGGTCCTCATCCCAGTTGGAGGTGCTGAGCTCCCAACGTCCATGTAAGAAAGTAGCTCGTAACAGCCGTGTTGGCTTTCTCCCCCAGCTGACATGAAGGCAGAAGACTTCACCAAGGAGATTCAGAACCTGAAGCGCCTGAGGCATGAGAAGCTGATCCAGCTACACGCCGTCTGCTCGCTGGATGAGCCCGTGTACATCATTACTGAGCTCATGCGGAAAGGCAACCTCCACAGCTACCTCAACAGTGAGTACCCATGCCGGCACCGCGGGGAGCGGGCTCCTGGGGCAGTGCTGCTCTGCGAATGCTTTCAGTGGCCCAGAGTGGTCCTGTGAACCCGAGTGGGGACCCTCAGAGAGTGCAAGCCTGGTTTTGGTCCTGTTTAGCTCAGTGGTAATGCAGAGCATTCCATGGGCGCTTGGTGGAGACGGTCTTGGGTGACCCCAAGACCCAAAGACACAGTCTGGTGTGATCCTTTTGGTGTCTGCGTGGGCTGGGTCCGTATGAGTCCCTGGGAGCCCAACCATGTTGGTAGGGACCTTCATCCCTCCTTCTTCACCCACCCATGGTCTGCCAGCTCCCACCAGTGCACAGAAACCCGACTGCCGTGTTTGGGTAACTCTGCCTTCGTTAGGAACGAAATGGCCAAACCTCCTCCTGCGCCGGCAGCATGGTTTCGTTCATGCACAGACCTGGTAACAGGCCGTGGTCTACTCATCACCCGGCCATCGGTTTATTTTTCTTGGCCTTTCTTTTCCTGACCCAGTAATCATTCTTGAAGGGAAACAAGACAAACTGCTCCCACCACAACCTGTTTTTCTGCTGGGTACAATCCCCTCCTCCCCCACACTGACCTCGTTTTTGGTTGGGGCTCCAGCAGCATTTGGTGCTGGAGGAGCTGGAGCTTGCAGGTAGGACAGGTTGAGAGGCCCGGCTGGAGATTTGCATGGCAGAAGGTCACCTTTAGCTTTGAACGAGCCATGGATGTCTGCACCCTCGTAGCAGCACAAGGCGCTCTTCAGAGCTCACCCCAGTCCCATTCCTGAGGAGCACATGGCTGTGCTGCACTTCCCACGCAGTACAACCAGGACTGTTAGGCGGGACCTCCAGTTTGAGATTTTACACGTTCCCCTGGTCCCACATTGACGGCGCAGGGTCTCCTTCCAAACCAGAAAACCCAAAACAGATGTTGCTAGATTGCCCCCAACGCTTGGATCGTCTGGGTTAACAGGTCCTGAAGGGAAGTCCCTGGGCACCTCCCACCTGCTCAACATCGCCTGCCAAGTAGCGGATGGGATGAGGTACCTGGAGGAGAAGCACATTGTCCACCGGGATCTGGCGGCCAGAAACATCCTGGTGGGAGAGGAACTCACCTGCAAAATCGCTGATTTTGGACTTGCCCGGCTCCTCAAGGTGGGTCTCTCCCATCACCCCAGGCCACCAAGCTGCCCCACGCTGCAGCCGTTCCCCCGCCGTCCCCTTTCCCAGCCCGCAGCCCCAGCAAAGCCCCAAAAGCAGCAGCTGTGTTCATCATACCATCCCTCACGACCCGTTGTCCTCCCATTGCTTTTCAGGATGACATTTATTCCACCAGCAGCAGCACTAAAATCCCGGTGAAGTGGACAGCCCCGGAGGCAGCCAACTACCGCACCTACTCCCTCAAATCCGATGTTTGGTCCTATGGGATTCTGCTCTACGAAGTCTTCACGTATGGACAGATCCCGTATGAAGGTAGGGCTGCCAGCCCCCTCCACTGCCACTCCATCCACATGCCAGGCAGCTGGCCCACGGTCCCCAAAAGCCACCATGTCATGAATTGTTATATCGTCCCTCCCATAAGGGGTGTGGAAGCAGCTCCTAGAGCATGAGCAAGTTATTGTCCGCTTTGGGGATTGCTTAGAGGGACTTTCAGTGCTTGCAGAGTAGGTGCAGGAGCTGGGGGCAGGAATGTGGTTTGGGCTGGATGATCTCCCCCAGCCTCTGCTCTACCAGCCTCCTGGCAGAGAGACACCATTTCACAGCAGCGCCAGTTGACATCATGGCCCACGCAGGTGTACCTTCAGGGCATCCTCTGGGGACATTAGATTCAGGGCCGTTTTCTCCTTCTTTGCAGGAATGACAAACCAAGAAACCGTACGGCAGATCACCAGGGGCTACCGCCTTCCGCGGCCCAGCTCCTGCCCTCCTGAGATCTACAGCATCATGCTGGAGTGCTGGAGCGGCAACACGGAGGAGCGTCCTACCTTCCTGGCCCTGCGGGAGAAGCTGGGCTTCATCTACAGACGGCTGCTCAGCTCCCTCTCCTGAGGGACTTCTTCCCACCATCCTTCCTGCACAAGCCCCTCCAGGCCAGCTCTTGCCAAGAAGCTCCTTCCTTCTGGTTTGCCGTCTGACAGGGCTCCAAGGAAAGCACATCCCCCCAAAACCAGCCCGTGGTCCCTCTCGGTCAGGATGCAGGGAGGTGGCTAAGGGAAAAGGCAACGAGTTGTGGAGACCTCATTGCCAGCGCTTGGCTGTGTAGCAGTCTGGAAAAGCCCCGTGGTAGTGAAGGCATCACCCAGAGTTTACATCTTCATTCAGCCAGTAGGGTGGGAGGTCCCTGCCGCTCCCCACGCCAACGTGAAGGTTTGCAGTTTGTGTTCAGTTGTGGCTCAGCTTGATTTTTCTTGTAGTGAGTGTCCGGTGTATTTATCAATAAACGTGTGTGCATCCATCCACGTGAGTCCTTGCAGGGCATCGCTGGACGCTGCTCCCCTCCCTGCCCAGGAAGCAATGCTTTGCAACCAGTCCCACTCTTGCAACCACAAATATAACCATCTTCGTGTCTCTTTGGTCTCTGCTCATCCAGGTGTGCATTAAACCTTCGTGTGCGTTTGCCACCCCTATCCCAGGCAACAGCCCGGCTTGCCCCGAGGACCCTGCACAGGCAGCTCCTGCCTGGGCTGCTCCGCTCTGGCTCCTTGCCTCGCTCACGGTCATGTGGTTATTCCAAGAAAAATGCATTTCTGGGTTCAAATATTCAATGCCTTCTTTGCCCAGGTGCAGGCGGCAGAGGCAGCACTCGATAAAACACTGTTTTGCTCTTTATCACGCCCATGGTGCAAAGCCAAGAGATGTTCCCACCACCCTCAGCTCCTCGCTGGTCCCAGGGTACGGCAATATGGAGGACCTTGAGCCTCTTGTCCCCCCCCCAAAGCTGGAGGGAAGCATTTGCTCCAGCCAAGTACCTTCTGCCCCCCCCCCAACCCACGCACACTCTCAGAGGCCGGGCTGTCCTTGGCAGCGGTGGAAGGACTCACCGAAAAGCAACACCAGGAGCAGTGCCAAGGTCCCGGGCTGGTGCAGGCAGCCTTCCCCGGGGCTGGCACCGATGTGCTTGGGGCACCGATGGCAGGGAGAACAGCGTGCTGCGGGTGAAAGGCAGCCTGGCGCAGCCTGGCTATAAATTTTCTCCTGACAAGTGCGTTTTTGCCTGTTTGCATGAGAGGGGGTGACCGGTAGGACTGAAACAACAGCAGGGTTGGAATACATAAAGTTAATGAAGTTTATGCAATACTCTCCATGCCCGAGCAACATCCACGCTGTGCAAAAGAGCAGAAACAAGTCCGGCTGTTAATTGAGCAAGTCTCCGTGCACGAGGGGCCTGGAAAGGGGAGGTGGGAATGTGGTTTAGGGGTGTGATTAATTCTTGATCCGACCGGGCTTCCTCTGATGCCCGAGCAGGGGCGAGGCGGTTGCTGAGCCCTCGGGAGCTGCGGCTGTGCCCCGGGAAGGCAGCAGCTCCGCGTTACGAGTGTTCACAGCTGGAAAAAAGCAACAGGTTGGGTTTGGACACGGCTGCAAGCGGAGACCCTCATCTTGCAAAACATTTTGCAGCCTGATCAAACACCCGAGCAAAGAGCACACGTGTGCACAGCCCCGATTCCCTTCCACAAGAAACTAAAAACCGCAGCTCTGTCCGGCAGGCGATGGGTTTACTGCACGCCAAGAAAGGGCAGAAACACGCGCGGTGCAGGCAGGGCAAGGCTGTTGCAGCAATAAAGATATTAAATTTGCAGGTCTGGCTGCCACCAGATGGAGCTAAAAAATAAGCAGGAGGAGAAGGGTGTGCGTGGGGTGATGGGGCGGTGGGGGGCTGGCGTGGGGAGCAGTGGCGCATGGGTGGGCAGCCCTCGCTGCCTGCACTGGTCCCATCAGACATGTGGCCCCCGAAGCAGCTCACTCTGCTATAGCAATGCCATGATGGGTGGAGTGGAGGGGGGGGGGGACATGGTGCTGCCCACAGCAGTTTTTCCTTCCTTCTCCGCAGCTGCATGAAAAACCGATGATGCTGCTTGGGTTCGCCCTCCAGCACAATCTGCTGGGTTTTGGCATTTCTCCGAGTCATCGCTTGCTTCCTAAAAGTAGACAGAGTTGGAAGGGGGGGGGAGCCCAGATTTTCTCATCTTCTCCCAGGATCTCAGCCTGGGCAGGGCACTGCAGCTCCCCCCCCCCAAAATCGGGGCCACTATAGGGACTGGGCTCTTACCGAAATCCATTCCACGAAGACAGAGCTGCCGGGGTCCCAATCCTTTCCAAACCCCTCCGGAGTGGGCATTGCAAGTACTGTCGTTAAAGGCATTCGCCTGCTCTGGCTTCAGCCTGGCACGTGCCCCATTTGCGGATTCAACTTCACCGAGTGGCATTGGAAAACAGCATCACGCTAACGCGATGTATTTGAGCTGCAGAGTTTCTTTCTATTTTTAAGGTCCAACATTGGCCTTTGAAGGGTGAGGGGGAAGCAAAGCTGCTGGAGGAAAAAAAAGAAAAAAAAATTCCCCAAGCAGCAAGAGGCAGGCAATGAAAGGAAGTATTTCTCACGCCGGGGCTGCTGTGAGAGTTCCTCGGAGGCGGCGGGGTGACACGAGGGCCGCTGCAAGGGCCGAGAGCGAGCGGAAAGCATCAGCTGTTGTTTTTTTTTTTTTTTTCCCCAAAAATGTGAGTTAAGCAACAGTCAAAACAGGGCACCTCGTCAAGCATCACGAGGCAGCGACGAGGGAGCAGAGGAGGGGATGTCCGTCCCCGTGGGGGTTGGTGCCGTGGGAGGTGGGTGGTCGTCCCTCCGATAGCAAGGGGGGGATGCTTAGGGAGGGGTATGGTATATAAAGAGCCCCTTTGCTTGTCTCGCTTCTGTTGCCCAGTGAATTCCTTGCAATCCCACCACAGCGGGCAGCACGATGACCCGAGACATGGGAAATCAGCTGGAATCATAAAATCGTTTAGGTTGGAAAAGACCTTTAAGATCATTGAGTCCAACTGTGAACCTAACGCTGCCAAGTCCACCACTGAACCGTGTCCCTAAGTGCCACATCTACACGTCTTTTAAATACCTCCAGGGATGGTGACTCAATCGCTTCCCTGGGCAGCCCGTTCCAATGCCTGACAACCCTTTCAGTGAAGAAATTTTTCCTAATATCCAGTCTAAACCTCCCTTGTGCAACTTGAGGCCGTTTCCTCTCATCCTACTACTTATTACTTGGGAAAAGAGACCGACACCCACAGCAGTGGGGATGGAAACACCACAAAAATAAACGTGCTTGTCTGTCAGATGCTTTTCCTAAACACATCTGAGTGCTGCCAAGGGGCAAGAAAAATCCCCAAAAGCACCAGGCACCCCAAGCAACCGAAGCGATGCCAAGGTCTTTGCTCTCAGCAATACCATGAAGCTGCCTGGGAATGCAGTCTGGGGGGAGGGATCGGGCTCTCCCTGCTTTTTCACCCCCAGCAGAGCAGAAGCCCAAGTCTGTGAGACTTTACAGACATTCAGAAAAATCCCCTTTAATTCAGCAGGGCTGTTTCAGGCAGTTTTGCTGCACTGGACAGGGAGCCGCTGGCATCAGGGCAGCCACTCACCAATGCTTCGGTCACCGCTGTAAATCTGACTTGCCTTGCAGCAACGTAGGAATGAGCTTAACCTCCATGCAGCATCCAAAAAATGGGATGGAGGAGCATCGATGTGCTGGTAGCATCACAGCAGGCGGCCAAAGCAGCTCACCCAGAGCTGGGTCAGGCCAGGGAAAGCGCCCAGCTGAAAACCAGGGATGTGGGATTGGTACCTTTGCTCTGCCACAGCCTTCCCTCGGGTGCCTGGGCACAGTTGCTGGGTTTGACCCTCCGCGATCACGAGACCAACAAGCAAATACGGCAATATTGACTTTACCTTTGCGCGTCCACACTTTAATCTGCAGCCTCTGAGGCTGCAGGCTTGGAAAAAAATGTTTCTCCAAAATCTGGGGCTTCTGCTGGGAACCAGCAGCAGATGAGACCCTGCTACTCCCCTGAAGCATCCCCGGGGGTGAGCAGCAGCCAAAGGGCTTTGCCAGGGCATGGGAAGACCCCGAAGCAGTGCTTGCTGGTATGAGTCAGTGCCACAGCCACCCTCCCCAGCAAACCAGCCAGACGGCACGCCTCGTCTTGTCTTACTCAGAAGGGATTTTTTTTTTTTCTTTTTTTTCCTCGATTTTCCTGTGTTTTGCGACGTTTAAAAGCTGCCGCACGCCTCCTGCCATAAACAGCCACGTGCACGTAGGTGCAGCCCCCCCCAGCAGTTTGCTGCCCAGCTGGAAGTCAGATCAGATCAGTCATGGGGTGATGTACCGCCGTGGATGGAGAGGTCACCCGCAGGGGTCCAAACCATGCGCCCAAGGCTGCTGGCCCTGGGGAACCCCCCCACAGCCGTTCCCTTTGGATGCACACACCTACACGGCGGGGGGGGAAACGGAGGTCCCAGTGCTGCCCCAGCCTCTCTTAGGCACAGGGGGGACACAGACCCTCTGCCCTGAGGAGAAGGACTGCTGCCTGGAGAGGTAGAACTCAGGGCAAAGCTTACGCAACGCTTTTCCCTACCAGAAACAAGGAGCAAAGCTGGAAATGACCCTGGATGCCTCTGTAGCGCGGACAAAAAGCAAGAACAGTTCAGGGAGCTGCCTGAACACAGCTTTACCCTTCAGCCCTGCCCGCACGGGATGCCAGCGGTACAAAGTCACCGCTCAGGGGGTCCCGTGGCCCCCAGCTGCCATCGGGGCCGCAGGACCTCACGCACGCAGGGACTGTCCCGTATCTCGTGCTGGGGCTGAAAGCGGAGCGGAGCAGGAAGATTTGGCACCTTTAAATCCACCCTTGCCAGGGTTTTGTTTGCCTCCAGCAGGAACGGGGACCTTGCCCCCTTGCACGCAGGCGGCTGCAGGCTCTTGTTTTCTCAGTGCTTTATCAAGCAGCACACCCCAGCTATCAATCAGGCTGATCGCAGAAGGGCCAAACAGCCAAGTTGACTAATTCAAGGCAAAAATCTGCCAAAACACCACTTAGGGCAGTACAGCACGTGGGCCAGCTGGGCTCCAGGACCGCCCAGCCCCACGCACCCCCTGAGCTGCCATCCCCACCAGGAGCTCCAGCCTGACATCAGACCCACAAAATGCAAGCCCTGAGCGAGTTTTCTCTCTCCCTTCATTATGAAAGGCTCACTCTGCACTTTTAAATCCTTCCCCCATCCCCGACCAGAGCCAGGTGCTCACTCCTACCCCACGAGGCACTGGAGCAGGGCAGGGCAGCAATGGGCTTGGGGAGAAAAACAAGTTCAGTGCCAGCAGGGACAGGCTGTGCAGCCAAGTAAAGAGGAAAGGGTGGGGAAAAGCATTTGCAGCATCACCACAGCCCAGCCGGATCTTGCTCACATGCAAACCAGACACGTACAGGGGAGTCACGCTGACACGACCGTGCCATCAAGCGTCACCAGACCCTGCTGCTGCGGTCGGAGGCTGCACCGCGTCCTGGTTGAGAGCACCGCTCTGCCCTCCCACCCCGGATGAAGAACAACCCACAGCGTTTTAAAAGGCTGCTCGAGTTTATTACTTGCCATCGTACGAGTACAAGGTAAATAAAACACGTTACCGCGTCTGCGCGGAAAGGGCGTAGTTACGTTGAGAAAGAGTAAAAAGGCTGGTGTGGGAATCGTGGGGGGGGTTTTGCTGCATTTTCTTCTTACAAAGCAACACCTTTGCTTTGGAGCAGCCTGCCTACTCTACAGGGGGAAGGGGCTGTGCCCGCCGGCCTGGGGAGCAGCCGCTGACCCGCTCACGCCGAGGGTCCGGAGCTGGGCTCGCTGGCGTGACGCCTCCGTCCCGCTCCCGGGGCCGGAATCAGGCCACATGCCATCGGTCCCGTTGTCACCCGCAGCGTTCCCGAGCTGCAAGACAGAGCAGAGAGGGGGTCAGGCCAACGCCGAGGCGTTGCGCTGTCGCTCCCGCGTTGATTTTTGCAGCGAGGGAGCGGGCGCCCTGGGCACGAAGACGTCGCCCATCAGGTCGGGACGCACCTCGGGGGACGCAGCAGGGATGTCCCCAACCGCCCCGGGTGCCGCGCTGGCGCTCGCCTGCGTCACCTCGTCCGAGGAAAGCACTCACCTCTCCGGGGACTCTGACACAGTTGTCATGGCCGGGTGAGTCGTCTTCCCGAAGAAGAAGCTGGCCCACCAGTGGCCGGGGTCAGACTTGGGCAGACCTGGGGGACAGCGTGTGCCGGGGAAAGTCTGGGTCAGTGCAACCCAGGCAATCCCGCTACCAGCCCGGTCTCATCCCATAGGAGAGGCTGGGTCACCTCCAGTAAGATTTGGAGCGGAGGGGCCAGGAGCAGAGTCCTCCCACGGCCCCGAGCCGGGCAGCGCTTACCGGGGGGGTGGGGGATGACCTCCCCAGAATACTCCGAGCTGCCGCAGGAGCTGTTGCTGGATGTGGAGCTCAGGCGCCCTGTGGAGAAATCACGGCCATCAGAGCCACCACCGACCCTCGGTCGCGCCACGAAAAGCAAAGCACGGGCTCGGTGTGGCCGTCCCTGGAGTGACACGGCTCAGTCTCATCACTGTATCACTCCAGTACTTGCCCAGCTTTAGTGCCAAGTCAATAAAAAACACTAGGAAGGGAATACTGGCGAGATTACAAACTGGCCAACAGCAGGTAGCAGAAAAGCACCTGAACACCTCTGAAGGAAAACCCTTGCAACCCCAAGGACATTATTTAATGGCTTTGCATCTGTATGCAACACTTGGGAGGCCTGTGCAGACAACTTGAGGCCAAGAGGATGCAGATTCCTGCATATAATCCATGCAGTTTTAGTCCAACTGCTAGAAGCCTGTTACTAGTTTCAGCTCAAGGGGAACACTTTAATTCCCTCTGGTTTAGGCAATCCATTAAACCAGAAAGTCTCTCCCCTGGAGAGGTACCAGTAGCTACCATTGCCCAGGCTGGTTTTGCAGCTCATTTCCTCAGCAACAGTGCAAGATGCATTTGAGGCCATCACCTCCCCTCATCTACGACCTTAACAAGAAGTGAAGGAGTTTGCAAGACCTATCTCCAGCCGGTACAACGGGGCAGGGGTGGCCCAAAGGAGGCTCTGAGCAGCAGGAGGGATGGCGGCTGGCTGCTCCCCTTCCCCAGCAAGGAGCCTGCCAGCTCTCACGGGGCTTCAGCTGAAAGCTCACACCTGAGCTCAGCTTCGTCTCTGCTGGAGCCTCATCCCCTCCAGGCTGGCAGAGCATCCCACCCGCTCGCCCACCACCCCGAGCCCACCCCAGCCCCGAGCGCGCGCCCTTACTTCTGTAGTAGTTGTGCGTCGCCATGAGCGAGCCGCTTGATGGGATGGATGCCATGGTTCTCGATCTTGGTTCTTGTGCAGATCTAAAACCTGCGAGCAAAGGGGCAGCTGTCATTGCAGAGGGGACGAAGCGTGGCCCCCCCGCAGCCCCCACCCGCCCCGGGCCTGACCCGTGCCCGTACACGAGAAAGCTGCAAGAGTTTCAATGGTACCAGCGCGATTTCTCAAAGAGATTTGACACGCAGACCCTCACAGTGGCACTGCGCTGGGTACAGAGGTTAGCGCTCGTGGTGCTACACGTGGTTTAAATCCGCAGCTGTAGAGCCAAGAGCGCTACGTGCAAAGCCAAAATAATTCCCTCAAAAACGACTGTCTGCACAGAGCACAGGCCTGGCAAGTCTGCGCAGCACCTTCCCCGAACCCCACACGGGTGCTTGGCTTCCTTGCAAAAATCCAATTCCCCTCATTGTATCAACAGTTGGGAGTTATGAAATCTCAGGCAGAGATTGCGTAAGTAGCAAAGGAGTGTTTAGCTTGGGGCACATACCGAGGATTTTCATGCAAGGGGTTCCAGCCCCAGCCTGTCCCCAGCAGTGCCTCCGCCACCCCCGAGCCGGGGGCAAACCTGCGGGCCACCATCACGCACAACACATCCCTCCTCCTGCAACGTCTGCTTCCAGCACGGGCAAGAAAATTTGCTCTCCCTGGCCCACAGTTATTTTGGGGAATTATTTTTCTCCTCCTGGTACAATGCACACCCCTGCTAAGATGCTGACTCTTCCCACGTCCCGTGGCCTGATCCCTTCTTCTTCAAGCAAACTCCAAAAAGGCTCAAACACCCAAAGGTGCCTCTTGCCAGCACAAACCACGGTCCCCTGGGCCTGCAAGAGGACACCGAGCCCCATCGCCATCCGGAGGCACAGCAAAAGCACCGACCTGGGCTGTGAGCCGGGTGCGGGGGAGGCAGCCAGCACCCCAGGGTCCTCACCCCCGCCCCCGGCCATCCAGCTCCTCCCCAGCTCCCGATGAGGCTTCTTCCTGGTCTAATGCTGCACCCGCTTGTTGGGTATCCTGCTACGGAACGTCCTCCACGCACCCACGTCCCCGTTAATGCAGTAATCCTCAGTGGGGAAACTGAGGCACGGAGCCGTCTCCCACAAGTTTCACCCCAAAGCGACTCGGCACAGCCTTGCAGTGCACCCTTCTCAAAGCAAGAAAACCCCCACGCCACCCCACCCCAAATTGCTACGGGCCGCCCCGTTTCCCCCCCGCTGGGGCTGCACTACCTGGACTGGGCAGCGGCGGGGTCCGGCGGGCGGGCGGGCACTAGGGCCGCTCGGCGGCGGCGGCGGCGGCGCCGCCCGGGGAACGCAGCGTCCGCTCCGCACCGCACGGCCTGAGCCGCGGCGCTGCTGGCTCCGCCCCCCGCCCCGCCCTTATATCCCCTCTGGACACGCCTCCTCGGGGCGCACCGCCAATCGAGACGAGGAGGGCGCGGCCGGGAACGCCCCCCCCTCCTTTTTTTTTCCCGAGGGGGCGTGGTCTGCGAGGCAGGGGCGGGGTCTGCGAGGGAGGGGCGGGGTCTGCGAGGGAGGGGCGGGGCCGGGTGTGCGCAGCGCCGAGCACCGGCGGAGCGGCCGAACCGCGCCGGGGGTCCCGCGTTCCCGGGGGGGGCGAGGAGCGAGGGGGTCCTTCTCCGGAATCGCTCGAACTGCCACACAAACCCTCCGCCTAACGTTCAAATAATACGTGGAATTTGGGGCGAGAAGAGTTAAAAAGATTGAAGTGACACCACCTTTCAAGTGGGAGTAAAAATGGATACGTTAATAAAGATGGATTTGAAGGGATTCTGAGCTGGCTGGGCTGTATCAATTTGGGGGGGAGAATACTTCATTTTAGAGGAAAAAGCCTGCAGTGAGGCCCAAGTACAACCTGCACCAAAATACAACTCCTCTGTCTTTGGGTATAACATCCTGTACGGATGCTGTGAGATAAACCACCGGTACTGCGGGGTCCGAGTCCTGGAGAGCCAAGGCAATATCTATGTAAGAGGAAAACAGAAACTTCCCAGAAAATTGCTTTCTGTGTGGAATGGAAATGCGGTTGAGAACACAAAGTGAATCCACACTTAAGTGTCACGGAGAGACACAAGAGCCTCGCGGTGTCTCCACAAAGGCAGCTGGCTATTTGCTATAGCTGAAGTGTTATTCATTTATTCGCTCTCCCAAATTCAGCAATACTTCAGAGCAGTGTGCTGTGGCCCGCTGAGGGTTCGCAATAAAATCTTGCAGCTGTGGGAAAGAGCATTTTTAGGGGGTGATGCTTTAGCCATTTTAGGGTTTGGGGAAAGGAGGGAGCCCATATCCCAGCCTGGGGTGGTTCTGGCACAAACTCACCCTGCAGTGAGGTTCATTCCTCCCCCAGCCTGTGATTTTTCTTATTAAGCCGCGGTGATTCGTTAAGCACCGGGGGCGAGCAGCCAGCTCCAGGGGAGGCAGGGCTGGCTTGCTCCAGGAGGACATCGATCTCCCCACGCAGCTCACGGGGCTGCAAAAGGGCTGAGACGCCCTTGGGGCTGCGTTTCTCGGCGGGGCAAGCCCCCCACCCACCCCAGCACGGGGACACCCTCGGTGACCCGTGTCCCCAGATCCCCCCAGCTCGCCCACGCAACAAGGCAATACTCCTGCCATCACATCATCCCAGGAAATCATCCGGGACAGCTTCGGGGAAAGCCTTGGCACCGCAGAGCTATAAATAAGTTGTTTATTTTCAAAGTCTACCCCTGAGGTTTAAGGACCACACAAGAACATGTGTGATCCAGCTCGGGACCACGTTCCTCCAGCCGTGCCTCAGTTTCCCCATTGATGATACTGACTCGGCGCTTTCCAGGGCAGGAGTTGGCTAAAAGCTGTGATGGACTTTGAATATACAAATACCAACAGGCAGTTTAAACAGCCACGGGGTTGTTTTCGTGCCCAGCATTAGGCTTCGCTTTTGTGCCTCATGGTCAGGTTTGATCAGTGGTTTGATTTCGGGGTCCCTGGGACCCACAGGCCAGCCCTGCTGGGAACATTCGCTCCCAGCCCCACCAGCTGCAAAGCACAGAGAGTTCTAGGGCACAGCCTTGGGAGATTTTTCTGGCCCCGAAGGGAAAGATAGGAAGGCTAAAAATTGGGTGCTTCAGACCTGAAAAGTCCCTTTTGTTTTAGTGAAGCCGGTGTCATTTCTCAGGTTCCTCCTCAAATCCTTCCTGAGAGATGTATTCCTCCATCCTCTGTCCCTCTAATAATGTACAGAGCAATAAGAGTATATCAATATAGAGATTATATCCTATAATGGAGTATATTTTCCCCAGCAGGTACAGGATGCCTTTGTACCTCACTGAGCCTGAGTGGGCTAATTGCTTTAATTAATGATAGAGCAGACATGAACAAACACTTCCTAGTCCCTTTGTGCAATGACACCACTTACACCCGCATTTGGGGCTGCTTTTTAAAGGATCAGCTCATTAAGCAGATAGCACCGGGGCCACGATGCTGCACCCGTAGCAATGGGGGATGAATCGGGGCTTTGCTGGTTCAAGGGAGATCGATCTCCCCGCGTGGATGAATGACGGTCTCCAGCAAAACCGGTCTTGCTCTGCTCTTCATCCCAAAGCCAAATCCACTTCGCCTTAATGACGCAGCGGGAGCAGCGCCGGTGGGACAGCGCAGCCAGGGGGATTGAGGGAGCATCCAGTCTGGTTTCCCATGACAGAGCCTGTCCTGGGTGTGTTGAGGAGAGGAAGATACATTTCATTTGTATTGATCAAGAATCAGTAGTTTTAAAAGCAAGCAGATGACAAGATTTGGACAGATTTTTCTCTTTGATTTTCCTCTAATTAGAGCCTCTGAGTTGACTGCAACTCTCCTTACACTTTGCTTTTGAGCAAGGTTTCTGTGTTTTCCCTTTTTTTTTTTTTTTTCCCCCCAATCTGGCTCCCTGGGCTCCGTGTTACAGCTGGCAACTGGCTTTTGTTACCTGCTGGTTGTGTGCGCCATTGGGAAATAGCCTTTCGTGTCACGTTTTGTACTGGGCAGAAACATTTGGAAGGCAGCAAAGGCTGCGGAGCTGAAGGAGCTGCTGCCTCTGGACTCCGCCAGCACTCACGGGACATCACAGATGGGTGTTCGCGAGTGCTGGGGACGATGGGGCACCCCAACGCCCAGCCGATGAGGTTTAATGCTGCTGCCGGATTCCCTCTGGGGTTGTGACATCCCAGCGGTTTCAGGAATTTGGTCAATGGTGAGAAAATCACCCAGCAGCCTCTTGCCCACCACCTTGCGCCCGAGCACGCAGCTATTTTCCTCCCGGGTAAGAAGGCAGCGCTCACTCCCGGCACAGCAGTCATGCAGACTTGAGCTCTCTGTAGTGCTACAGGGCCTGATCCTGCACCACTGAGGGTTTTGCTTAATTATCCCTCTGTTGAGAAGGGAGCAGGCACGACTTGTGCTCAGGCTTTGCCTTCCTACTCCTCCTGGGCTGCCTTTGCCCAGCTGTATTGCTCAGTGCCAGGTTTGGGATTCGGACAGCATCTGCCCAGCGCAGGCAGCTGCTGCCACCTATGGATAAAAAATAGCTAAAATGTTCACCCCAGACACTGCATTAGGGCCATCCTCTTCTCTCTGCCCAGGGTTTTTGCAGCCTCACAGAAGTCAGAGCAAGAGTGGCTGCGAAACCAAACCCACGGTCGTGTTGTGGCTGGGCATCTTCCCCTGCCTGCGCATGTTTAAATTGGAAAAGGGGATGTCCTGGAAATTCAAGGGGAGAATGGCCTTAAGCACAACACTTGAGCAGCGTATTTTACCTGTCAGCTGGAAATCACGCTCTGCCTTTTTGAGATATATGCAACGAAGTGACCCAAATGCCACCTTGGCAGAAGAATAAACCCAAGTCAGAGCAGGGCATGCACCACTGTCCCTGCGGTGATGGGAGCAGCAATGCTGTCCTCACCTGCAGTTTGTGCCAAGGGGTGCAGGCATCTGGGGCTGATTTCCCCAAAGGCTCGGGGAATTGGCATCAGGGCCCCCCTAAAATTCTGAGTCTGATCTGCAAATATGCACGTTGTGGAGAGAATTAGGTAGAAAGTCACCAACTGCCCGGATTTGCCTATGCAAAAGGGTTGTCTCTGATTTTGGAAAAAGCAGTGAAGACAGAGGACCGCTGCTTGCTGTAATCCAGAGGCTTTAGGTGAACTTACTCCCATGAATTCCTGACTTTTGGCCTGTCTGTCCCTCTGCAAAAAACTGGAAAATCATCTTGCAGAAACCAGGAGCGGTGCTGAGCAGGATCCCTCTCTCTACAGAAAACTCTCAGACCAGCACCTCCTTCGTGGGGTTGGGGGGAAATTTCGCTACCATCATATGCAAACAAATTCCTCACTAATATAAATCCATGGGCTTTGATGGGGGTTGGTTCAGCAACAAATTTTCTCATTAAGTTCCCTGATCCTTATTTCTCCCTCTGGATGCATCCAGAGCTTATGCTATTAGCCAGGTATCTCCATTAACAGCCCTTCCACTAAAGTGATCGGAAGATATGGGCAGCCAGGGCTCTTTTCGCTCAGTGGCTGTGGTTTAATATGAAAAGCCATCCCCAGGATTAATGCAGGCTTTTCCTAACTCGGAGATGTGCATGGCTGCCAAAACAAACACATCAATCTGTTGTAGCTTGATACAGCATCAGACTCCCTTGCCGTAAAATCAGTGTGGTCCAGGAGCAACCAAGCATCCTGCAAACAGCATTAAACCACAGGGCAGAGGTGTCTTATCTCACTTGGGCTTGACCTAGATCAGGGTCTGTCCCCTCCTCAGCACACAGGGAGATTTACAGGATCAGCTTCTCGCAACCCCCGCAGATGCTACATCCAGGCATCAGAAATGTCAGGGTGTCCCTGAAGAGATGCATTTAAAATGGTGTTTTTCTCCTGCCCTGGTGTTAAAAAGGATTTCAGGGTGTGGAAATGTTCATCCTGGCTGCTTCCCGGATGGGCAGCGGCTCACATTGAGCAGTTTTACCTTCCACAGCCTCTTCTCTGCCAGTGGCATCTTGGAGAGCTGGAAGAAATAGAGTAGCAATATTAAAGTGACAGTGGGGAGGGTGAAGAGCAGTGCAGGAGTTAAAATCTTCAGAGGAAATCTGAGTTTCGGTGAGGAGCTGCTGCGTTTGACCTGGGGATGTGCACCCAAGGGTGTCTGATAATCCCTGAGGTTCTGCTGAGCTCGGAGAGGTGGCAGCCCTAGGGCGGAGGGAGTTTCCCATCTCAACCCCATAACTGAGCCATTTGGTGGAAAAAAGGTTTCTGGCAGAGCATCCACCCACGCCCAGGATGGATGAGGACGGTTTTAAAGGTCCTTAAGCATTGTCCCTTCAGCATTGCTACCACCCGATGGCTGTGGCTACACCGAAACCCCGGGGCGCAGGTCCCAGCGGTGTGAGCACGATGGTGGGTCCTTGAGTGCAGCCTGCCCTGCACAAGGTAGACTGCTGTCCCACCGGGGATGACACCAGACACCGTCCCCAGCTGGCTGGGTGGCTGGAGGGCTTGGGCATCTTGTTATCGCTTCTGAAGTTTATTTTTAAACCTCTGGCTCCAATTTAAAGGTATCAGCAGCATGTGCTGAGTGCAGGACCTCAAAATACTCTCCTCCTCCTCCTTCCCCTGCCTTTCTGTCCCATCATTTCTGTCTTCATGTCCCCTCTCCAGGTCTACAGCATGAGCACGAGCTGAAAAACCTGCTCGCGTTAAAGGTTGCATGAAATCTTCTCCTGTTTTGGTGCCTTGGGCCAGGAGTGCTGCCAGGCAAACACACAGAGAGAGGCATGACACATCAAAAAGCTGAAAAAGTGGAAAAGTTGACCTCAAAGCCAACCCCATGTAAACATGGTCTGGGAGATGCAGCGGGGAATCCCATTCCGTCTTAGCCCCAGTTAAACTGGGGCCTAACTGAACTGGGAACAGCTGTTTTATATGCACCGGCACTGGCACTCGGGATTGCCATGGGATGCGTGTTGTGTAGATGAGGAGAGGATGGCCAATGTCTCGGTGTTTTGAGCTTGTCCACTTCCAGCAGACGGTAAATGCTGAAACATCTGGGTTCAAAGCCTCTGCAAAGCCTCCAAAACTGGTGTGGAAGGAGCTGGAAGCCTGACCATGGGAAGAAGCATTCACCCCTTCCATAAAGCTGCCCTTTAGAGGATAACCACCGCCCTACACGCCTCTGATCTGCTTTTCCGATGGCTGTTGCCTGAGGCCAGTATAAGGCCCAGCATTTCTTCCTTTCAGGGAAAATATCTCTATTTCTTTGCATGGGAAGAAGGAAGAAAATAGCAATTTATAGCCATTCCTTGTGTCCAGCCCCAACTTTTCCCTGGTGAGAGCAGGGCTTCTGGAGAGACATCAGGGCAGGCATCCCTCGTGGCTGCTGTCTGCTCTGCCCAAACCCCCACCTTCAAAGAAGACCTGATGCATATTATAGCGACAAAACCACAAGTGCTCAGTTAGCTGAACGCGTTACTCACGGGAAGAAACACCCCCAGCGTGAAGGCAAATTCAGGCAGGCAGCCTGGGGTTTTCGCATCCCAGATACATACAAATTACCGGCACTGCGGATTATTCACTCTCCCAGTCACACCGTGCAGGGCCTCTTTGGGAAAGAAAAAAAAAAAAAAAAATCTCAATTATTATGTCTGGGCAAATGGAAATTTTAGCACAGCTTAAAGCATCAGATCCTAACCTGGGGGCTGTGGGGCTGGATGGCATCGAGGTGATGATGAAAGGGGTAAGGGGTACCTGATAATGCATGTATGCAGCCTGCCCTTCCTTTTGGGGGGGGATGTCTGTTTTCTTGAGTGATCCCAAATCATTTGGTGATGGTTTTTGGGGTGAGGGCATCAAGCCTAAATGGGGTGAATGGGAGTTGTTTCAGCTGGGACCAGAATCTGAAGCCAGATGGATGGAGACGAGGCGCTAAACTTCAGCCGCCTTCGGATTTTGCCTGCTCAGGTCTCTTCTGTTTTACATAGCTGAACATTTAAGGACAGATTGCCACTATTTTCCAAGAGGGAAAACGGTTCCACTTGGGCATGACAATCGAGCTTGATGGTCCACGAGGACCACACGTGTTGGGTGAAATCCTTTTCTCTGGGCACCGGCCGGACCTGGGCATATAGCTGTGGCTTTAAGCTTCTCAGAGGCTGGGCATAAAGTGGCTTAACCGAGCCGGGATTAGCCAGGTCTGACAGCCCTCTCTCCTACTCGTGTCCCGTACTATTTATAGTCCGATGGGCCAGCAGGCTCTGCTTCATTGCAGAAGTAAAGTACAGTGCACTGCCCGTTTCTCTTTTCCCTGCCTGGGAAAAGGGGTGAAAATTCAAATTCTTTTTCCTGGAGAAGGAATGGAGAGAGGAGAGCTCCATCACACACTCACCTGGCCCGAGCAGCAGAGGGACCTGGGATTTACTCCATCTCCACAAAGGCTAAAGTCTTCATTAGCAAACGCAGCCTCTGCCTGGCTGAGGGCAGTTCCTAGGCTGCCTGCAGCCCTTGTATAAAAAGGGGATATTATTTCTTGGCAAAGCACTAAAATCTGGGTAGGAAGAATAAGGTATTTATATAACCATCCCTCCCACGCGTTATCGCACTTGGTGTCCATCCCCAGCACATCCAGACCTGGGGTAAGTCTGCTGCTCCTATCCCAAACCAATGCCTTGAAATGCTCTCTTAGAGCCTTCCTCTTGGAAATTTCTTTTTATTTTTTCTGGCACTCAGTGTTTATGTTGCGCAAGGAATGCTGCATAAAAGTAAAAGATATCTTTCCTATCATATTTCTAAGAAAATACCAATGGACTATAACATTAATAAAAAAATAAAGTCTCCCTTTAAGCATTAATGAGAGGTTAGTAACATTTTAATCTAGATGATGTGTAAGTTTTTAACCCTTAGTCTATGAAGGTAGGAGTACCTTCATAAGAGTACCTAAGGGTACCTGATTTAGCTGTTAAATTCACTGGAAGGATGGTCTAGGCCATAAAATTGGCCTGGACTATTACATAGCTTAATTCAAAATTAGCTTTCTTTTGACCTATATTTGGCTTTGGGACACAGAAAAATTTGCATTAGCCTTGTAATTGCACAGCTGACACAGGTATAAATATTCTGACCACTACATGTTCATTTTTTTTATGCAAAGAAATTTTCACGGTATTACCGAAGGAGATTACGTACGGTTTCCTTGTTCCCCTGGGACTTGAACCCCATCTCCCATTAAATGGGATGACGTTAATAAACCACAGATTCCTGAGCAGCCAACATATGTGTTGCAGGTGCAGGAACCTGTTTTGCTCTATTTGTCCCTTGCTTTGCTGTTTGCTCCTGGGCTAATGCATTTCCACCGAGGCAGAAATGTGGGTCAGCGCCTGCGGGGCTCTGCCCAGGGACGCGTTTGCCCCGTGTGCCGTGCAGGGACCCCTCTCCTCCCAGCACACGTGGGAAAACAACCCTTCTGCATCACTGGCCCCACTGGGGGCAGAGCGAGGGCTGTGGTACTTGGTGGCCCTGGGCCCCCCTCCAATTCCAGCCCCATCCCTTCGCCCCCAGGCTGCCATAGGGGGTCCAAGCCCCACTTGGCCTCCATCTACGCCACCCCTCCTGGACCAGCACTGCCATCATTTCCCCTGTCTTCCAAAAAGCCCTTTTTCCCATCTCCCCTTATCCCTCCATCTACCTCCCATCCCTCTGCCCCCAATCTCTCCATCTCCGCCATCCCTCCACCTCCCTCTCCTGCCTTCATCTTCCACCTCTCGCATCTCTCCATCTTTTATCCTTCCACCTTCCTCCCACCCCTCTATCTTCCATCCTTGTCTCCCTCCAACCTCTACCTTCCATCCTCCCACCTTCCCACCCCTCCACCTCCCACCCCCTCCACCATCTCTCCCCCTCCTCTCCATTTCTCCCAGCCCTCCATTTCTCCCCATCCCTCCGTTCTTCCCCCCCATCCCTTTTACCACCCATCCTTCCACCTCCTTCCCATCCCTCCATCTCCCACCCCCTCCATTTCTCCCATCCCTCCACCTTCCCTCCCTCCTAGCCCCGTCCCCCGTTTCTCCCCACCCTCCCCCCCGCTCCCTCCCTCCCTCCTCCTCCTCCTCCTCCTCCTCCTCCTCCTCCTCCTCCTCCCCCCGGCGCGCCTCCTCCTCCCCCGCCCGGTACCGCATTGCCGTAGTGCGGGGGGGTCGCTGCATTGCGCTGTCGCCGTCAATAGGTGGGCCCCTCCCGGGGAGATAAAGCCGCCGGAGCCCAAGCTGGCAGCCTCTGCCGCCCCGACCGCCGCTCCGGTAAGAGCTCCGGGGGTCCCTGTCGTGTCCCCCCCCCTCCCCGGGCCGGGATGGGAGCCGATCCGCAGCAAGGGGGGGGACCGGGCTTTTCGGGAGAGGGAGGGGAATGTCCTGGCCTCAGGGGTTCAGCGGGGGTTCAGTGCATATACAAGCATCCCCCCCCCCTTAAAGTGCATGGGGTGCTGCTGGTCACTGGGGTGGGGGGGTACCCCTGGGTGGGGAGGGAGAGGATGGAGCTGGACCATTCCTTCATCCCGCAGGTGCCTCGTCCCGCAGGTGGGAAATAACCCTCTTCCCCCCCCCCCCGCCCCTGCAGCGTTTAGCTCCTTGAGGGGAGAAAAATAAAATCAAATAAATCCCCAGTTCCTAAAGCGACCCCGCATCGCCCACCCTGGGTGCTGGGGGTGCGCATGGGGGAGAGGGACCCGCAGGCAGGGCTGGGTGCTGCCGGGGAGCGGGCATCTCGGCGGAGCTGCAAAATGGCCAGATCCAGGCTGGAGCTCTTCAAGGACGGGGGGGGGAATGGAGGGAATGGAGGGGGGGCACAGCCAGGGCTTTTGCTGCCCTGGGAGGCTTCTCGCAGGGGATATTATTGCCCGCATGACTGAATCGCTGTTAGAGCAGCAAACTCCTCCTGACCTGCTTTACTTTTATGGGCAGATTCGTAAAATTGGATTTTATTAGACGTCAAATTAAAGCTCCTAATTGTGCCGGGTTTGTGTAGCAGCTGCAGAGCCATGGTAACGCTGGGAGATGCCAGAACAGCTCCCCAGATATATTGATTGGCGTTTTTAGCCTCTTCCCTCTGTTTCATCCAGATTCACGGCAGCAAAATATAATAACCCCCCGCCCCGGTCCCGCCGCAAGCTCAGCCCGTGCCGCTGAGCTTTCGGCAACCCCGCTATTTGCAGCCCTGCTTGGGGGAGCCGGCGAGGGCTATTTTTGTGCGTCCCATTTTGCGGACACCATGTTGTCACCCGAACCGCGCAGAGCTTGGGAGTGGCGAGGGCACCCACGGCTCCTCCCAGGGCACCCACGACATGGAGGAGATGCCCTGGGGTTTGGAAAGACCGAGAAGGCAGCAGTAGCAGCCTTGAGTTGGAGGAAGGTTTTCTGGGGAGGAAGGGCACCTTCGAGGCACCGATGACGTAGCCCTGGGAACTGGGGGTCTCCGGGAGGGCGGTGGAGGGCGAGACGCTGAAAAAACGGGGCATCTTGCGGAGAACACGGAGGCTGTACGTGGCGGCCAGAAATAGCCCGGCTGGCCTCATCCGGGGGCGGGCTGGCTCCATCCCAGCACGGGCAGAGCTGCCAGACGAGGCCGGGCACCTCCGGCCGGGATGGGGCGCGCGGTCCAGCGGGAAGGTGGGGCGAGGGGAGGAGAGCCATCCCCGACGGGCTGGGAGGTTGCTGTCACGGGGGGTTCTTTTGACGCGTCTGCCTTTTCCCCCGCAGCCTCCCCAAAAACGCAGCCGCGTTCCCACAGCCCTCCCCGCCGCCGCCAGCCCCGGCCAGCCCCGCGTAGCCCACCAGCATGGGGAAGGAGAAGACGCACATCAACATCGTCGTCATTGGGCATGTGGACTCTGGGAAATCCACCACCACCGGGCACCTCATCTACAAATGCGGGGGCATTGACAAAAGGACCATTGAGAAATTTGAGAAGGAGGCTGCCGAGGTGAGGAGCCCGTCCCTCAGCGTGCCCCCCCCCACCCCACACTCCCACCCGCAGGGATGCTCCGCACTGATGCCCACAAACGTCCCACGGGCGATATTCCCCTTTTCCTGGCG
Source organism: Aquila chrysaetos chrysaetos (assembly GCF_900496995.4). NCBI lineage: Eukaryota > Metazoa > Chordata > Aves > Accipitriformes > Accipitridae > Aquila > Aquila chrysaetos. The sequence goes on from NC_044006.1 coordinate 2,541,234, forward strand.
CTGCCCTTCTCGTACCTTCTCTTTCTCCCTTTGTTCCCATCTATTTTTTTCCCCTCTGCGCCCCTGGGTCTTCCTGACTTCTCTGGCCTTGGGAAAATAGGCCATTTGGGCGCTCGCCACCCTCTTCTCCGGAGCTGGGGGACTCCCTGCTGCGGGCTGTTAATGAGGGCAGGGGCACAGCGAGGTCTGCAAGACGGGTTAGGGAACCGGCGGTAATCACCAGGATTCTGGAAGAGCCACAAACCGTGGTGCTTCAGGGCATGAAATTCCTTCTAAATATTGTGCATGAGGAGGAAAATCTGATAATCCCTCATTGCCTAGTGCAGGACTCTCTGAATTTCACTCTGAAGCATCTGCTTCCAGTGCCTGCTGGGGACAAGGTGCAGCATCAGCTGGACCACTCGTTTGATCCAGTTCGTTAAAAACCCCATTCCCATTTTTCTCAGGAGGGTGGTCTGATGTGTAGCTCGATTGGTAGCCTTTAATACAGAAAAGCTGGCACGAAGCATGAGCATTTAAGTTAAATTCTTTTGTTTAACTCTTATAATGGTGGCATTTACAGCAATTTAATAGTGCATGCATTCAGCAGGCTGTCACACAGCAAAGCACCACCCAATATCTATAATGTGGCAAACACAGAGATTAAAGAGGAAGAAAAAAAGGTGAATTGGAAGCTCTCGGAAATTAATGATGGTAAATTCTAGAGAGGTGGGTGAGCCAGGAAAAGCCTGGCTGTGTTATTGATAGGGCAGATCTGGTCTCTCGGAAGATGGCTTGTCGTCATCGTTCCAGGAATCTTTAATGCAGATATCCCTCGATTCTTTTTTTTTTTTTTTTCTGGACAAGATCCCACATTTCAATGAAAAAAAAAAAAAAAGGTTTACAGAGCTGCCACTCTTGATTAGACATTTTGCTGTCTATCTGTCTTAACCCTTTGAATTTGCTGATAGCATCTCAGCTAAACCACCCATTTTCCTGCCTCACTGTCAGCCCTTTTTTCCAGCCCTTGAATGAAAAGCTTCTTCCTTCATACAAAATGATCTCTCTTCCCCCTGTTTTAAAATGGTCGCTGATATCCCTCCATATATTTCCCCCCTTTACCTACAGATGGGGTATGGTGTTGATTGGGTGATCGTAGATGTGATTGCGGCTATTTTAATTGACCAGACACTTTCACTCACTTGCCAGAATACGCGGGGACTGGAAGCTGCTATTAATAGCCTATTGACTGAGCTTACAGACTCCATTTTCTGATGCAGGGCTGGGGAAGGGTTTTCTTCCATTAGGTGGCATTCGCAGGAAATGGAGGCCTGTGTGCACCCAAAAAGCCAACAAAAAAACCCAGGGTCTGATATTTTTTTTTAAGAGAAAAGAGAAAGGATTATTTTTTTCTTTTTCACTCAGAGGCAGAGGTAACAGTATCTCCGAAAGAAGAGTTGTTCTATTTTAAAAAAAAAATATCAGTATTTGTGGTCTCCAAATAGAAAGCTGTCCTTCCGCTGGGGTTTGATCAAGGAAAAGCAGGCTGTTTCTGGCACTGAACAGGGAAGGTATTGTGCAAAGCTAGATAATACCCTGGTTTTTTTCAACAACAGCTCTGGGTAACTGAATATACCCCGTGAAAGGAGGGAAACTGTTTGCTAAATAAAGGATCTCATTTGTCTTGACGTTACGTATGATACCGAGTTCGGGGGGGGGGCCACATGAGATGACCGGCTTTTTGTGTGCATTGCCTGCAATAAGGTGCTGATTCCCACTTAGCTCCTGCGGGAGAGCCAGGGGTCTGCTCTGTGCCTCAGTTTCCCCATCCAGAAGTGAAGGAATAGGCTGCCGAAGGGTGAAAGGCTGCAGGGTGTGCTGATCGAGCTCCTGCTCGAGAACTACCCATTATTAATGCATCGCACAAAATGCACCGTTCCTCGGTGTATCTCCGCCGTTTCCAGCAGTAAATGAGCACACTCTAACGATCCCCCCCACTCCTTTTCCCTGGCAAGAGAGGGGTTCAATGCGCATGCTGGAAAGGGTTAACCTCCGAGCTCCTGCTCTGCCCCCTCACTAAGCCTGATGCCAGGAGGATGCTTAGGAGCAGAGATTTGATTCTGGATTTTTCCACCCCCCCCCTCCCCGACTGCCCTTCCTGCAGGTACGAGAGCTCGCAGCTGCCCAGCAGGGATGGGGCATCACCCTCTCGACCCAGTATCCCCTCCGAGGAGGGGGAGGCTTGCCCCTGGCTTTAGGATTTTGCCCATAATCCTCCAGAGCAAGCTGCAAAGTCATCGCAGCGCTCAGCTCTTACATAAACGGGCCGGCACCGTTCTTTCCTTGTGCTGGCTGGGCACGGGGCTGGAGCGCGGGAGCCGGGGCAGACCAGCCCCCGGGCACGGCGTGGGCAGGACAGGTTTAGATGTGATGCTGTGTTAGCCTTCTTGGGGAGGATCATCACTGAAGCGTTTGCTGCCTGCAATCAGGAAGCGCATCCCTCTGGACCAGTGATTTATGATTGGCCAGGATGAATTTTACGCATTGATACTCTAGAAGATACCATGGTCGCAGAGAACACCAGGATGGATGGATGGGAGCGGGGTATCTCAGATCTGTCCTTGCACAGTGGTAGGAGCCCATTAAATCATCCACAAATGACCTAAATTCTGTTTTCCACCTTAAAAAACCCCTCGCATCTGAGGCCAAGACCAGATGATCGATGCCCATTAACCCTTTGCTTTTGCCAGGCTCCCCAGACTGCCCCGGCACACTGTGGTCGGCAAGGGCTGGTCTTGTCCTGCCCCAACTCCGCGTTGGCAGGATCCCAGCTCAGACTGGGAGCACCACCTCCATGCTGGGGTGGGGGGGAATTCCGGCTCTCCCTGATGGCATGATGTCAAAGGACACTGACCCAAAGGAGAAAGCAGTTCAGAAGTGACATTGTGGTTTTACCAAGGAATGTGCTTTATCACAGGACAGAGAGATTTACTGTAACTAATCTCACCCAGCATGATTTTATGCATTACAATGTTGGCTGAGATTTTGGCCATTTGGCAACAACAGTTGGTCTGGCTGCAGCTCGCAGTAGCTTTTTGTGTGAATTCGCACACTCTGTGGCAAAAATCAATCACATTTCTTTTCTGCTCATAGCAACCATCTCGCATTTAATTTTCTTTTAACCCATTCACCTCCTCCACCCCTGTCAGTTATGGGTTCACTCATGCAGCAATGCCCTTTCCCACTAACCAACTGTCTCACAGGTTTGGTTAATAGATTGAAATGCAACAATAAGAAGATTTTCACCATTGCTGTATAGTTCTGTAACAGCATGATTTCCTAGCAGCAGTGCAGGACCGTGGCGTTTCATGGAGGAGACCTCGTGGATCACTGGTTCCAGCTCCTGCCCATCCAGCCCCACTCACAAATTCACTTCATGGTTCTTCCTCCATCCTGTTGAGGAACGCATTGAGAACAATATCTCCTTTCACCTGTATTTATTAGAATAGATCATGGCTGCCATTGAATTTAGGGATTTTTGCCTTCAGTGTTTGTAACGTGACCCTCTGCCTATGTGAGCCTGGGATGTGCCCTAGAGGGTAGGTTGCTGGTACCAGTGCTATGGGCTTGGGTTTCTCACCGGCTCTTGCCTTTGTGTTGGCCAGATGGGGAAGGGGTCCTTCAAATACGCCTGGGTGCTCGACAAGCTGAAGGCCGAGCGTGAGCGTGGCATCACCATTGACATCTCGCTGTGGAAGTTTGAGACCACCAAGTACTACATCACCATCATTGACGCACCTGGCCACAGGGACTTCATCAAGAACATGATCACCGGGACCTCCCAGGTGAGAAATGGTGGCCAGGGAGTGGGGAACTGCCAGAGGTGGGAGGCTGAGGCTTGCTGATGAGCCCAGGGTCACGTAGGTGCTGTTGGAGCCCTTTTGGAGGTGAGTAGTTGACACAGCAGACATCAAGTGACGTTGAGCAGGGTCCACGCAAGAATCTGAGTAGCACCAGGAGACCCAGTTCACCATGGTCCTTTACATCCCTGGGTGTCGGGGAGAAAGGGCTTCCTTGGGCACAGAGAGGTGGTTTCTCCACCCCATTTCCCCTACTTGGAGGAGCTGGGGATGAATATGGCCTCTCTGGGAGGTGGGTTGCTATGACCTACAGGCCTTTGTGTGAGGGTGTCTCCCACATTATTTTAGCCTCAGCCAACTGAGGTATACGAGAAACCTCCAAGAATCCGTTAGCCTTTATTGGCTAAAGGAGACTCCGTGGGTCTTTTCTCCTTCCTTTTTCTCAAAACAGCTGTCTTTGTCCCATAAACCACATCACATTGCCAAACTCCATGGTCTACCCTTCCAGGGTAGGGCACTTTCCCCTCATCACACTGCAGAACATTCCTGCATCTCGCTGTGGTTGACGGGTGCTGGATGAGCCTCGCTGCATGCCCAGTGAGATTCTCATCGCGATGCCAGTTGGGCTGGGCATGGCTTTCTGTCAAACCCATGCAGCTTCTGCTGTGGGCTCTGGGTACAGAGGTAAGCCAGGGAACACAGTTTGCATGGCTGTAGTCTCATCCATCACCCAGGGAGATTATTTGCAAGACTTCTGTAGGGTTTTACATCAGGCCTTGTCTGTGCATCCCTGGATGATCAAGATGAGGTCCTGGTTAGTCACGCAACCTGGAGGAACCCACCCTGGTTTCCAACCCACACTGCAAAACCATGCACAGTTGGCAAGTCTGAAATAACACAGTTAGGTCAGGTTTGAGGTAGATCAGCAGGGTTATGGGTAGCAGCTGGCAGGGAGTCTGTCCAAACCATGAGTGGTGTTCATCTGGGACTTACTCAAAACTCTCAGGGGTGTCACCAGGAGCAGTGCTCTCTGGGGACAGAAGCAATTCATTAGCTCTCTCCTCCCAGGCTGACTGCGCTGTCCTGATCGTTGCTGCCGGTGTCGGTGAATTTGAAGCCGGCATCTCCAAGAACGGGCAGACTCGTGAGCACGCCCTGCTGGCTTACACCCTGGGGGTGAAGCAGCTCATCGTGGGCATCAACAAGATGGATTCCACAGAGCCCCCGTACAGCGAGAAACGCTACGATGAGATCGTCAAGGAGGTCAGCGCCTACATCAAGAAGATCGGCTATAACCCAGCCACAGTTCCCTTCGTGCCCATCTCGGGCTGGCATGGAGACAACATGCTGGAGCCTTCTCCCAATGTAAGTGTGCGTTGTGTTAGACTTTTCCCCCCACCCCGACTGTCCTGATCCAGGATGAAGCTGACCACCACGCTCTGAAAACCACGGGCACATTTCAGGCACCCGTTGTGCGTAATGACCCGTGTTGCCAGCATAGATGTGTTTGTCACGTAGCTCTGCTTGCACCGAGCCAGGATGAATGGGAGGACTGTTCATGGGCACGCTGGTTGCTGTACCGTGGCCAGACACCCCAGTGGCTAAACATGAGCATCTTCAGGACATGATCTATATGGCTTTGCTTGTGGGGTGCGATTTGAAGGTTTCATATCGTCAGACCCATGGTGATGTTAGAGTCATCTGCACAAATTGTCACTCTCAGCAGGAACATCATGTGTGTTTTTAGGGTGTTGTTTTCTGAGCGAAATAACATGATCTGGTCTCAGGCTTGGAACGGCTCCCACCACACAGCTCCCGCGTGTTGGGTATCAGGTACCCTTTCCCGTTGGTGCTGAATGCCATTGTGGTGGCCGCACCTCCGGTTCCAGTGCTGGGATCTCACTTCTTAAGGCGACTTTTTTCTTGAGGAGGTACCAAGTTTCCCATGCCAAAACCATGGTTTCCTAGAGCATCCATTTTGGGGCTGCTCCTTGTCCAGTTGATTTTTACAAGGCCCTCCCTCTGTCCATCGGTGATGAGGATGGTAGGGATACAAAAGCAGGGTGCTCTGGGTGGGCCCTTGCCATTATTTCATATGACAGCAGGGGAGAAAGAAGAGCTTGAAGAAGGATGGGGGCTTCTTGGCAGACAGGCTGCCAGTAACAGTTGTTCCTCTGACACTGTTTTTTTGGAGAAAAAGCTACCCCAGCTTTAGTCTTCTAAAGAAATGATGGGCTGGAAAGTTCTGGCCAGAGGAAGGTCCCTGCTCTCCTGCTGGCTTCTGGGTGACCTTGAGCAAGTTGCTCAGACCAGAAATCCCCAGCAATCTCTTGTGAAACCAATGGGAAATTTGACGCTTAAGGGGACTTCAGGACTTCACCTGTGGATTACGGGTCAGGGCTCTATGACGAGAGAGACAACGTATGAGTGTAGCAGCAATTGAGGGAGGTCAGGGATCACGAGCCTGAGCTAGAGGAGTGCTGTAATGCAAATTCACACCATCATGAAACGCAGCTCACAGCCTTGCACGGGAAAAGCAGCTCAGTTGGGGCTGGCTTGGAAGGAAGGAATTTTTGGGGTGCTTACGAGATTCCCGTCCCCTGTGGAGCAGAGCTGGGATAAAGGTCAGCTGCGGCCATGCCAAACCCACCCACATAGTTCCTGGGTGCCTCAAATCAGACGGGCTCCAAATGTCAGCAGCTGCTGGGCTGGGAAGATGATCCCGAACAATTCTCCTATTAATAGGCTGCAGAGGGGAGGCACGGAGCAGGACGGGGCTCGCTGGCCCCCTTCCTCCGGATGGGTCTCAGAGCGTGTTCTCAACGTAATGCACTGTCCAAGAGAAGGCAGGGGCCAAAATAACTCAGTTCTCTGCTGTAAGGAGGCAGCTGGCTCCAGGGTGGGTTGCCAGAAGCTGCCTGAGCTGGTGAAGTGGGAAAAGAGCCTGTCCAGAGGTCTGGATCAGCATGAGTTTTGCTGGAGAGGGTGCAGGGTCCTCCCCATGCTGTGGTCCTCAGGAGGTCCCCATCCTGCCTTTGCCAGGACACCAGCTTGGAACAGACTCCTCCTCCCCATATTGCACCACGTCTAGGAAAGCTTGAGCAGGAAGCTGGTGTAGATATGTCTCATCTCGTTCCTTGCCTGAAAAAGCTCTGATCTTTTTCACTCGCAATTTCTGGCAGGGTTTCTCTAAAGCACAAGGCAGTCAACTGACTTGTCTGTTTGTCAGGGGACTCATCAGAAAGTGGGGATTAGAGCCGTGACGTCCCTGCAGCTCCTGTCACCTCCAGGCGAGGGGAGGTGTGGTGGTACGTCAGGCTGGAGCCAGATCTGCGTGGGAGACTCCAGCCCACATCCCTGTTGCACAGCAGCCCAAGGCCAACTGCAAAAAATGATGGCTGGGCTGCGCTTGCATCAAAATTTGACATTTGAGAGCTTTTTGGCAAATGGGCTTTTATGTGAAGCCAGCTTTCTCTTGCTGCAGCCAACAGAACTGGGCCATTTGATGTGGTTTGGGAGACTTTCACCCCGTTGGGATGCTGCAACCCAAAGGCACCCAATCTGTGGGGCAAGGGAGCGTGGTGGCCTGGGGTGTGTGGGGTGAGCGTGCTGGGATGCTCACGGGCTGGGTAAAATCAGAGAAAGGCAACTGGTCTGTAAAATGCACTTGGGGTGCAAAATAGTTGGGGCTCAGCTGTTATTTATGGGGGCTTGCGCCTGTAGTTTACCCTGTCTGGCTGCAGGTTTTGGTCAGATCCTGCTTTTGCCATAGGAGTGGTGGAATAGGAATTGCTCTTTGGGAAGCAGATTTGGGGAATACATAAGAGAGGTTTTACTTGCGTGGCCCTAGGAGGCAGCGCAAACCAGGTTTTGCGGATGCTTCTCACCCTAGGGCCATGCTGAGGTTTTGCAGAGTGGATTTGCTCCCTGAAGGTGTCAAAGTGTATCTTTATCTGATTCTTGGGATGTCAAGTTTTCTGGCTAAAGCATCGAAAGGAAAAAGGACGGCTCTGACAGCCCCGCATCACGGGGCAGAGGTTGCCATTTCTCCACGTCCCCGAGCCGTGCAGGGGCAGAGGGACGGGAGCCGCGGGCACGTGGGTGGCCGTCACCCTCGAGAGCAGAGCCCGTGGGCAGGCAGCCGTCGGGGCAGCTGCTCGCATGGGCACCTGCCCGGCATTTTGGGCCGTGCGACAGCAGGCTGGAGGGAAGGTCTGAGTCATCCTGAGCATCACATGCGGCTCCGTCACCGGCTGGATGGATTTATCATTTTGCCGAGCTGTTAGCCTGGTGCTGGGGCCGGCTGCGTAGCAATAGCTGCAGTGCCCTGGGAAGGATTCCTCTGCAAAAGTGTCCCCAGGGTCCTCCTGCCGCTGTCACCAAGGAAGACAATTGGTGTCAGACGTCACCCTCCAAAGGAGGCTGACCTGAATCTGTTCGATGCAGGCTGAATTCCTTGGCTAGACCTGGCTCTTCCCTGCCTTGCTCCTTCCCGAAAGCAGTGCAGATTGCAGGATAAGAAACCAGCCTTGACATAGTTGTGTCCTCCAGGGATGGCTGTGAAACTGGGGACACTTTGGGGGTCCCATTTCACCCCTAGCCCCAGCCCCATACCCATTGCACTGTGCCACTGGTGTTGGTGCCTAAGGGAAAAGCCATGTCCATAATGTGTGTGATGGAGCCGGGGCACACGGGCAGCATTTTACATCTGAGTGGGAAAATATTATCTACACCTTTCTGTGCAAAGGAAGGGGGAATGACCTTGCAGACTCTGATCTCTGTTTGTTGTATCAGGGTTGTTTCAGACCCAGGACTGAATTTTTCTTGCTGGCAAGCCCCAGGCGTTGCTACAGCTTCCAGATGTGCAGCATCACCCCAAGACAGCACTGTGGTTCCCTGCATCAAACCATGGCCTCTGCTGAGCACATTTCCATACCTCTCTGCCTCTTTTCTGGCCCATTTTAGCTTCAAGGGTCTAATTTAGGGCAGGAGCAGAGAGCATCTGTGAAAAATGATCCTGCCCCTCGGCAGCCCTAGTGCAAGCACTGCGTTTCCAGGATCTTCCAAGCCAGGGTTTAAAATCCAAATCCTGGAGGGTTGATAGCAGGAGTGAGGGGGGAGAAGTGTCTGTCTGGGGCTCACCTGGAAGAAACTTGGTCCCCAGGACTGAAGTTTGGGGGTTTTGTAGCTGGGACTTGGCTGGAGACTTTGTGGTCCCTGTGCCGGAGGCATCATCACTGGAGGGCAGGATCCAGGCAGCTGGTGCAGCGCCCATGGGTTGGGGCTGTGAGTTTGCTGGTTTTAACCACTTCCATCCTTTTTCTCCTGTTAATGGATGTTTTGCACGTTTCTACAAGAGAAGGGGGGAGATTGAGCAAAGGGGTGCAAATAAGCCTGCAGGGATGGTGGAGTGGAAAGAGCTCCCCAGCCCCCAGGTAAAGCCAGGACATGGCTGGACTGACTCCGTGAAGATTGTCCTGGTGGGACGTCTCTCTGGGATCGCTTCTGGGTGCTGAGGACAGGCACACTCAGTGCATCTTGTTGCTGCTCTGTTTCCAGATGCCTTGGTTCAAAGGCTGGAAGGTGGAGCGCAAGGAAGGCAATGCCAGTGGGGTGTCCCTCTTGGAGGCCCTGGACACCATCCTGCCCCCGACCCGCCCCACAGATAAACCCCTGCGCCTGCCCCTCCAGGACGTCTACAAGATTGGAGGTGAGCAAAAACCTTGCCACTGTCCCTCTTCCCTCTGCTTTAACTGGAATCTTTGTTCCATGGGAGATTTGGGAATGACATTTCCAGGTATTGGGAAACTGGAGGGATTGGATTCTTCAAACTCAAGATAATGTGGAGGAGAAGGGTGGTAGCTCCAGGGCAAAGACCCCGTCTGAGACTGGGCTGTCTGGGGTGGAGGTAGACATCCCTAAAGGTGCCCAGGGACCGGAGAGGAGCAGCAGGTTTGTGAGCTCTCCCCAGGGAACATGCAATGCCAGAATGGCTGCAAATTTGGGTGTCCCAGAGGTCATGGCTGGCAAGGCAAGTTGGAGGCAGCAAAAAACGTGTTGGGACCCAGATGAGGGACAAGACCAGCAGGGAGGGCCACCGGTGAGACTGGTGCGTGGCGGCTTGGCCACAGTCTGCCCGTGCTTCCCAAATGCTGGTGTCCATCACCGGCACCTCCATCTGCTGAGCTGGACCGTGGCGCCAGCCATGTAGGGAACGTGGTGGCCGGTGCGTCTCCCTTTCCCTCTGGAGCAGTGATGGGGATGCTTTTCTGAGCTATAAATACCCCATGAGCTCTCTGACCTGCTGGCAGCAGTGGGCAGCCCTGCTGACTCACCCGGCCGCCGGATCAGGCAGGCAGAGCCTTTTCCACACTTTTCTAAGGACACATGTGCTGCAGAAACCAGGCAGGGATTGCACATGGGTTTTAGGAGGCTTTTTAATGCAGTCTTTTGTTTGCAGTGGAGAGGAAAGTGGTGAGCAGGTCTGTGTCCTCCCCTAGCTCAGCTGGGGCAAAGAGATATGGTTTTACCATGAGGCAGGCCCTTAGAGAGCAGGGACACCGTGGGAAGCTGGGGGGTGGAGGCAGCAGGGTAGATGTGGATGAGCTGACGGGTCCAGCCAACCTCCCCAACCTCTTTTTCAAGGCTGTTTCTCTTAATGATTCTTCACCTGACTCCAGAGGTGAGTTTTCCCAAAGTCTCCTGATGACACAGGGTGTAAAAGGTCCCCTTCATTTCATTAGCCGCCCTCGTTCCCTGGCACAGCTGGTCCTCCTCCCACGTGGATGGTGTGGCCATCAGGGATGTGGAGAGTGTTGTTGCACACACGCCATGATGTGCCCAGTCCTCCATGCAGGAGATGTCACAGCTACTACAAAGAAAGAGCTTTCGGGGCACGTGGATTGCTCAGGGCCTTCTGGTTATGATGTTGCTCCTTTTTTAAAAAACATTGTGTAGAAAGGATGGACTCATGGTATTTTTGAAGACCCTAATGTTGATCTTGCAGCTAAAAACTGGGGGGGTTTGGGCAAGAAGCAAACATGGTCTTTGGTTAAACCACTGGAGATATCTTGCTTTTGCTGCAGCCAGGCTCTAGCCCAGGGATATGCCAAGCAAGTTACGTTTCGCTCTGTTTTGTCCTTGTCTCCGCAGGGATCGGCACAGTCCCCGTGGGCCGCGTAGAGACTGGCATCCTGCGGCCCGGCATGGTGGTCACCTTTGCACCCGTGAACATCACCACTGAGGTGAAGTCCGTGGAGATGCACCACGAGGCCCTGAGCGAGGCTCTGCCTGGGGACAACGTTGGCTTCAACGTGAAGAACGTCTCCGTCAAGGACATCCGCCGCGGGAACGTCTGCGGGGACAGCAAGTCGGACCCGCCGCAGGAGGCAGCGCAGTTCACATCTCAGGTCAGCAGAGCTGGTGGTGCCACCATGCATGGTCTGCCACCATCCTCCGGCTCCCATCCTTGCCCTGACACCGCTCTGTCCCCCAGGTGATCATCCTGAACCACCCCGGCCAGATCAGCGCCGGCTACTCGCCCGTCATCGACTGCCACACCGCACACATCGCCTGCAAGTTTGCTGAGCTGAAGGAGAAGATCGACCGACGCTCCGGCAAGAAGCTGGAGGACAACCCCAAGTCCCTGAAATCGGGCGATGCGGCCATCGTGGAGATGATCCCTGGCAAGCCGATGTGTGTGGAGAGCTTCTCCCAGTACCCACCCCTCGGTAAGGGAACAGCTCTTTGGAGGTCTCCTCTGGAGGAGCATGAAGGCTCTATGGTGTAGAGCTCACACCAGACGTGCTGAGCCTCTCCCAGTATCCCCCACCAGTTAGACTGGGAAGGAGGGAGCTGAGGACGTTTCATTGCTCCCCGATGTGCTGGGGTTACAAAACTGATGCATGAACTGTGTTAGGGCTGGTGGGGTGGGACGGGCTCTCTGCTGAGCTGGGTTTCCAAAGGCAGGGCTGGGTTCTTCCTCTGGGAGCAACAGGACCTTTCCTTCAAGGTTACTAACCCTGATAGTTTCTGAACACAAACATTTTTCAGCTTCCCCATCTCTGCCCTGAAACAAAACTGGTCAGGAGAAGAAAGAGGGAATTTTGCTCAGCAGAGGTCACCTTTTAAAGTAGGGAAGTGCCGTGTTTTCCTTGGATGATGTTGCACATCTGGAAGCTTTAGCAATGCCGGGAGCTTGCAGAGAGCAGATGTGATTTAAGTTTAATAAATAGTCATTTAAACAGAGAGGAGCATCAGGGCTAGCTTGGTGCTCAGAGCAAGGGTTGATGGTTCAGGGCTCATTCCTGCAGGAACCTGCTCCAGGGACAGGGGTAATGCATGGCATCATGAGTGGTGGGTGCAGATCCCACCATCACCCATCCAGAAGAGCTCATCCTTAGCGAAAGCAAGGCAGCCGCGTTTCACTCACGTCCCCCTGCTTTCCATCCCACAGGCCGCTTCGCTGTCCGTGACATGCGGCAGACCGTGGCTGTGGGCGTCATCAAGAACGTGGAGAAGAAAAGCGGTGGGGCCGGTAAAGTCACCAAGTCTGCCCAGAAGGCCCAGAAGGCTGGCAAATGAATCGTGGGCTCCCAGTGCATCGCGCAGAAACCATCCCTGACACCAGGACGCTGCCACCGTCTCCCCCGGGCGCATGTGTGCACATCAGCTTGTAAGAGTTTATATGTCAACGACTGGATGCTCACCATTAAGGTCCAGTGGAAATTCTTTAAAAGGAAAAGCATGTTCCAGCGTTTGTGAGGCTTCATGTTAATTTTACCAATAAAACTGGTACAACATCCACAGTGGAAAAAAAAAAAAAAAACAAACAAAAAACAAAAAAACAAAACAAACCAACCAACCCCAAAAGTGTGGAGCTCTGTGTGTGTGTCTGTCATTGAGAGGGGCTGGTTTTGCTGGGTTTTGTGTAGTCCCACGTAGAGCAGATGGTGGGGATGGGCATAGGCAGGGCTGGGATGGAAATATGGGGGGAGGAGGAGAGCTTGGCACCCATATTCAGGGTGTCACCAAGGCCCAGTCCTTACCCAGCTCTCGCCCCTCAACCGATGCAGGTGTCTGGTCTGATTCCCTCAGCCTAAAGCAGGGGCTGCTTTTACGACAGTCTGGGTTTTTATATTCTCCTTAACCTGCTCAACTCTCTAATATCAGTTATCAGGGTCTTCGTTATCATTTTTTCCATGCAAAATAAGCTTCAGTTAACCCCCTAAAGTTAGACCATTTAAAGAGAGAAAATAGCATACCCCATGCCTCCTGGAAGGGCTGGCAGCATCGCTTTTATTCTTCATAATGCCCCATCATTTTGGGAGAAGTGGCCAAGGCTGCCTTCTCTCTACACCTTTCTTTGCCTCACACATGGCGGATCCCCCAGCACTTTCCAAACAACACAACAGGAACATTTCTCCCCAACTGAAGCCATGTGCTGGAACTCAGATGTGACTCGAGTCTCCCAAGAAGCCCCCAAACTCATGGTCTTCACCCAGGACAGTGTCTTGGCCACCACTGCAAACTTGCAGCCCGGGGCAAGGTCTGCACCTCTCCCCGCTCCACCCAGTGGCAGCTGCCCCAATCCAAAGGATTGTGGTTGCCAAGTATTTAGGACTGACCGAAATGAAACAGCCGGGTGCTTTGAGGGAGAAAGGGTGGGAGCACCGAGTGTGGGGAGGAGCGGGAGGTGGTACAGTGGGGCAGTGAGATGGAGGGACGAGGTGTGAGGGTGCTACTCCCACCCCACCACAATGGTCCAGAGACATTTCCAAGGGATATTTCCTTCTCAAAGGTGGGGTTAGCAGTGTGCTGGGGCATCCTGAGGTTGTCTGTGCTCATGACTTGGCTTTTAGGAGAAGCCACAGTGCCGGGAGCAGGCGCCACGCATGGGCTTTGTGAAGGATTGCATCATGCAAGGTCCTTCCCAGGAGAGCTCCAGAGGCACAAGCATCATTACTGTTTGTGTTGCAGGAGCCCTTAATGATCCTAATTAACATGTGATGCTCTGCAGCACTAAATGTCCCCAGGCAGAGCTTCAAGGAGCGGACACCAAGCTGAATTACAAAGTGTTGCATGAAGCCATCACCGCCTGCTCCCCCAACACCGTCCCCATCCCACATCCCGGTCACATACCAGCTTACTAAGCCACGTTCCCCAGAACTGTGAGCACAGACCACCAAGGCTTCTCGCCCCTCTTCACACCCCGAGCAGCCACCAGCGTCATCCGTAGAAATGGATTTGGTGCCCAAGGTCTCTGCAGCATTTGGGCTTTACGACGTGCCGTGTCCTTGGCATGCCACAAATTGGAAAGGGACCTGGGGATCCCTCCAGGCACAGCACGACTGTGGGAGGAGGCTGTTTTCCCACTAATGGTTTAATCTCTTCTTCCAGCTCCTCATGTATTTCTCGGCTCCTGAGGCACATTGTCCTTGAGCCAGCACGGCAGACTTGTGCCCCTTCCTGGGTATTTCCAAGCAGGGCAGGAGAACATCACCATGTGCATGTTTTTCCTCCATCCCTAAAAGCAGCAAGAACAGGAGCTTCCATGGGGACATCCCCCTGCTACTGTGCAGGTACCTCCAGCTCTCTGGTCCCCAATGAGAGCTGGACCTTGGCACAGCAGGAGTGGGGACAACCTTGGGGTCAGGAGAGGGACAGAGAAGAGTAGGCGTAAAGTCTGCACCTGGTCCTCTATAGCTATTTTAAAAGCAAAAACAAGTTTGACAAAACCACAGCTACGTTTCCATAGAAATATGCCAGGGGAGCTGTGAAAGATGCTCTGGGAGCGATGCACAAGTAGTGAGGTAATTAACAGTGTAGCTGCAGAAAAGGAAAAATATAAACCCCGGAGGATTTAACTCAAACTTGTTCATGGCTCACAACAGGTCCAAATTTTCAGCCTGATTTCAGTGCTGTTGGTACCCCAGGTAATCTGCAGGATCAGAAGGAAGAGGCAGGGCCTGAAGTGAGATGTCTGCAGCTGCAGCATCCCCTATTTTGGGAGGTTTGGTTCTGGCTCTGTAGAGAGCCAGAATAAACAGAAATGTTCTGATTTAGACCCACCTCAAAGCATGAGGTTCGAAAAAGAAAATCTAGTACGCTGAATTTCTAGGGATCTCAAATCAAAATCAAATGAAGTCATGACCTGCCTCTACCCACACCTTGGGTTTGAAGACTCATTGTGGATCCGGGTTTTGGGACCAGATCAATGACCTGCCACATGCAAATCATTGTCTGACCCTGCAGGGCTCAGAGGCACTCTGGGAACAATGCTTTGTTCGGGGTGGGTGACCCATTTTGGGTTTCTACCAAAATTATAAGCAACCCAACATCACCTTGAAGTGGGCCACAGATGGCTTTTGGCAAACCCTGTAGCGAACTCAAGTTGATTCGAGAACCATCAGCACCGTGGGAAAGCAGGCGGGTGTCGCGTGGCCTGTGGCGGGTGATATATAGGGCTGTGCTGGTGAGATGCATTTTAAAACACTGCCTTCTCCTCCAATTCCTCTCTGCCACGGCCAGGTGCACTGGGACCCCCCAACCGAGAACTCAGAGGCATTTTTTCCTAGCAACCTTTTTTTATTTGGAGGCATTTTTCATCGCTGTCCTCCCTGCAGACGGCGCGGTGGATGCTTCCCCTCCGTAGCAGTCTCAGCGATGCCATCTCGTGGAAACAGGGACAAAGTCCTGCTGGAGCAGCTGCCAAGGAAAAGAAATCCAGCCCCACGTCCCACCTCTGCAAAGCCTGGCCCTGGCAGGCAGCATGTCCATAGCAAAGCAAAGGGTACAGCCTGGGGAGCTGCAAACTGCTTATTGCCATTTCTTCGGGGACCAGAGTTTGCAACTGTGATTGTATTACCTGAAATTTAAAGCTTGTGGGGGGAAAATTACTAGAGGTGGTAGGAAAGTCAAAAAGCGTCGAGGCTGGCTCTCCTGTACTGCTGCAGATCAGCTCTTCAAGAGGTTGGTTGAGAAACCGATGGACCTGGAAGAAGGGGGAAGGAGAGGGAGGTGCAGGGGGGCTGGACGTGGACCAACATCCAGTTTCTGAAAGGGACGTCATCTCCACGAAGCAAGCACGCCCCACGCACAGTATAGCACTGGTGCCTTGTTGGGGTTTCCTGATGGAGGAGGGAACACCCCACGGACGGGACCATCCTCCAAGGCGTGAGCAGACACCTCTGCCCATCCCCAGCCTGGTGCTGGCTGCTCTCGTGGCACCCACGAGAAGGGTGGTGCAAGGAGAAGGATGAATGAGTAACTTCTCCTTTCCCACCTCTACCCCATGGGCCTCGTGTCTGGTTGTGTGCTGTTAATAATTTAAGGTAAGTTTCCTTAATCCACCGGAGCTGATTGGCCGACTCAGCAGGCACTTTGGGCTGATCTAAAAAATTTATAAGGCTTTTGCAAGACTGCAAGTGCAAGCCATGCTGCAGATGCTGAGCTGGGTGAATTCGAGCTGCCCGCTGCCCTTCCGTGCTTGGAGGCAAGTTAAAGCATCAGCTGCAACCCCTGGTCTGCCTGGGCACATCCCTGTAGAAACCCAGCACAGGCAACACGTGTGGAACATTGCGTGGCAGCTTGGACACACAAGAAAGCCTCCCTGGTTAAGGCAGCTCCTTTCCCATTGCTCCCTTCATCTGTCACCCGTCTCCCAGTATGTTTTGCTGAACCTTAACCCCCCGTGGGCAGTGAGGTCCTGCCTGTCTCATGTTGACTTAAAAGTCTTGATGACATCTGAAGCATTTCAACAGCATTTGAAAACGCACTCCACTATGGGGGAAGACCAAGCAGAGATCTCTTGACCTTCCATCCCATTCCTGCTACCTTGGAAGCTGATGCCACTGACTGCCAGGGAGGTCAAGGTACACTCCAGCCCCCTGAACACCAGCATCACCAGAGGACATCACCCAAGTGGGTTCTGCCATTGCCTGCTGGTGATGGAGATGCTGAATCATCTATAGCAGAGGTGGGAATGATGCAGATGCAGCACGAAGTCCATGACTATACAACCTCGGAAAGTGAGTTCGTCACTAACCAGCACCTTTGCCTGGGGGCTGTGTCCCAAAAGCAGCTGCTTGCCTTCTGTGAGAGACTGAAGGAGTTAATGTCTCAAACATTGTGGTGGGGCGAGTTCTGCATAATGACTGACTCTTCATAACAAGGAACTCCTAGCAAGGAACCCCAGGTGAAAAGAAGCCCATCAGAGCCCATCAGGGCCCATCAGCAACAGGAGGGGAGGGTGTGCAGGAGGGGGCACAGCTCCCTGCCCTGGTGTGCTCTTCTGATGTGCTCAGCAGGGCAGCTCACCATGGATGGCCAAAGATCAGGTCTACAGGGAAGGGGAAGCTACTCCCCAAACGACCCCCCCAAGCCCACGGCCCAAAGGCTCCCTAATTAGCCTAATGAGTTCGAGTGTCCACCCGAAGGAGAGGCAAGGATGATAAAAGGACAAAAACTGAAGCCCCATGTGTGCAAGCCCGCCGGGTCTGGACCCCTCAGCTGACTGAACCAACGCTGGACTCAGGACTGGTGACATCTTTCTCTTCTCTCTCTCCCTTTTCCTTTTCCATAATCCCTACACCTCATCCCTTTAGACATGAACCGTTGACCAAGTCTGGGACTGGGAGTGGATCCAGCCGCCCCTGGGCTCCTCACTGAGAAGGAGTCTAGAAAGCAAGGGTGTCTGCCCTGAACCTTGTGATTCAACGGGAGGGCTCTCCTTATTCTCTTCCCTGAACTGATTCCCAGATAAACAAGGCCAGTAGTATATGTTTGGTGATGTAGGGTTAGCATGTTACACAGTTTACTGACATAGTTTCATGCCAATTTTTGTTGTGAGCATACCAGTTTTGGTGGTGAGCATGCCAATTGTTGCGAGCCAATAAAAATTGAGTTTTGTGAGTCAAAGGATCCCTGGTTGTCATTTCACCTTAATCCTGACCTGGGAATCGGCAAACCTGAGTCATCGTCCTGAGAAACTGGGACATGATACCTTCTCCTCGGGCAGTTTTGCAACACGTTTCACCTTGCAAAGCTGCACTGTCAATGGGTCATGCTCCATCCAGCATGGACATAAATCACCGCTGCTCTGCTCCCCAGCCCATGTTGCTGGGCTCGTCCTCTTTCCCAGAGCAGATCTGCACGGTGCTGAGCACCCAGGTCTGAGCAGATGGGGTTGGGGCTCCCACGCCAGCCTGGGCAGCGCCTGGCCCAGCAGGACGAAGGAGAGCTGCAGGCAGGAGCTTTGTTCTCCCTGGGGTTTTCATCCTTGGGACTGGCTTTCTGTACAGCAAGCTGGTAACACCAAACAGTTGGAGTAAACCTCCTTGGGAAACAGATGATGGGCCAGATCAGAAGGGGGGAAAAAAGGCTGAGCAGGGCAGAGAAGAACCTCCCACGCCTGGGTGGCTCTCGTCTCTCCATCCTGCTTCCACTGTGTCCCCTTCACAAAGTGCATCAGCCACCCTTGGCCAAATCCTGCCCCAGAGAGGTACAAATTCAGGGAGGAGGATAGCAAGGCAAGCCCTCCCCCAGCATTTTGTAACATGTCGAGGACCAAACCTGGGACATTTTTACTCATTGCCTTTAACCACCTCCCTCTGCGTCCCCCCATTTGAGATCCGTATTTTCGGTGTGAGCCTGAGGTGCATTTGCAGCCGGGGGAGCACGAAGCAGCTGCTCTGGCCAGGGCGATGCACCATGCCCCATCCTCCTCTTGGCCTGTGTCTTCACCCCCGTGCAAAGATATTGCTGATCTGAAGGAGAAACCTGAGCTGTAACACAGCCCAGGACTAAGATCCTGGCCAGACAGCCCCTCCTGCCTGCCTGCCTCCGAGTGCTCAGGTATCATTTGGCCACAGCTACGTAGAGATACTGCAGCATCTTCAAATAATTCATTTCAGTTCCGTTCACAAATGCTCCTTCCATGTGTCAGGCTGCCTGCAAATTTGGCATGGCCTGGTTTTGCCTAGTCTAAATGATTTCTGATCACCCCTTGCCCGGCACTATTTTCATGCCTTATATCCGCTAAATGCTTTTTGCAATCCCGGCCAGCTGCAGCGAGTACCTGCCCGCTGAGCACTTAAGAGTGATGAGTCTGGAAGCAGCCAGCCTTTGGGGTGGGGCTGCAAGAAGGGGAAAGAAGGGAGGATGATCCCCAAATATCACGTCTGCGGGGAGATGATGGGTGTGACAGCAGTTACTTAGCAAAGGCTGCAGGTTTCTGAGCCTGTGTTTTGGTGTGGAGTGGGAGTACAGGGGGGGTTTGTTGCCTGTGCGAGCCCCTGCCACCGCTCACCCATCAGCGTGACGGGAAGATGCTCTCCCATGTGCTCCAGCTCCAAGGACACAACGTGTCCAAGGACTTCTTCCCCGACACCGACCCGAAGGACCGCGGTGATGAGCGAGGGCAGCCCGTGCCAGGCGGGAGGCGGCTGTGATTAATGGAGCTGCACCGGTGCCTTGGATGCTCTGAGCAGTTCCCATTAGAGCAATTGCTGGCAGGGAAGCGTGCCATTGCAGGTCAATATGCTCAGGATATCTCCGGTCATAGATCTCCATGGGGACCGTGGGAAATGTGCGGGAGAGGGGGGACAGGGAGGGGTGGCTGAGGCTGACCGCATCCTCAGGTGGAGGTGAAGTGCCTCTTGCAGGGTGGCCTAGGCAGCTGAGCCATTGCCAGCCCACAGCTCCCTGTCAGGCTACAAACACAGCTCATTTTTAAAACCACCCTCCCCTGCTCTGCCCGCTCTCTGCACGCACAGGCAAGTACGCAGAGATGCTGAATGAGACGTTTTGCGGGTACAGCCAGAGCATCCGGATGCCCAGAGGACAGGAACATCCTTTGGACCAGCGTGAGCAAGATAAAGCTGCAAAAACAAAACGGGGGCTGCATGAAAATAAGCCTGGAAGTGAGGAAATGTCATCCTACAGACACAGCATCGGCTTTGCCCGCGGGAATCTGCCCCGCCGGCTCGGTCCTGCCTGCCCTGTCAAATACCCAGGCACTGAGATGTTTAGCAGAGTCTCGCTGCCTCTCCAGTGCTCCCCACACGGGATCCAAAAGGAGCCCACAAAGAAGCAGTTTCATGAACAGGAGAACAGAGGGGTCCAGTTTCCCATGGATTTGCGTTTTGAGAAGTTGTATGCGTGCATCACCATCTCCCTCAGTGGGGAGATTTCAGAATTTCTGTCCTCTCTCTGATCACATATTTACACTTGTAGCAATCATCTGGAATTTGCCCCCTACCTTTAATGAACTAAGGCAAAAATTGCCCATAAGCTCTGCAGTTATTAAAGGAGGGAAGAGAGAGGCAGATGCACATACACCAGCTTTCCTTAGGACCTCAGGTTAAAGATAAATAAATCATAAACCCTTGTCCCTTCATGTTCTCTTGATTTCCCAGGTGTCCAGGCTGAACGACTGAAGCACGCCTGCAGCAAAAGCTCATGGTGCAGAAAAACTATGAACTTAGCTACTTCAAGAGTTTTTCTTTGCATATACCACATTGTATGCTGTGACAGAGGCAGGAGCATGGAGACAGCCAGGTCTGCCTGGCAGTTTCCCAGCGGAATACTTGCATTTTTTAGCCTGAAACACAGATGAAAATCAACCCTCTTAAAACCAAAACCTAATCTTCCCTCTTTAACATTTTCAAAAAGAAAAAATTGAAAAGCAGATTTTTACATTCGGAAGGGTTTTTTTAATCTCTCTTCCAATAATGAAAAGATAAAATTACCAGCATTAAAAATTTTCAGTATTTTAGGGATTGGGTTTGGTTGTCTTCCTTGCCAAACCTAGAGATTTTGATATTTCAGGAAGAAAAAAAAAACAAACCCAAAAACCAGGAAAAAAGAGTTTGCAACAAAGAAAATAATTTTTTTTCTCCATACAGGTTTGGAGCTGTTGCATCTCTAAAGCCAGAGGTAACATCATTCCCCACGCTGCCCCCTCTTGCTTGCAGGGACCCTCCCAACAAGGACATTGCCCCCATTTCCCTGCTCTTCCCCAAGGGCTGACCCACCCCTGGGGCAGGATGGGCTCATCTCCTCCAAAGACTCCCACGGACCCAGCACAACTCCCCAAGTGCTGTAACACCAACAAAACAGAAATGCCACACCAGCATCTCCCACCCTACTCCCTAAACCCCCTTTTATCCGCACAGCAGCCTACTGAGGTGGGATGGAGCCCAGCTCTGGAAGGTCCCTCCCCTTCTAACCCAGGACACCTGGGACCATTTGGAGCCTATTTATTTTAGTTCGTTCCCCCTCACCCCCTCCAACAGAATAGAGCCCAGAGCAATCTGCTGTGCTCCTGTACTGTTCTTCTCTCAGATAAGATGTGTCAGAGTTGTTAGCTATTTCAGTATGGGCTTTTTTTTTTTCTTTCTGGTGACAACCTCCAGTTCCTAAATATTCATGCAGGTTTCAATTCAGCTTTGAAGTTGGTGGGAGGCAGGTGCTTGAATGGGAACAAAGCACCTAATGGGCTTTGTGGGACTGGGTCCCAGCCAGGATGCAGTTATGGTCCTGGGAGGCGCTTTACTGGGAGCGGAGTCGGTTCTGAGCTGGATCCTAAACTCCTGAGACCTGGCAAGGCTGGAAGAGCTCCCACGCATAACCAGGTTAGTTTTATTGCTCTAAAGCTGTATGTTGTAAAGAGCAAAACACTGGTTGGGAGAAACTGGAAGGGGGCTGCTGATGGGAAGTCTTCTAAGTCAATCCACATCTCTGAGGGGTCAGCCCCAAGGAGCTTGTGGTGGCCCTAGGGTTGGGGGAGAGGTCCTGGAGCAGCCTTGTCACAGGGAATGAGGTCTGAGAGCACAGAGGTGACAGCAATTTGAGTCGTGTGGCTTTGGTCCTTGCAGGTACAGGAGGAGGCAGAAAACCAAGGAGGTCAGGAGGAAGAAGGTGAGTGCTGGGAGACGTGAGGAATGACTGAGAGCGCTAAATTTACACCCTAGGAAAAGGAAGGCTCAGGGGCAGCATGGTCACAGGCTAAAAATACCTTCAAGGTAACAATATAAATGAAGAAAGGGAATTGCGCGTGGTCTCAAAGGAGGCTAGGGCAAGAGACAGAGCTGGAGGCTAATGAAGGAAACATGTAGAGTAGAGATGGGGAAGAAGACCTGGTCGGTGGGAAATTTGCCAGGGGAAGGATCTGTGGGGGGCTGAGTGGGTCAGAAGCAGAGTGGTCACAAGGTGCCAGGGGAAATGGGGACGGTGCTGGTCCCTGTGTGATCAAGGGGCTTTATTTTTAGATTTATGGATGCTCTGAGTGTAACCCAGTTTAACTCAACAGAATTCACCCGAGCTTTACTTTTTTCCCATTGCTTCTCCTTCCATGTGCCCAGTCAAGTAGCTGTTCCCTCCAGTAACTGGTTTTCTTTAAGTCACGCCTCTACAGCACAAATGAATATTTAGACCTCGGCAAGTTTAATCACTCTTAGAAAGGAGAAACATAAACTTTCTAGTTGAGAAGGGAGTGCGTGTGTCTCCCTTCCTGGTTAATTCAGTGCAACTTGGGGAGATTTCTGTTCGTGCAGTCAGACACTTCCAGCTGCAGCTCAAGCTGATCTGATACAGCACGATTTGTCCTGGGTTTTGCTGGAGCAGCCTCTAATGAGGTAGGTGCTGTCTAAGAACAGGACAGAAAGATGGATGGTGGTGCAGAAATTTTGCATCTAGTAAATATGTAATATAAAATAAGTAGCTCTGTCAGCACCAGGATGAAGGAAGCCTGGCTTCTTATTGGTGTGTTGGTTGCAAATTCTGATTGAAGGGTGTTAGTGGCTGGGAGGGGTGGTCTTCTCATGGGCAACTACTCTGGTGTCTAATAAAGATGAGATTACACTTCAGGATCCCCTTTGGAGGGGGAAGGAAGACTCATTAGGGAGCCTCTGCCTCTCACTAGGCTTCTAGTTTTCATGAAAATTGACACAAATTTAATTATCATTGAGGCTGATTAGTGTCAGATTTGATTGAAACTGGACAACCATCTGGTGCATCTTCATTTTAGGCTATTAAAAAAAAAAAAATTTAAAAAAAATCAGTGGCGATACTGTGGTTGAAACTGCGTGCCAAGAAAGGCCTTTGCTCTTTGCCCTGTGCCCAGTTTGAAACCCTCGTGCTCTCGAGGTGGTCCTTGTGCACCAGTGTCATCTTCTCCGGTCTTGGTTGCCGCGGCCCCAAGGGCTGGAGTGACCGTCCCCTCGGGTGGCAGCAGGAGGCTGCAGACCCCGCGTTGCCCACAGTAGAAGGCTCAGGCCAAGTCATGGGTAGCTCCAGGAAGGAGATTTTTCAGATCAGTGAGATAATACTACTGCACCTGCTGTTAATGCAGTGTCCTGAGCAATTCTAGATTTATAATGTGCTTTCAGTCCCTTCCTCGATCCCATAAAGACGGCATGGGTCTTCAATCTAATTTAAGCTTATTCAGCCAATTTGTCTCTCACTAAAGCCCCATTTTTTTTTATGGTTCAGATGACAGCAGTGGCAAGCAGGGTCCTTTCAGTTTATTTTATCATGCACTTATCTAAACAATTCCTTTTCCACCACCCTACAAGTTCTCTGCAGCTGTGCCCAAATCTCCCCATACCCAGTGATGAAGCCTTTGCTGAGCATTGCCTTATGCTTTAGCCAGAAGTACGTATCCCCTTGTCACGGTCACCTTTCTCCTTTGGAAACCTGCAGGTTTCTCTGTTTACGCACAAGAATTTCATTCTTACAGCATTTCCCCCTGTGGGCTCAAACCTTAATGCTGGAGAAGCATCACCTTCCACATTGAGTTCCTTGCCTGAACCAACCTCTGTCTCGGGTCAGGGCTCCTGTTTAAAAACCAAAAATGGCTTGGCATGTGTTGGAAAGAGTCCTTGTTAGCCAAGCAGTGAAGACCCATGGCTAATCAATAACCATGGGCTCTTGGGGACTGTTTGCTGCTCAGAGAAGAGGATGGGGTGGTGAGAGGTGAGGGGTAGCTGAAGCAGAGGAGGGAGATGGGTGGACGCTGGGTGCAGAAAGACCGAGCTGTTCACGCCTTTTCCCTTGGCAGGTTAGTTTTGCTGGGATGGTGTAGCCTCCTGTACAAGGGGAGATAAAGCCATCTGCTTTAGGCTTTGAAAATAGCTTTGGAAGAAAGCTGTGAGTGACAAAGCCCAGGCTATGGGTAGCACGGTTCACACAAACCACCAGCTGGGTCGGCATGGAGAAAGGGCTCTGGTTCAGTGTCTCAAACAGAAATCTAACCCTGGAGCCATTCTACATAATTCACACCAGTCATTTCTTACTATGTCTCAAAAATTGCCAAGGGACAGAGCATGGACTTTCTGTATCTTAACACAGCTTGATAGATTTCATCTTACCTTCAGGGTCTAAGCTATCTGCCACGGTATTTGTGTTTTAAAGCCATCAGTAGTGTTGAAAGCAAAGAACTGACTCAGTAATTCTGTTTGTTTGTGGAGACATAATGTCCTTGGATCAGATAAAAGCACCTTCCCAGTACTGCTTTTATACACCTCATTAATTCGCACGCTGTTAGTGGCTGTGTCTTTTCTTCCACCCCTCAGCAGAAGTAGCAACACAACCGACTTCATCTTCAAAATTACCTGCTGCAGACTCGGTGGCAGGACATCGCAGCTTGATTAGCGTTTATATTCCAGTTGTTCCCAAGAGACCGCTGCTCCTCTCAGGGTTGCAGCTGCGCAAACTGGACCGAGGGAGAGCTCCCGGGAGCTGGCGGGCTGGCACGCAGGCGAGGAAAGCGAGAAGCCATGTGCTCGGGGTCCCGGCGCGATTTGGTGGAGGGACCCCAGACTCGCTCTCCTGAGGCAAAGCTACAACTCGCAGCGCCAACCTATGAAATGTTATCTGTAGAGGAGGAGTTAGAGATGCCCTAAGAGCCAAAGGTGAAGAGAATAGAAGGAGGGTGAGCCTAGAGTGGGTCTTCATCCATGGTTTCAAGCCTTTTCCACCTCCCACGGACTGCTCTGTTCATGTAAGGAGATCATCCTTGGTGGCATTTGCTCACAAGGCCTTGCTTGTCTTTGAGGTTTTACCTCCCTCCCAAGGGAAGCAACGAGCTCTGACAGCTGGTACAACCACACCTTCTCGTTCCTCAGCCCATCCACAGCTTGGGAGGGATGAAATGCCATCCCCTCCCTTGGCCCACTCCTGTACTTGATGGTCTCGGAGATACATGCTACCCAAAGCTGTGCTGCAGTGTGACACTGCAAATGACCAACTAATTAGGCAAAGAGGAGTGTGATGAATTTAGATTCTTCTTTAGGGCTCACAGACCATTAGTAATCTTGAATTTGTTAATTGAAAATTGCTTCCTCTGTTTGTTGTTGGCCTTTTTGTGGAGGGGGATATTTCCTGCTTTTGGACTGCGTCGCTGGATCTATAATAATGCACTTTGTACATTAGTGCCAGGCACATTTGTAATTGGCTACCCTATTAAAGAACACTAATGATCTTACAAGTGTTCACAAATAATGAATAGAATGGCCCCTCATTGAATTGAGTAATTTATTCACTGACATACTTGCAGATCTGTTTTTCCAGTATTTAACGCAGCTTTAGTTTTCTGCCTGCCTTGCAGAGATGACTTGTCGTTTAGCCGTGTGTTGGAGAGAATATGGGTCACAGGAAACATACTGTTCATAAAAATGTAGGGCTGCTCCACACTGGCTCTTCTCTTAATGTACATGGTGGGATTTGGAGAGTAAGCAGCAGCAGTTTTAGTCTCAATTCTCCTCTTGTCCATTAGTTGTGGCTGGGATTCTCCTGAGGCATAAGGAGAGGACCAAAAAGCTGGGACTTGGGAAATGCACTCTGGAAGGTTATGTCGATTTTTTTCGTTTAAATATGGACTTCAGGAAAAGCACGTCAACAATATGGAGTGGCAGGATTGGTTTTCCAACAGCTGCCCCTGGCTAGAGAGGAGACTGAAACACAGCCCTGCTGGTTTCTGCAGCCATGAAACTTTGGGCAACCATTTTTCTGCTTCCCTACTAGAGGTACTTTGTGTTGAAAGAAGCAGCTCATCTGAGCTTGCAATTTTATTTACATAAAAAACCCCTTGTCCTAAAGCCTTGTTTACTTACAGAGAACATGCAGAAGTGTGCAGTTTGCAGATCATCCATGACTTGTTGGGTTGCAAGGGGTAGAAAATTCACTGCAGTAGGAGTTGATGGTCCTGGGTTTTATTTTGTTTGGTTGCAGGTCTTCCCATTGCACTACAACGACCCTTTTCTGGGGAGGATAATTGTGTGGGCAGGTACCTCTGCCTTACCTCAGGCTTCTGCAGCCTACCTGTCTTCTCCTGAGTCTTGTGAAGGTGTGTCAGGAGGAATATTCCTTGGGGCAGAAGCCAGCCATGGTGTATGGGGGGAAAATGGTAATCCTGGACCATAACCAACAGGGTGTGTTAAAGAGCTGATTCGGGTCAGCACACCTGGAGATGGACTTCCTAGGAACTTGGTCTCTGTGCAGCTTGGTGACCACATAACGGTGGAGTTTCAGTGTGTGGAGTAGGATGAATTTGGGCTTCCAAGTCTTAAGAGGGCAGGTTGGACCTCGGGGAAGGGTGGACAAGGGGAATGGCTTTGCACAAGGCGATGTGCGGGGAGGTTAGGCAGCTCTGGTGGCTGAGTGGGCATGCGGAGGACTTGGGTCCTTCCTGTGAACATGCAGCAATGTCTGCGCCCGCTGCCAGCGGGACCGTGTCGAAAGCCACGGGGATGGGCATCCCATCGCCGGCTGGTGCCCAGCCCTTCTATGGGGCTTGGTGATTTTGCGGGGGATGCCAGAGCCTGATTTTTGGGAGGCGACACTGGAACCTGGCTTGGGGGGATAGGGAAAAGATGTCAGACCTTGATTTGAGAGGGGGATGCCGGAGCCTGCTTTGGGGGGGGGGGGGGGGGCGATGCCAGATCCTGATTTTTTTTTTTTTTTTTGGGGGGGGGGGTGGAGAAGCCAGAGCCTGCTTTTTTTTTTTTTTTTTTTTTTTTTTTTTTCCCTTTGGGGTGGAGGGGGGGGGGGGGGAGTGCGAGAACTTGCTGTTAAGAAGGGGATGCCGAGGAAGGCCAAGGGTTAAGGGGGAGGAGGGCGGCGGGCGGGGCCGCGCTGGCGGAGCAGATTGCAGCCGGTTCCTGCGGCTTCGCCTGCGCCGGGCGCGGAGCAGCGGCGGGGAGCGCGGGCGGAGCCCCCCGCCGGCCCCGGCCCCTCCGCCATCCCCCCCCTTCCCCTTCCCCTCACCCTTTCCCCCTTACCCCCCTCCCCTCTACCCCCGGTCGCCACCATGGTGCAAAAATCCCGTAACGGAGGCGTTTACCCGGGGCCCGCCGCTGAGAAGAAGCTTAAGGTGGGCTTCGTGGGGTTGGATCCGGGAGCCCCGGACTCTAGCCGGGACGGAGCTCTCCTCATCGCCGGCTCCGAGAGCACCAAACGGGGCAGCATCCTCAGCAAGCCCCGCTCCGGGGTCTCGGGCAGTGGAAAGCCCCCTAAAAGGAATGCTTTTTACCGCAAGCTGCAGAATTTCCTCTACAATGTGCTGGAGAGACCGCGGGGCTGGGCTTTCATTTACCACGCATACGTGTGAGTATAAAGGGTGGGGGGCAAACCCGACGGGAAAGACACCCCCCCACCACCCCGTTCGGATCTACCCCCAGCCCCCAAAATGCGTGCCGAGGAGGAAGGATGCTCCAGCTGCAGAGCGGGTGCAGGGAGGGGATGCCGGGTACCAGCGCTGCCTGGAGAGCCCCGGGGGGGGGACGCTGTGGGGTAGCGGAGGGAGGCTGAGACCCCCCCCACCACCACCAGTCCCCCCCTCCAGGAGCAGCCGGGTCGCCGCTGCATCCCTCGCCCTGGCCCAGTGGGTGCCCGGGGATGGGGTGTGCGTGGAGATGCCGGGTGGGGGGCGGTGGGGAAGGGAATCCGGGGTGCGGGGGGTGATGGGGGTGGGTGGGTGGGTGGGGAGAAGCTGTCCCTGCAGAGCTGGGGGGTGGCTTCCTCCGGAGAGGTGCGATGCACCGGTCCCCTGTGTCCCCCCCCTCCATCCCCACCCGCTCCTGCGGTCGGTGCAGGGGGCTGGAGCAGCGGGAGTGATGGGTAGGGACTGTTCCTCCGTCTTGCTTGAAATCACCATAGCAATGCTGAGAGCAAAGGAACAAAAAAGCTCTGCTCAGGCACTGTCTCTCCTTCCCTCCCCTCCCCCCCCAGCGCTTCTTCTCCCCCAGCCCCATCTTTGGCTGCTTTGTGGCTGTAAAGGATTTGGGGCTGGGGGATGGTTTTGTGGCTCTGCGCTGGGTTCTGGAGGTATTTCTTGTCCCCCGGTTGGGAAGCGGCTGTATTGGAGATGTGTCTAGAAAGAAATGCTAATCAGTGTCTGAGGCTTCCAGACTGCACAGCGATGGAGCGGTAAACAAAGGAGCAGTCCCAGGGTACACGTTTCCCCTCTGCCACCCCGGTTTTTTAGCCAGAAATGGCCACATCTGACCCACCGTTTGGCAGAAAGATGGCCATATCTGAAGGCATTGCTGCATAGGGAAGAGCAGATGACTTCCCGTTGTTCAGAGGATGGCAAAGGGAGGGTCAAGATAAATTGCTGTGTTACTGCAACTCCCTTCCCTCTGGGACTTTCCACAGTCCCACCAGGCTCTTCTGCAGGCCTGGGCTCAGGCTGGGGTGCTTGTTCCCTTGGTCCCGATGTGTTTGGGTTTTTTTGTTTGCGTGTTTTTCAGCATGGTTAGGGCCTTTGGCAGCCCTGCCAAGAAGATTTTTTGGGGCCTTTTGTGTTGTTGTTCCCCCCCCCCCCCCCCCCCCCATCCTTTTGCTGTTACGCTATTCTCAGATAAAGGTGTTGGGATATGCTTTCTGGTCCTCAGCCATTTTGTACATTGAGGCCTTCCAGGGAGATGTTGGCGAGTCCAGTCAGAGGTGAAATGCTGGCTGGGTGGAAGCGGGAGCTTTGTCGTGCGCTGCAGCGAGTTGGGGTCCTTGCGGGGAGCTCATCCCCCCAGGGAAATGGGAGAGGAGAAGAGGGAGCATCTCTGGAGCTCAGTTGCAGCGACGATGAGGAGTGTGAAGTCCGGCGCTGGGAGTCCTGAGCATCTTCCACGCTCAGGGCCATCCTCTGGAGTTGTGGGTGGTTTGTGTCGCAAAATCCTCCAGAATCGTGTGGAGGGGCCGAGCGTTCACGTTGCGAGCTGGGTGCTTGCCTGTGTGTGTGCCGAGGACGGGGGGATGTTGTGTGCAACATGCGCTGTGTGCTGTTAAATCCAGGTGAGACCCCAGCTTGGGGGCACTGGGGTGACAACGACAGAGATGGAAGGGGCTGAAAACCAAATGGCAAGCGGCAGGGCTAGCCCTGACTGTGAGGGCTTCAGAAGCTTCTTTGGCTTCTTCAGCTGCTTTGTCTTAACTTCTGACCCGTTTGGCTTTCTGCGGTGGCATTTTCCTGGGCAGCCGGTAATCCTCATGGAGCCGGAGCGAGGGCATCCTAAACTGACCTCCTGCCAGGGCTCACTTCCCCGCGGATGCCCTGTCCCCAGTGCCAGGCTGGGGTGCCCTTTGGGTCTCGCTGTATATGTGTAGCTGTATATGTATATGCGTATATGTATAGCTGCATCCCCCCCCCGGCGTCTCCTCCCCCAGCCCAAGCAGCTGCATTTCTCCTGGGCTTGTGACTCCGCTTGTACCTGCCGTGACACCACATGGAGCTGTGCCCTCCCACTAGAAACCACTGGTTTGGGATGTGCTGGGAGCTGGGTGGCCTCCCTTAGATCACCTTGGGGTGGATGCCCAAGCAGCTGGGAGATGTAACCACTGCGAAACCATCCTCTGACCCCCACCCGTGCACCCGTCGGGAAATGGAGGCTGAATTCAGGGCTGAGGTGGTAATTGCACCAGTGTCTGTGAAGCATCAGGGCTATAATTAATTTTTTACAGTGTATCGGGAAGTTATATGGACTCCAGTTTTCCGAACTATACATATGATAGGTTTAGCCTTGGCAGTTTGCTAATATATTATTTAAAGAGCTGAAGGATATGGTAAACATCATACAAAAAGTCACCAGAAGAAGTCCATGCACCAGTTATAGCCCTTTGCTGCCTGGGTGAGCCTGGCATGGCCTGTGCTAGATCTGTCTGTGTTTGAATGGGGCAGGGAGCGGCTTTCCTGGGTTTTTCTAACTAGAAGGCTGTAATCCAGAGAGGCAGGACAGATAAAAAGCTTAGTGGCTGCTTATTCAAAGATATGGGAGGCTGAAGAGACTGGCTCAAGGTTATAAAGTTTGTCTGGGGTTGCTGGAGCAACCCCTGATGTCCCGATGGCTGGCGCAGTGCCCTACCTGGGCTATTGGGGTCACGCTGTCTCCTGTTGCCCAAACCCCCGTTTTGTGCCAAAGCCTTGAGCACAAAAGCACCTTTTTAGCCTTCATACCGCAGGAGTGGGAGTCCTGAAGAAGGCTGTGGCTGAGGGAGCCCTGTCCTGCTGCTGTCTCGGGCTGTGCACCACTCAGCCCCTCCACCCCTGACCCCATCTGCCAGCACCCCTATTTCTCTTCTCCTGCTACTCACAGGGACTTTCTTGCATGAGGATTTAGGGCCTATTTCCAGTGTGAATGAGTTTGTGACCCTGCAAGGTTGGGTTTTAGCTTGTAGAGATGCTTACAGACCCAGCTGCATTTCTAGGTGTGGAGCTGCTTCGGGGCTGCTGTGCTGTTCAGGCAGCCTCCCTGCACCCAAATGCCAAGACACAAACTATAGACACTCTTCCAGCATGAAGATGTTTTAATAAATACAAGAGGCGCATCTGCGTAAGTACCTCTGATAAATGCCTATCTGCAGAGGCCCATCTCCCAGGCTGGTATTGCACCGGGCGATTGATGCACTGCCTTGAGATGCCCGTGCAAGTTGCATTTATTTCCAGTGCTGCATCCTAGATCCAATCCACCTGATTTCTTTTCCCACCTCTTCTTACTCTTGTCGCTCATTCCTCTTTGCACCATTTCATGCATAAGAAACCAGGGAAAGTCAGAGCAGCCCCCAGCCCCAAACTCATTAACGTGGTCTCATCTCAGATGTTGCCTCTGTAAAAGCGCTATTACCTTTGTGAGCAAATGCACCATGTTATATTTCTGTGTTGTGATTCATTTTTATACTTAATAGCTCTTCCTACCCTGACACAACTGGGTGACCTGCTCATGGGAGCTTTGTGTGTATACAGATTATCTATAATATATATATTTTGCACAGCCCCATGGACAGCTGAGCCTGGTGGGTCCCATTTTTGAGCGTGGCTGGAGGTGAACTCTGGCTCCCGGAGGGCTGAACCTCCCCTATCTCTCATCTTCTCCCAGTATTTCTCTCAGCATCTTTCTTTTCTTCCCCCACTCCCCTCCTCTTTTTTTTTTTTTTGACAGAACCTTAGCAGTGCAGCACGTGGCCTCATTCTGTTCAAGGTTGAACTGAATCTTGAAAAGTTGAGCTATGTCTAAATAGCAGGCCAGGCTTTTTGAGGGATGCAGCAGCACTTAGATCTTGAGGTAGTTCTCTGCACGGGGAGACATTTTGCTTCTGAAATTTTTCCACTTTATTTCTTTCAATAATTTAAATATTTTATTTTCCTCTAGTCCTTTTACCTTGGTTATTGTAACCTGTCCTGTGCTCAGTAGTGTTGGGTTTGAGGGGCTGTGATACTTGAAAGTGATTTTTATCCCTACCTGCCATCTTACTTCAGGAGGGATTGCTGTGTTCTGTGCCAGCATAAGGTAGTTGCACTGAGCATCCCCGTAGGCTGATGTGTCTGGAGACACATTTCCCGATCCCCCGGGTGAGCTGCTTATGTTTGGTCCCTGAGCCGAAGAGGTGGGGGCTGGATTTGGGGCAGTAGCAAGAAAACAGCCTGTATTCAGATACTTTTAAAGCTGCGTGCTCAGGACCAATGCAATTCTTGCATTTCCTACTTTGAATTTACAACCTTAATGTGTCTTTTTAACTGCGTTAAAAATAGTTTGGGTGCATTTTTTATCCGCATACTGTGCACCATACATTCAGTTAATTAAGCAAGTGCATGGACTTAAATTATAATAAGGAAGAACATTTCCTCCCTGTCTAATTCTATTAAAATTTCTTTGTGCCATCCCCATGCCATTTGTTCTTCCCTTTTTAACCCAGCCAGAAGCCACCTCTCTCTCCAGAAAGTCTCCTCTCTGCACTGCCCGCATCCTGGCATGGCCACAGCTGGCGTGGTGGGAGGATGGAGAGTTGATGCAGTTGCTTCCCTGAAGGTCCGGGCTTTCTCAGTGCAGAGGCGGCCAATTTTGTGACTCCCTTCGCTCCTCAGGGACTGATGAAAACATGGTTATTTCATATAGATCCATTCCCAGATAATCTTTTTCATCAGATTGAATGACTCTGGGAACACCCAGCCATTTTTCTGCTGCCTGGGTTGGGTTTTTAGGCAGCTCTCTTGTTTTGTTTTGTTTTCCACTTACATTTTTTCATACTTGTTTTACGGCATTTGCTAATTAGGGGTAAATTCAGGTTGACAGTCTCATTTATCCACCCCCAAGCACCGAGGGGTGGTGGTTCACGGCAAGCCCTCACCCCTAGACAGGGATATTGCTGACAGGTATGATGCCACCAAACTCAGCCCATCCACCAGTGACGTGCAGGGATCTCCTGGGTTCTCCTCCCCACCTCCTAGTCAAACATGTGGGATAAAGGGGCCAATACAGATCTCCCATATGTGCCGAGTTTAAGGGACCTGCTGATTTGACCTCCGGCTCTGATGCCCTCGGCCGTAGGGTTGTGTCGGCCCTGGGGACCAGGGAGACCTTCGCGGTGTGATGCCTCACGAGTTCCTCTCCAGCTGCTTAGTCAGAGCTTGGTGGGAGCAACCTGATTTCAGTCGCTTTAATGTGTCACGTTCCAGTCGTCACATTCACCCCACACTGACATTAAGGAAATGAAAAACAAGCTGATCCTCCGGATGACCTCCTTTTTGTGCTGCAGCACACCTCAACCATATGAGTCTTGCTATGGCTCTATTTATTATAAGAGGGAATAACCCAAAAAGCAAGCCCCAAATCCTATACTAAAGGGAAGATGGGCATTGCTTAAAGAGATGCAGTTAGCAAAAATGAGATTTCTTGATTTTTTTTTTTTTTTTTTTTTTTTTTTTTTTTTGCGTTACAGCAGAAGGAGGGGATGTTTGAGGTGAGACACATTGCGATTTGTTTGGTGCGATAGGGTGAGCAGGTTTGCCTGTCAGGCATCAGTGAGGCTTATGAGGATAAAAAGCACCTAAGTTTGGTATTTGGCTTCTGGGATTTAAGCAGCAAACACTTAGCCCTGCATAATCCCTTTTAAGGTAGTCCAAATGCTTAGCTGGTTTCTTAGTTCTTGAGGGACAGATTCCTCTTTAAATTGTGGTGGCAGGGAGATATGCCAGTCCCTTTTTGTGCTATGTAATCTGTAGAGTAGATACAGGAGAGCTGAGAAAGATGGAGAGTGGTTCCTATAAAGGATTAAACTTTGTCTGTGGCATGCTTCTCAGGCAAACCTGAGCCTGTCTCTGTCGGTGTGATGTCCCCGGTTCCCAATGCATCAAAGTGAGAGGAGGTCTCCAACAGAGATGTGCATTGCTGCAGAATAATGCAATGGTTTTTAGCCCCCAATGGTCAAAAAGCAACCACATTGCAAAACCAGGTTACCGTGGTGGTCTAAACTGAGTTTCGTGAATGTATTTAGATGAGAGCTGTGTTGCAAGGTGATTTGACTAGTGAGCATGCAGCGGCAAAACCAGGTAGTGCAGAAGGACACTGGGCACAGCGGTTTGGCCGATGCAGCTGGGTCCTTCACCATCAGATGTTTAAATGGCTCCTAATCGAGTTGCAAGCCAAAACCACTTGGGCTACTCTGACACTCACCTATGGCAAAAGATGGCCCCACCGGGACCGGAGGAGTAGGTCTTTAAATGTAGTCCCTTGGTGGATGTGCCCATCCGCCCAGATTAAAAGAAAAATGTTGGGTTTTTTCCCCAGTAAGAACAAGTTGTGTGATCCTTGATCTTACTTGATCAGCTCACTGAAGCTGCGAGTCACCTCAGCTCCCCATGCGGTTCTCCTGGCCTTATCCTGGATAAACTGCGAATGCAGCCTCCTATGACACTTAGATTGAAGGTGTTTTGGGGGTGTCGTGCATTTATTCTAAAGCACTGAATTAATTACATATAGTGTTGTTTGGGGAGTATCTCACACAGGTCACTGGCTGGGATGGCGAGAGGTGCTTTATTACAGCCCCGGGGCTTCTTGACTGTCTAACTCCCAATAAATGAGGGAAACTGGAGCGTTCCTCCAGAACTCTCTCTGGCCTGTCTTCGGCATCACTCCAGACTCTTAACATGCTTTTTAGATGTGTGGAAAGCTTTGGTGTCTGTAAGCATCCATCCAGTGACTTTTTTTGAGCGGATTGGATGTCAAAGGGCAGCCTTTTCCAAGGTGTGGGGAGCAGAAGACCTGCGAGATCTTCTCGCCTCTCGCGCTTGCTGCTGTAGGGAGGTGATTTAAAGCTCCATCAGAGTCACTTGGATTGCCGGGTGCAGCAGCAGCCTTGGCTTTGCAAGCCTTGTGACTGAGCAGTCACTTGATTTGTTTCAGAATGTGCAATGTCCAGACATTGTAGGTGGAGTGGGCTTTCAGCTTGAATCTGGTGATGCCCAGATACCTGCTGGGTTCCTCGCAGAAATCCCATAGGAGCCTCAGTGTAGGCTTTAGTGGGCAGGTCTGGAGATGCCCATGTCTCTCTGTGGATGACAGAAGGAGGGTAAGTTCCCTTGCAGACCTTAGGTGAAAGCTGGGTGGGGTGAGTCTGGACAATGAGGAGAGAAGACAGAGCCTGGCACAATTTCAAACCGAAAACTGGAGTGAGTTGAGGCATCTCCCACCTCCTGCCACAGCCTGTAGGAACTGGGATGTTCAGAGCCAGAATTTACCCTGTGGACACCCTGCCAGGTAACGTCAAGGTGAGAGATGGGGCTGATCCACATTGAAATGGGATGACCAGGATCTGAGATCCATATTTACTCAGCCGTATTTGAGGAGCGGTTTTGAGAAAGGAACTTTTATAGCAAATCCTGATCAAATCTTGTGGACCTGCAACCCAAGACCCAGGGGAAATCAGAAGGTAATCAAGCCTTATTAATACTGATTATAGTTCCTAAGCAGCTTCAGTTGTGTTCAGGCTCTCAGAGGGGAGTGCCCAGTGGTCAGTCGTCTTCATTCGGAGATCCTCCTTTTAATGCCTCCCCAGGAGGGTGGGACAGGCAAAGAAACGAGAGGACAGGCATGGTCAGAGGGAACGACTGCCCCTGCTTGGGTTAGGAGGTGACTGCTTTCCATCTGAGGATCCTAGGAGTCTATCGTGGCTGGCACTTGGTCTCTTCAGGGCAAGATTGAAAGAGGCAGAGATTTTTGCCTTCCGGAGGGTATTTCCCAGGGATTCGCAAATGCCTCATTTGTAAACAAGCCCTGGTCTGCCTGGAAGTCCTGCTTTCTCGTTTAGAGCTCTGCCAGCCCGGGGAGGTGAGGGTGTCGAAGCAAAATACGGCTGGGGCGATAGCTGAGCTGCTGTCGCACACCGCAATGGATGAGCGCAGCAGGGCAGGCAATCCTAAAGCAGCTTCCACAGATATGCTGTCACTCTCTATAAAGTTATTATGATGCCCAGGAAAAAAAGAAGCTAGCAGAAATCCTGACTCAAAGGTGACTCACGTACACCTCTTCTCCATCTCTTGTGTGAATGCAATAGCTTGTGTCTGGGTACCCGCTGTGCGTGTTCGCTGCAACTTTGGTTTGATATGGTTGGAAAAACTAATTCGCGGTGCGAAAGAAAAAGAAAAACTTCAGTCAAATAATAGTTAAAATGAATACCAAGGGGAAAACAATACTCCATTAATATTATAGCAGTGTGCAAGCACCCCTAATGGAAATAGAAGTCTACAAGCTTCTGTTCTGTACATCAAGCCAAAAAGAGCCAGTCCCTGCTGTAAGGACTTATTGTATTGAACAGACAAGACAGATGAAAGGCATGAAGTAGTAGTTGGGAGACTGCTGGTAAATGTTATCTTTGTTCCACTTTTTAACAGTATTTTCCCAGCTTCTTATTTGCTTTTGAATTGGTGGGTTGGTTTCCGTTCATGCTCCTTGGGTTTGCAAAAGAAAGTGGGGTTGGCTTTGGCTGGAGCAGACAGTCAGAGGCATGGGCCAGTCTATTTTAGTGGGAAATCCCCCAGTCTGAGGACCTCAGCGGAGTTAACTTTGGGCTGGGAGGATGAAGGCACATCTTTCCCGGGACATGGATCACCCATGCTGGGGCAGTTTGCTGTGGTCTTGCTGTTTATTACAAATGCAGCACGTAGAGGGCTGTGAATTGGGCTTATCGGCTTTCTCACTGTTCGAGTGTTATATGTGGCAGCAAAATGGCAGCACTGGGAGACTTTCTCCTGCATGTTTATGGGCTTTTGCCCTCTTCAGTGTCTCGAACTGGCCATTAATTGAGTTTATGCTTGCTCAGAGGTTCGTTACCTGATCTGAAGAACGTAATAAGGGATGTAAGAGCACTCCATCTTTCGCTCAAGAGGAGAGCAAAGGAGTTAAATATAAATATCTGTATATTATAGCTGGACAAACAGGGAGTGAGGCCGTGTTGCCTCCTGCCGCTTCAAGCCGTGTAGTGGTTAAGCCTGAACGCTTCCAGGAGGGGCAGTGAAAAACAAAACCTCGCCCCAGTAATAAGGACTACTCATTGCTCTTGAAGCAGGTAGGCTGCACGATGGGCTCAGGCTGGTGTGACCATTGATTCAGTGTTGAACATTGGTTTAATAACGTGGTTATTCATTCTTCCTCTTCTTCTGTGTCTGGCAAGGCTGGAAATACCATGTCTTGTCTAGTTAACCTCTTGCTGGGCCTTCCTCCAAGTTTCCTGGGGTTTATTAGCAATGATTTGTGCTTTAAGGACTAGTGAGATTCCTGAGTCATCTTCTTAGGCAGGGAGCTATTTATTTCAGTGTGTGTGTGTTACACTCCCTGGGAGTGGGTGTCTCTCTTCCGCTTTTGGATCCTGCCCTGACTCTATATAAAGACTCCAGGCTTGAATGAGCAGCAAAACCAACCCTCAAACTGGCTCCATCGTTTGGAAGCTTTGTGCTGCTGATCCCATCTCTCCTGGCTGAAGGAGCATGGCCGTTTGGAGCATGGGTAGGAATTTGCATGGGATGTTTGTCCATCTCAGGGTTGCATAGCTGCTAGGACAGCTCGTAGGGCCACAGTGTACTGTGTGTCCACGTCCAGGAGCAAGTCTTGCTCTACAGCGGCTCATGATCAAGGGGGAAATGTGATTTGTACCTTCTTTTCTCCCCTGAGGTTGATTTGCTGATGCTGTTGGGTTTTTGGTTGGTGGGATTTTTCTTATTCAGGAGAGATGAGATATTTGAGTGGCTGTAATTCTTTGTTGGTATCAGAGCAGGGACTGGAGGTGCCATGGGCAAATGCAGATGGGCTCCTCTAAGACGTTGCCAGTGCAGGAGCTGCCAGGTTTGGAGGAATTTCACTGTGTCGTTTCTCCTGGGGTGGCCCTTTTCAGAGACATCCCATACTTGCTTGGTGGCCTTGCAGAGAGCTGCCTCGCTGCATATGAGTTTGGGGGTGCAAGGAGAGCCCCTCACGTAACAGCTCTCTGGGGAGCTGCAAAGAAGCCAGCGTGCTAACGGCAATGTTCATCCAAAAGCTGACTTTACACCCAATTAAGCATCACCCTGAGCCAGAGGGACAAGTCCTCATGTCGTTATGTCTTGAACTAAATTGCTGGCACTTCATGGGGGCTCTGTCTCCACAGCCTGAGGGACTGATGCATTTAATCCGTATCAGCACTAAAGAGACTTTGTTAATGTGACCTTGTGGTTAGGTCCTTGTGGCTACTGGATGCACATCACTGTGGTTGTCTTTTTCTTAGTTATGGCTATTCCTGTAAGGAAGGAAAAAGACTTAGAGAAAAGGAGAATTTCCTGAGCTCTTTCTCTGTAATTTGTCAAGCATGACATGCGGTCACGGAATTTTGCACTGAACTTTTCTTCTTTTCCATGTTTTCCCTTTAACATGTAGATGTTTTTAATGCTATTCTTATTTAGCGGCTTCTCTCTTATCATACCAGCTAATGAGCAATAGGAAGAATTTCTGCATTGACCTTTTGCTGCTGCTGCTGTTTTTCTTTTCTGCAACAGAAATCAGATATAATTTGAAACCACCTCTGAGCTGCCCCTCCAGGGCCTGAGCCTTAACTCCCCCGATGCATGTTTGTGGGTGATGGGAGCATCTCGAGTCGTGCTAAATGGCACAGATCAAGCTGCTGAGGCTTAGTCTGTGAATCAGTAGATCTCACATCTGAGCCCAGGAAAAATAATACCATGTGGGTCTGAAACTTGGTTTTAAGTTGGTGTTGGATTAATGTGCCTTAGTATGGGGAAAGCGAATTGAGGTTGTGTGTAGGGAAAGTTGATGAAAGTGCATGAATAAGACAAGTGAATGGGACTCTAAAGTTGTCTCTGTCCCACTGTTTCTACCAGGAGACAGAGATGTCTACATCTCTAAGTAGGCAAGACCTATCCCAACTTCAGGTCTCCACCCTGTGCTTTGGAACAGCCACATCTGGGACACCTACTAGTAGGACAGGGCTTGATGTTGCCTGGGCTTCATCCACCCATACACAAGAACTTGGGCCCCTGGGGAGCACCTCCATCAAATTTACCGTTTTCCTCCCCTTTTTGCAAACACTCTGCAGAGCAAATAAGCCTGCTGTGGGTGTGTGCTTCGTGTAGAGCACCTGCCCAAGCCCCAGCTCCCTGCAGAGAAATGGGCTGAACCTCCAAAACGAGTTCCAGTCCTACCTAGCCTTGCTCTTTTGGCCCTTCTCCACATGGGAGCAGATGGCTATTAAAAATCCCAGAGAAATTCATTAAGTTAATGGATTGCCAGCCCCCATCTGTGGCTGGGGAGGCCCACCTACCCTGCAGCCATATCCCCGTGGGGTGTGAGTTGGGATGAAGAGCTGGAGCCAAGCCCGACCCTGCGATAGCATTCCCTGCCGGCTGCAGTGGGTGGGTGGGATGTACACCCCACCTGTGAAACACAGGGGCTGTTAGAGCAGCCCAGGAAGGTAGCACAGACCTGATGGGGCAGCTTACTTATTTTTCATTTGCTAAAAGCACAGCAGAAATTAAGATTAATTAACCCCCCCCCCCCCCCGCTTCCTCTTGCTCTTGCTGTTTCTAGGGAAGACCGAAAAAATGTGCTAGAGAGGAAGCTAAATTCTGAGCATCCTTTCATGAATGCAGCATACAGCCCCCATGGGACTGCAGGGAAAGGCCCTGTAATTACGGGGAACGTCCTGTGAGCCTGAGTTACACAACCAGGATGGAGAGCTGCTCCTCCTTTGGTTTAGCAGCAGGCTGATGATGCTGTAACTCAAAATACTACCTGGCTATTATCCATTCATTGCTTTTTATCACTGTCGGTGTCCTCAACGTACAGCACAGACCACTCGCGAGGCTCCGAGCCAAGAAGGAGGTGGGAAGGAGCGCTCAGGATCATAAAAGGGCCATTTGATATTTACAGTGCCTGGTGACATAATTCCCAGACAGCCCGAGCATATCTCGGAGCCGGCTGATGAGTCGCCGGGGAGATCTTGCTCCGATGCCACCGAGTGAAGGTGACTCCTTCCTAGCTCTGGCAGGAGCAGGATGCCCTGATGGAGAATTCGTGCTGCGGCGTCTACTCGCCGGTTTTGCACCGGCTGCTGCCACCTGGGTTAAGAGCCAGGTTAGCAGCCAAGAAAAGGGATTTAGGACTGTAGCAACTGCCTTGAGGCGTCATATGGGGGAGGACTAACACCTTGGCTGTGGTGTTGGGCATACCCTGGTGTCATGTGCTGGAGGACATTGCTCCTGTGTGCTCCCGGGCGGCTTCGTGCTGTCATTTAAGATGCTGTTGTTGGCTCTGGTCCATGTGAGCCTTGGTTACTGGTGTGCTTTGCAGTGTTTTTGTGCCAGGCTTTATTCTACTCTAGAAGGATTTATTCCTTGCTGAGGGCCATGGGCATGCCTTGAGCTATGCGTGGGCTTAACCTCAGCTGTCCCCCTGTGTGCTGGGGGGAATCGTTACGCCCGTTTTCCAGTCTGGGAGATGAGGTACGGAGGAATTCAGTGACATGGGATGCCTGTGGCATAATCCAGCATCCCTGTTCCCCATGCTGGAACCCTAGCCTCTCCCTCCTCCAACAGGAATAATCATTTCCCATACAGACAAGGAGACTTCAGCATGTATCCTTGTCCCGTCAGGCCTTCCTAGGTTTGAATTATTAAATATTGTCTCTGATCTCCATTATAAAGGTTGTTAGAGCACAGCTACTTATCAGAATAGAAAATACTGCATTTCTGTACTTTAACAGTTGGCTTCATCTGCTTGTGGGATTTACAATAAATGAGAAGAGTTTAAAAAAAAGGCAAAAAAAAAAAAAAGTCCTGAGAGGCTGAGATTGGAAGTAAATATAGAGACGTAACATCTTTGCAAGAGGAGGTCCAGTTTTCTGTCCCAGTACGCATGTGGTCACTGGTCTGTATCTTCTGTCTAAAACAAAATCACATGCAAATTCATTAGCATTAATAGGCTGGAGGGCATTTGCTGCCGTGATTTCCACAATGCCGGATTACAGACTGTGCTCTGGGGATGCCCCTTCCCACACCCCCATCGTTGTCTCCTCCATCAGCTGGCAGAGACCCCGGCGAACCAACCTGGCTATGTTTCTGAGCAATGACTATACATTCGGCTTAGAGGGAGTAACAAGAAGGTACAGATGCAGAGAAGGAGACCCGGGGCCAGCTGCAGACTCCAGCCAGCTGCTGAGCTCCGTGATGGGTTTATCGTTATTTCCATGAGCCTGAAGCCCTGGCTGCAGATTGCCGTAATTTCCAAGGTCAGATTCTTGCTTGCTACTTGTAAGAAATTGGGTGGTACCTGCTGCTTTGCAAGAGACTGGATTTGAGCAGCGGTAACCCAGGCCATGGTCCTGCTGTTGATTATTCCCTTGCTGTAAAAGTGCCTTGCCCCACAGCTGGGCACATCTGTGCCTGGCCAGGCACTGTCTATACCACGCACCTGCAGCATCCCTGAGCGGAGCTGCTTGATATGACCCAGGCAGGTGATCCCCTGTTTTCCCCAGGGAATAAACCATGGAAACTGGCTTCAGAGTGAGCTGGAAATTGGAAGCAGGGTCTCCCTGCTGTCAGGCTGGATCTGATTTCCTCTGGATCCCATGGGAGAGGCACCGTTCCCTTCTCCTGCTCCTGAGTTAAGCTGCGACAGCTCTCCCAGGCAGCAGTACGGCACGATGCCGCAGGGCTGGGGGAGCTGCTGGGGGACTTGGATCGTGCCTGAGAAAAGGGGGTTAAAAGCAGGTTTTTGCAAGCCTTTGCCTGCCATTTTAAATGGGAAGGATGTTTCCCTGGCAACGAGATGGATGCTTCCCAGCAGAGCATATGGCTTCCATCGACTTTGATTTACCGGCGTGTTGAAATGGCAGCTAGATAATTCTCCCTTCAGCTTTAATGTGTCCATGCCCTGTGTCCCTGTTACTTATGAGCTTTAAAAAGACCGTGGGTCCAGCCCCTGCGGCGCTGGCCTTGCTCCCATCCCGGGGCTGGAACTGGTGGGGTCCCATGTCGGGACTGGATCTGGGGACCTTCGCAAAGAGGGACCCACACAGAGGACCCGAGCATCGCCCGGAGCAAGGAGCTGCAGGGTGGGCAGGAAAACCTTGCCAGCTTCTGCTGCCTTTCACCAGCCGACCAGCTCCTCCTCCTTGGAGAATATAATCTGCAGCCCTCTCTTCCTATTCTCCTCCCTGCTTTAAATCATTTTTAGATGTTTTCCACCTTTCACCACACAATCATCTGCCTCCTGCAGCTTGCTATTTATTGTTGTGTTTACTGGCACAGGGAAATAAGGAGAGGGAACAAACCTGTCATTTGCTGAGCGGGGGAACTTGGGGGAGCTGGTTTCTGCGAGCTCGTGGCTCTCTCGGGCTCGCTGGTGTGTGCTGGCCCCACTAAGCTTGCATGGCAGCCGCCTCCGAGGGGCAAAACCAGGGTGCTCTTCTCCTTGCTGCCCATCGCTGGCTCTCCATTCTTTGGCAAATGTGATGAAAATGCGCCAGCAGGTCTAAATATTAGGTAGAGACAGTGAGGCAGCCAGACAGGGCGACTGCATGAGCCTCATTGCCTTAGGGACCAGAATGGCTGGAGAGGGTCATTCACGCACCCGAGTGGTGCTGGGACTGGGACTGGTTCCCAACTGCCCATGTCCAGCCGGTTCGTAGCTGCGAGCAGCAGCAGCGAGGACCAGGCACAGGGCCTGGGAACCGGCTGGGTAGGGTGGCCTTAAATGAAATTAAAGGGTCGTGCTGACCTGCAGACTGCTGCACTGCAGGGACTGGGGTGGGGGACGTGCATCGTTCCTCCCCTCTTCCACTGATGGAGGTTTTTGGGGAGCTATAGATGAGGCAATGCCACCTTTTTTGCAAGTCTCCGGGTGAGCCGAAAAGCCCTGGTCTGCACACACTGGCTCTCAGCCCTGATTGCAACGAGCCCCCCCCCCCCCCCGCCCAAAGCTGCCCAACCTGAAAGGCTTTAAAAATGAGGCTCCCTTTTAACTGAGGTTGCCTTTATTTCTTCCAGCAGGATGATGGCTTTCCCCTCCTCTCTGGGGTGTTTAGCTCTCCGGGCAGCCTCTCCCTTTGCAAAGGGCTCTCGATGATGGGGGGGCTGGCCCCCTGCTTCCCCCGGCACTCAGGACTGCTTTCCCATCCACACCTGGCTGCCCACTTGCTGCATTCGAGTTACACCAGAGAAGAAGCAAGAGATAATAAAGTGATTAATTGCCTGCTGGTGCTGGGGATTAATTAATCAGGTGCAAGGAGAGGCTGCGCCCTGGCAGACCCGATGCTGTCTGTGCAGGTGGGGCTGCCCTGCTCCCGTCGGGACTCATGTCACGAGCTGGCCGTTCTCTGCCGCGAGCAAAGGAGACACCGAGGTGGGTGGTGGCAGGAGGATCTCCCCATTGCTCTTAGGGAGAAGCACGGCTGGGGCGAATCTGGCTACAGCTCAGGGAAACTTTACTGCTGTAGAGGGGAGATTGGTGGAAAAGGACTTTGAATTCAGAGTTGCAGCTCCTAGAAGACCCAAAATAGTTATATGAGTGGCAAAGTTAAACTGAGCTTGACTGGCAGCTGTTGTGAGGCTCTCCCCTCCCTGCGGCATAACTGGCTGTTTCAGCAATTTTTTAGGGCTAAAGAGAGCTGCCTTTTTAAGCCTGAGCTCTCTGGAGATCTGGGTTTGTTTTGCATCCCTTCACCCCGAGCAGCTCCTCTGGGCCTGCCTGTCCGCATGGCCAAGGTGTTACTTCCAGCAGAAACATTCCCATCCCAACAGGAGCAGCTTCACGGACATGAAAAGCATCAGGGCCATATTCTGCCACCTTTGCCGTGGAGGAGCATGCCGTCCTACTGATGTGGGGAAGGGATGCAGAGCTCCAAAACTGGCCACTGGCCTTTTATTTCTTGTTGTTGGACCTAATCCTGCATTTTTCTGTGTGCCAAATGTGGGTGTCCCTCAGGCATCGCAGGGTTTGGACCAGGGTGAGCCAGACCCTCTCTCTTGGCAGTGCAGCCCCCTTGGTTTTTGGGGGGTTATTCCTGATTTGCACTGGTGTGAGGGGGAGAGTTGCAGAGAGGGAACATGGTCCTGCTGATTGCAGCACTCCTGTGATTCTCCTGGGTACATTTTTTTTTTTACCCAGCTTGGGAGTCATCATCTTCTGGGGACTAAAATCAAAAGGCTGTGAACCAGCTCTCCTGCTTCTTGGCTCTGAGCTCCTTCCTAATCACTAGCTGGGAGAAGAGAAGTAAAATTAAACAGATGGTGAAATTACCAACTCGAAGACATATTATATGGGCAGTTTGCAAATACTTCTTTCTTTTCCCCAAGACTCAGTTAATTAAACAAACTGACGAGCAAATGAAATTAGCAGCACTTTCGTAGTGCTTGTGTTTTACACTTTTGTGTTATCCGTTAGCCTCTGGCTCCGAGAAGCCACGTTCTTGTCTTCTAATTGTCGAGGCACAAAGCTGGGAACGGGCCCTGGGAAGTGGCTGGGGCACCCGTGTGCCTTCGACACCCGTCGAAATCTTGGTCCTCCTTCTTCGCTGTTAGCTGGGAGGGAGCCCGAGAGCACAGCTCTGGGGCCCTGCCTTTACAGAAGCATAAACCGTGGGCTGAGGCATGGGGAAAGTGAGATTTTTAAAGTCAACACAAGGCTTTTGAGCCATTTAGTTGCCTGCCGTGGGTCCGAGACGGTTCACGCGGCTGCTGAGCGGTGCCGAGCCTCTGTGTCGGCAGCTCCCCGCGGATGCTCTCGGCGAGGATGCTCGTTTTTGAGGTGCTGTAATTCTTGGTGCCGTAAAACTAGTGCAAAGTCAGAGACAGGAGAACGAAGCTGAAGGAGCTCAGAGAGACAGAGCTTGTCCTTTGCGGGCAGGAAACCTCGGGCTCCAGCTGAACAGCTGATTCTGGGACAGACCTTTGAAAAACCGGCTACTATTCCTGTCTGCAGCGGGAACCAGTCCTGCACATTTTGAGACAATCTTCCTATCTGCAATTAGACCGGAGCCTATTTTTGTATATCCCATTCCCTCAAGGAATGTTTAGATGAGAAGCAGCATTACATTTTACAGGGACATATTGCTTTTAACCTGGTTTTAGAGCTCAGTTAAGTCAAGTTGAGTGATTTGCCCAGGTCAGTCAAAGGAGCTTGACCTCAGCAAGAGGATTTTTTTACTCCTGCATGCTCCAAGC
Organism: Aquila chrysaetos chrysaetos; assembly: GCF_900496995.4. Classification (NCBI taxonomy): domain Eukaryota; kingdom Metazoa; phylum Chordata; class Aves; order Accipitriformes; family Accipitridae; genus Aquila; species Aquila chrysaetos. Next base: position 2,586,045 of record NC_044006.1, read on the forward strand.
ATGCAGCATAGCCCTTGCCTTCTTAAATTTATTTAATTTGTTTTTCTTGAGGTGTTGCAGAAAAGCAGGGCTTTGCCCTTAAGAAGCAGAAATAACTTGATCTTCATATACAGGTAAAGGTTAGATTAGGAAGGCTTGTATTCCTGTACTCACGAGTAATCTTTTCTCAGAGGTAGCGAGGAAGCAGAGGCTCTTTTGGGGGAATACCCTGTGGGATGGAACAGAGGCAGTACTCAGATTTCAATCTGAATAATACCGGTATTGCATGAGACAGCAACTTTCCCTCACATTAAAATCAATAAATGTGCTCTGAGTAAATGCCTGCGCAGGCGTTTTAAGAATTACTTAAATGTCCAATATTTTATACTCTTAATTTACCTCCCAATGCACCGTAATTGCACTGTGGTCTTTAGGATTCTCTCCCGTGAACCGTTTCTGCAGCTGCATGAATATATTTCTCCCCACCAAGTTTTTAAAAGAAAACCTCAGCCCAGCAGTGCTGAATCGCAGCAGAGACAGACTCTTCTGGCAGGTGCATGGGCTTGATTAATACTGTGGGTTTTCCTCCAGACATCTGGCTCCTCTGAGGCTGCGTGCGCAGGGCGAGGAGAATACGCAGACAAGCATTTCCCAGTGATTCATGTTAGATGAGGACAAAGAGGAACATCTGAGCTAGAACTTTGTATGCAGTGATTATTATTAATAAGGCTTTTATTCTGAGTAAGTTAAATGATTAGAGCCAGCCTGTAAAAAACCCAACCAATTCCTTAAATTTAACCCCTTTTCCTGCTGTAAGTGTTCAGATCTTGATCTCCATTCCCTGTCATTTCCAGATGGCTTTTGTTCTTTGAGGCTTCAATCCAGAAAAGCTCTTAAGCTCGCTCTTGCTTGTAAGTGTGGAGATACATAATCCTTTGCTGAGCTAGGGACAAGATATGTCATGCAAAACCCGTTTCTGTTCAAATTCCTGCAGTTCATGGGTTCAGGTCAGGACTCTGGTTCTGGGCACTCAGGGCAGATGACACCGTTTCTGCTCCCTGACACTGTTATAAGCAAGAGGGAAAGGCTGGAGGAGCTCTTGGAATGGGAACTGATTGCAAAAGTGTTGGATGTTGAAGGAGAAAAATCTATGTGAACCCATATCCGGCTCTTTTTTTCTAACTGAGAAATGCTCTGCCTAAATAGAAGGCAGGCAGGGGAAGAGGAGGATTTTTGTGACTTGGTTGTGCCACTTTACCATGCTTATAGAGTAAAGCTGTGACCAGCTATTCTTTTTTCCTTAGTTTGCTGTGATGGATTTGCGAATGCTCCTTATCTGCCCATAATATAGCAGAAAACGACCTTCCCCAAAACCCTGATGTAAAGGGAATGTCACCCCCATACACACGCTTCCCTGGGATGTAAATCCCGTGTCTCAGGTGTGTTTCAATAGCTGCAAGGGAGCTGAAGCACAGAATCAGGACGCTGTGCTGAGCCAGCAGCGTTCCCGCGTGTCCGGGGAAGACCCCAGAAAACCCGTTCCGCTGGAAAACCACCTCCTGTTTTTTGCTACGTTGCTGTCATGCAAGAAGGAGAGCAGGTTTGCTGCATCCATGCACGGGGGCCAGGGGCCATGGCCTGGGGGCTTGCAGGTGGTGGTGGTGCAATAGGGCTGATGAGGAAAGTAAATCCTCTTCTTTTCCTTCCCACCCCAGTGCCACCTCTAGAACATGGATTGGGGTCTCTAAGACCTGCTTCTCTGTAGCCCGATTAATTCCCACCTCTTGGAACACCATTTAAGGCAGCCTCGTTGTACATACCACCACCTCCTCCGGAGATGCTGCTTTGCTCCTCTGGAGATGCTCCCTTGCTCCATTTACACCACCGTCCTTAGTACGCTTTATGGCTTTGTACGAACAGGGTGCTTCTTATCGGGGCTGTTCAGCCATCATCTCGGTGCACCGAGAAGGCACGGGAGCTATTACCGTTGTCCCAGAGAGGCCTTTGCTAAAGATTTATTAAAAAGTTTATATAACCATGAGAATCCCTGCCTCGGAGCCAGCCTGTGTGTTGCCCATAAGCAATGTTTTCTACCCGCGTGGGTGCCCGGGAGCCTCCAGGCTCCTCCGAGGAGCAAGATCTCTGCTGGGCTTGGGTGAGAGGACGGAGCTGGGCATGGCCGAACCTGTCGGGAATGAGACACTATCAGGAGCTATTTTTGGAAAGGAGAGTATTTATTAAGGCACAGGACCGAAAAGCAGGACTCCCTGCTTCTATTTTCACCTCCGCTAGTGACAGAAGTTGCCTTGGGAGATGATTTTGGCTGAGACTGAGTGATGTGGAAACTTGGAGTGAGGCATTTAGGCTCATGTTTAGCTTTGTAAATGAACAGCAGCGTTGCAAATCACAGCAGGATTGCTTACATGAATAAAGATGATAGATGCTTCTGGCTAAGGCTAGGTGCAATACGATGATGTCTTTACCCCTGGAAAAGTCACGGCATTATCAGAGTTTTGCTTCTGATTCACTGGAGGTTTAAATTGAGCTGTAAATTCTCCCATTCTGATTATGAGGCTCTGTGAGTGTTCAAAGGCATTTGACAATCTCTGTTTCTCTTGGTATGGATGTACTTTCACCTTGGTTTATTGTCATTGCTGTGTTTTCATGGTCTTTGATTTACACTGAAGTTTTAGGTACTCGAACACCAGCATTTTACAGAGACCACAGCAAATGTGTTGCTGAGGTTACAGATGGATTGCCTGTAAGCATTTTGCTTTTATTTTAGCACAATTATCAATGCCTTGTTTACATCCCCAAAGTAATTTTTAAGTGTTTTAAATGTTTTAAGTTGTTTTCCATCATGCAGCTCTCAAATGCCTGTAGTAAAATACTCCTTCCTTTCCAGCTTTGCTCCTTCTAATTAAACAAATCATTAATTCCCTTTCCCAATTCCTGGGAAAGCCAGCAAAGCGTGTAACAAGCACAGTGGCTTGTTACAAGCTTGTGCGATCTCCTTGTGTTCTATCCATCTTCGTCACACCCAGGAATCCAGTTGCTAATTATTGGTGCTCCATTAGAGGAAGCCCAATGTTTTTGCATGTCAGCGAATGCTATTTGAATACAAGTATTTCAGGAATAAATTTAAAGGTCTTTTAAAATTCTTATGTAAATGGGCATGTAGATTCCGAGGGGGTTTCTGTTGGAAGGCAAATTAGATGATTAACCTGAAAAGCTTTATGATTATTCTGTCATACGCTTTTACTGAGAAAAAGAAGAAAAGGAAAGGACAATCTTTCCTGTTTCAAGTCATTTTAAGTTTTTGTTTGTTTGTTTTTGAGGGGGAGTTCAGTCATTTCTTTTTCTATTGCTAACCTGAAGCACGGTGGATAAGAAATCTGGATATGCAGATTTTGTGCTAGGATTTATAAATTGTAGTAAGAAGCTTGCATGGGTGTTTTAAGTCAACATAACCTTTGGATGTAAAGCCAGACTTTGGAGGACTTTGGATTTATTAGTATTAGCAGCAGTCAGATTTGCACAGCTGAGTCTTGGCTGAGCTTAAAGGTCTAAGCAACAGGCGTGGGGGATGCTGGAGCAGCAGAAGGTGCTGGGTGCCTGTAGGAATGGGTGGCGGGTGACAAGATGCGGTGACATGAGGTGTCCTCCTCCAGTGGCTCCAGGAGGCTGGAGCCAGCTTTCTCCATGCCATCACTCTCCGGAGGAGGCAGTGGTCCAAAATCACACGCTGCCCTTTGCATCCTGGCCCGAGTTTGGGGGAGGCTGGGTGCCGGCTCCAGCCATACATCATGTAGGACCCAGCTCCTGTTTGCTCTGGAGGAGGATATTGTCTTCTCCAGAGCTCTAAGCAGAATTGGCATCTTTAATGTAAAAATCATTAGATGGGACATAATTAATGTTCCTTATTGCACATTAACATTACCCAGAGTCAGGCTGCAGACATAATTTGCTTTGATTAGATACGTAGCTTTAAAAATTAGATTCATCCCAACCTCTACACTATTTATTGGCCTGTTTCTCTTTCCCTAGCTATCCATTATTATCTGGAGCCCTTTCCTGTGCTGTCTGGGTAGATTAGGTGAAATTAAAGCAGAGTCAGCCTTCCTGTTCCCCACTGCCCTCCGTCTGTGGGAGCTCAGAGGATACACACTATCTCAGTGTGGACAAACCTCTCGGCTTTCTTCTTCGCCCCCCCGCAGCCGTAGGGGGTCTGCAGATTCTTCAAAGCCTCCCAGGAGCCATACAGACCCCAACCCCCTGAATTCAGTTTCCTTGCAGAAAGGTTTCATTCTCTTCGTCTCTTTGTACAGCCTCCCAAAGGTTCGTGGACCACAGGGTGAAACGGAGCAGCCGGGCATCACCGTGGAGCTATTTTGGGATGCTTGTGCAGCTCACCCTGTGATGAGCCAGTGCCTGCATCCCTTACAGGCAGGACCGTTCCTTACCCGGTGGCTGAATGTTCCCATCGGGACTGAGACAAGGGGAGATTTTGGTCCATGTGGGATTTGGCCATGGAGCTCTCACGCTTCATTGAAGAAGCTGGCGCCTTCCCCGTTGCCTCCCATGCTCGGCAGTGCTGTAATTAATGCTGGCCCTGCAAGTGTGATCTGCGTCAGGTCTCCCGGGCAATGAGAGCCCTGAGGAGCGCAGAGCCGAAATTACAGCAGCACCGAGCTGGCCCTGGGGAGATGAGGGGAATGGAGAGGCCGGGGACGAGGCTGCAGCGATGTGCTGGGGAAGGGAAGAAGCAGCACCCAGATGTGTCGCTGCCCCGGCTCTCCCCACGTAACCACTGCTTGCACAATCCACCCTTGGGATGCGAAGTGATAAAGCGATTTCTATTCCTTTCATTTTTCTGTCCCGTCAATATATGTCTAGTGGCAAACTTAACGTACAGGAATCTTCTTTCTTGTGGTGTTTGTCCCTGCCAGGACTCATCGTTTGAGCGTGGCTTCATTCTGGATCCGTCCGAAGTGGTCGCCTTGGCAAACACGGTGTGCAACCTGTGTTGATATTGGCGCTTTGCTTTCAGCACCACCTCGGGCATTTTACTGTGACGTTTGGTTACAAAAATACAACCCACGTTCTACTTCTTTGATCAGAAAATGCAGGATTTTCTTTCCTCCCCCTGATCGCTTTCCATTATCTTTTTTTGTTTTCTTCTTCTCTTTCTTCTTTCATTGATTATTCATTTGTTTCTCACTCCAGCGCAGAAGTTTGCAGCAAAATCTGGGCCGCCCTGGGAGCGGGGCTGCCTGACCCAGTTGCAGCTCCTTCCCTCCAGCGGTGCAGGGCTCTGCTCCCCCCTGCCATGGGGTGGGCACCAGTGGGGTCCCGTCTCCAGCTCCAGGTGGCCCAGGCAACCTGGAGGATGTAGGGATGGATGGAGTCCATTTGGCTGCAGGACAGGTTGTGGTAGGTTTGTTTGTGGCAAGGGTTTTAAAAAACCAGCTTGGGGAGAAAAAACATTTTAAGTGACACCCAGGGAAGACATTAAGGGACATCATGAGTGGGTTTGCAAGGGATATTTTCTTACTCTCTTGAGGCTGTTTCAAGTCTCCGTGTACCAGACCTGTTGTGAGAAGAGGAAATTTGCAGTGAGGAATCAGGCAATTGTCCTTATCTGGTCTGCGCTGAATTCATCTTGTTGCTGACAAAGCTCAGCCTTCGCTGAGATGGCTCTGAAGGTCCTTTACCTCCAGCAGGCAGGGACGCTTCAGCCTGTGGTTCAAATAAATACTGCAGATCCCCCTATTTTTACTTGTTACTATGACATTAATGGTCCTTTAAAAGCCACAAACATGACCCAGTGGTGTGAAACTCCTTTGCTTTATACAGCAAAAAGGAACAGCACCTACCAGCTGAACCGTACCTTATAAGTATTCAAAATGCACTTTGTAGGAATGTGAGACAAAGCCAGACAGATGAATTATTTAATGCTTTTAAAGAATGCATCTTTTAGTTTCTCCTTGCGCTGGCCTACTTTATCGTATCAGTAAATTGATCTTCAGTAAATTAATTTCCCTCCTTTTGTTTGAGCAAGCAGTGGGCATTGCGGGCTGGTGGAAACCTTCTCCATCCGTGAGCAGATGCCAGGACACCTCTGTAGCTGCAGACTCAGGCGTCGAGTGTCAGAACAGAGTCGAGCTCCTGTCATTCATTTTGTGCCTTTAGATTTGCACTAGTACATCCAGTGTTTACGAAAAGCACGGAGCGGGCAGTTTTGATGGGAACAGCCCGTGAATGACGGGATGGTGTGGCACTTCTGAGGCTGCTTTTGGGACAGTCTGTGGACGTAGACATCAATGAGACCTGGACGTGCACTCTAAGGGGCTTTTGAGAATCTCCCCTATTTCATGGTAAATGGAAGAGACTGAGAGAGCTGATATCAAAGCTGGGTGTCCTCCCCCCCCCAGCTCCCAGCAGGATGGGGCTCCGTGTCCCTGCAGGGCTGGGACAGAGAGGCCAGCCCAGCTCCCTCCCCAGTGGCAGGGGCTCTGGCTTCATACGAAGGTACTAACAGTACCAAGATCACATCCCTTGGGCTGGATCAAACCCCTGCTGCATCCCATGCCTGGCCACAGAAGAACAGAGTAACAACCATCCGCTTCCCAGTGATGCTACAACAAATCTAAAAAGTCACCAGCCTTTCCAGGCAGTAAGGAGTTAATCTGGAGCCCCTGCCTAAGAAAGGAACATTAAATCCACCCAAAAATGTCCTGCCCTGGCAAGGATGGGAAATGCAGGGCCACTCCTGTGGGTGCAAATGCAGAAGCAGAGCATCGGTGGAGTTTTCTCTGGGTTTGTGTTCAGCCTGCGCTCCTGCTCATCAGCCAGCCTGGTCACCTGTTATCACATTAATACATTTTCCTGCTTGTTTGCATGCTTGTTGAAAGCATGTTGCAGTAAGAGCTGACAGTTCCTTGGGGAAATAATGTCAGAGGTGAGCTGAGCCGCCAGCTCTGGGAGGGGAATTGGATTGGCACTGGGCAAACTGGGAACAGTCCAGTGGGCCCATCCACACATAACCCTTCCAGTTAATAAAACCAGGGACTTTACTTTCCCTTTTTACGTGGTGTTGTAGCAGCAGCACAGTAAATACTCCTAGAGAAATATGTCCAAAAATGCTCTCTGGACTAGTTTGATGAAGTGTAAAAAATTCCTGCTCTGAAGAGTGACATTCCCTCTCTCTTTTTTTATTTTTGTGTTATATAGTTTTCTACTAGTTTTCTCCTGCCTGGTGCTGTCTGTCTTTTCGACCATTGATGAGTACCAGAACAGCTCAGAAGGGGCCCTTTACATCCTGGTAAGTGGGGGGGATTGAAAATGAAGTCATCGGTGAGGCATCAAAACAAAGTAAAAAACACACAAAAAACCTGAGGTTGGGGGTTTCTAACTGGGGCAAGAATTTAAACTGTGGCTTGTGAGAAGGGGACCACTGGGACCTGCAGGTAAGAAGTAGGAAAAATGTGAAAAGGAGAAATCTGTATCAGGAATAAACAAAATATCTTTAAGGATCTTGTAAAAACCTTCTTTCTAAACTTTTTCTTTTTTTCTGCATTTATCTTCAATTGCAAAATGCAGTAGCAAGACTGATCCCAACTGAAAAGCAGTTTGATGTCCAACAGCTCCCAAGATTTAAAGCTGCGGATGCTCTGCGTTGGGAGCAGCCCGCGTAGCTGCCTCCTCTCCCACACTATAACATCCCTGCAACTATTTGATCTGTCATCGAGCTGCAGAGTTTTGTTCCCTAAATAGCCCGGCATCCCTCGCACTGACAGTGTGGCTTCTGCCGTCAGGAGCCAGCAGAGATCCTGCACGCACCGCCACGTCGCGGGGCTGCCGGATTCGCCCGTCTCCTTTCCTTTTCTCTTTCTTCCTCTTCCCCGGTCCCTGCCTTACGTCGACATCAAAAGGCGCTGCAGACTAATTAGGGCTTTGTCAGGTTTGATACATGAGAAAGCTGAGGCAAGTGCCGCTAGTAAAGAAATCAGAGGGAAGGGGGTGTGCGCAGGGTGTTTGGGTGGCGATGGAAAGAGCTGCGACGCACAGCATCGGCGTGCTCCCTTGGCATCGAGGGGTAGAGCATCTCCGCTGCCTCTGCACGAGATAGCCCAGCCCGCAGAGACAACCCAGCCCCATTTCCTGGGGAAAAAGCTCAAATCCCCTGTGAAGAGTCCTGGCATGGAGTAGCCAGTGATTCCCATCTCTGGTCTTCCCCCGAGCTGCTCAGCGTTAACCTAGCCGAGTCCTGGAGACTGATGGTGGGGAGATAAGCAGGTACTCGTCAGTCCTGTGACGGGGGACACAAACACAATACGAGAAGGTGTAAAACTCTACTTCACAGGCTACGATGTGCGGTACATCTCGCCACCCCAGGGGAGGGTAAGGGAAAACACAACAGCAGAGATCTGACAGTCTTTCAAGCCTGGGCTCTCCATTAACAGCCCTGGTGCAGACAGCTCTGTGATATATTTTCTGAGGTGTATGGAGTCTCAGTTATGGGTTTGTATTTGATTCTGGAGCGTGCTCTTCATTACGCTTCTTTCTCTATTAATGGCATTGTCTCCCTTGCAGGAAATCGTCACCATCGTGGTGTTCGGGGTCGAATACTTTGTGAGGATCTGGGCGGCCGGCTGCTGCTGCCGGTACCGGGGCTGGAGGGGAAGGTTAAAATTTGCCCGCAAACCTTTCTGCGTCATCGGTAAGACCTGCCTCCCTGCTTGGGATTTCCCAAACCAAAGTGGCTATTGCAAGCGCTTGCTTGCACGATGCTCCGGTTTCTTGCGTGCATTTTGAGGGTTGATCCTCAGCTGCTTCACGGTCACCTTGAGAAGGGAAAGAGAGCAAAGGCAAAAGTCCTAAATGCATGGCTGTCCTTCTCCTCATCCTGCACGAGGTCGACCGTGTTTTCTGCAGCCCTGGGAGCCGTCCCGTTGTCCTGGGTACCCCTGGCATCGCTGACAGCTGCCCACAGCCACAGAATGGGGATTTAGCCAGGAGAAGCTGAGCGTAGGAGCTGGGATCCTGCGATCCTGTGTCCAGCCTTGACACCGAATTGCTTACAAGTCATTGAAACTCTCTGTGTCTCACTTTGCCTTTCCTGGTGCTGATGAGCTGCCTCACAAGGGAGTTACGAGACTTAATTAATTCTTGTTTGTAAAGTACTCAGCAGTCCTCTCGTGAAAGGGGCCATCTGTGCGCTACAGTTATTTTTAACGGGGTAAGGAGTGGGCAGAGAGGCTGTGCCATTCGCTATAGAGCCTGCTTTCAAATGTCCAGGAGCTGGCAATGGTCATATGCAGGATTTTAGCTTATTCCACAGAAAAGCACTCCTATAAAATTTGCATAGAAAACCAGGGAAGAGGGAGGTTTTCAGGATCTTCAGATTTGGGATATATAGAGCAAGGCTGTTTTTTCTTGGCCTTTCTTTGTCCGTGAGCACCGTAGGATTGCTATGGTGGAACTCTGGGTTTTCATTCCTAATTTAGATGGGGGAATTCACACCTCTGGACAGCACTGTGTAACAGGCAGCTGCAGCTGATTAAAAAAGGGCATGCGTTTTGCAAGGATTTAATCCAGTTTAGCAGTGTTAACACTGAACCATATCAGAATTCAGGCTTTGCAGTATTTGACACATTTCCTATAGGAAGGATGAGTCTGGAGAAGGATACTAGGATGTTTCCATAAGGTGTATAGTGGCTCCCTTCATCCAGGTTAAGATTTATGCTACATCCTTGCACACAAGATACGACTGATACAAGTTCCCTTTCGCGCACAGCCTTCTGCTGCCAGCGGCGGTAGGAGTGCCATCCCATTTGGGAAGGGTTCAGCAGCATTTCTTCAGCTTTCGATGCCCTCTGTTCGTGCAGACATCATGGTGCTGATCGCGTCCATCGCTGTGCTGGCGGCGGGGTCCCAAGGGAACGTCTTTGCCACCTCAGCGCTCAGGAGTTTGAGGTTCCTGCAGATCCTGCGCATGATCCGCATGGACCGGCGGGGCGGCACCTGGAAGCTCCTGGGCTCCGTGGTCTATGCACACAGTAAGGTGAGCAAGTCCCAAGCAAGGACGTTGAGTTGCTCTTCACTTTCCCCCTACCAGAAACACTGCTTTGGTTCAGTTCTCCACCCCAACCACCTCCCAGGCTTGGGGAGATTGGAAAGTCACCGTAGAGTAACATGGGCAGCAATGCAAAATCAGAGAGACAAGGTCCGATGGAGCCCTCCAGCCAGTAGAGGAGAGAAATGAGGGATGTTTGGATGCTTGCAGGGAATATTTTGAACATCGTGACCACCTGCACGCTGACACAGCTCATTTCCAAGAGTTAGCAATTAGCCAGCAGCCTCGTTAAGCACAGGTGTTGTTGCGAGCTCTTTGTCTGGGATGCACGCTTCAAAGGGGACGCGTTTCTGAAAGCGCATCCTCCGAGCAGCAGCCTCTCGCAGACACGATTCTTGTGCCAGGTTCCTCCTCCCAGCATGAGATCATGAACCGGTTGCAGAACTGCTCCCTGGTGTAAGGCATCTTGGCCTTTCTCTGGTTTGGGAAGAGTTTGTTGATCACTTTTTTGTTTCTTGCTGCTGAATTATGAATTTAAATTTTCTGCTGTTTCCTGCACTTTTTCCATTGAAAAGCTTAGCCACCTTGTCCAGAACTATGTAAAAATCATAGGGAATTCATGGGTCTCTTGTCCACCGTTGTATTAACTTCATCCAAAACCAATCACTCCCGTGAATTCTGAATTAAAACTTCCCTGAAATCTGGGGATGTTGTATCCAGATCCCAGCTTTGTAGCTCCTCCCCAGTTAGTGGAAGGGACCTGCCCTAAGCTGAGTCCCCAGGGATTTGGGAGTTCCCATTTCAGTTTTAACCCCACTTCCCTGTGTGAACTGGGGAAATACTTTTATTATTATTATTTTTTAGTCTCGGTTCCACATCTTGAAATAATGGAGCTATTAACACTCCCTTTCCTTCTCCATTTGTCATATGTGTTTAGATGATGGGGCCCTCAGGACAGGGATCAACCCGTGTGCATTGCAGGGCCACCACCAGTACGTGGTCCCATCTCAAAAAGTGGCACTACTGATCTCCAACCAAAGCCCCAAAGCCTAAACAAATGCAGGGAAAGTTCAGGTCCAACCTCAAGCAAGTAACTCGGCTTTTGGAGATGCACACCAGGATTGCAATTATTCTCTTCTATCCCTTAATGATCTTGCAGGAGCTGATTACTGCCTGGTATATTGGCTTCCTGTGCCTCATTCTGGCCTCTTTCCTGGTATACTTGGCCGAGAAAGGAGAAAATGAGCACTTTGATACATACGCAGATGCACTCTGGTGGGGTCTGGTAAGTAATTTTCATAGAACAGCTGCTGGTTATTAAAATAAAATGTCCATTAACCCTCCATCTTCTATCACTTATGTGAGGAATCGACTTACGGAGTGCTTAGTTAACATTTTTATTAAATGGCTTCAGGTTACTCCATTTAGCTCTTTTTCTTAAAAAAACCTTGTAGAAAATTTTGGGGGATCGCATTTCTTGAATTAGCTGGAGCTGCAAGGAAACTGGGAACTCGTGCGCTCTCAATTGTGGGATTTAGCTCTGTTGCAACAGTAGAGGCAGGTCAAATAAAGACCCCACACTACGGGGTGCTTTGATCATCATTTTGACAAGTATTGCCGTCCTTTAATTATTTATAATCGCACTTGGGCAACGTGCTGTTAAACACGCTGGAATAAATTTTATAAAATTAATAGGGTCTAAGTACCAGAGAGACTTCAGCGCTGAAAGCACTCCCCTTTCACATCTTTGCTGACAGAGGAGGAAAGGGCAATACTTTTAGTTTGCTCTGGGTGTGCATGTGCATGTGAATTATTGGATTACCCGATTAACAAAGAGAGAATTAATGACGTTCTAATCTTCTTGTGTTATTGTTCTTCTGCTCCGACACTGTGGTGCTGGTTTGGCCTTGATTACAAAGCATGTAATGAAAATCCCAGATCTGATCAAATCCCAATAACAGGCTTGGGGAGGAATCGGCTGATCAAGCAGCTCCTCTGTTCCAACAAAGGGAAAGAAGCAGTAAATTGCTTTTCAAGCCCCTTGGTTGTGACAGAAAAATAAAAACAAAGCCCAATTTGACATAACTAGAAAATAAACAATGAGGAAAAAGTGACAGCTCAGATTAGAGCTCAGTGTAGGGAGACCCATGTGCGGATTTATCCCTCCTGCTTCCCAGGCTGCGTGAGCCTTTGGCAGAGGATCACCCCTGCCCATTTCAGGACACGGGGGTGCACCAGGCTGTTTTGCCACTAAGAAGCTCCGAGTGAAATCTGAGCTTTATTAAAATAAACAGGTTTTGTAATTGTCCAGCTCACAGGTCCAGTACAGACGGTTGTTAAGAGACGGGCAAAATAAATCAAATTTCAGGTTCAGAAGCTCATCCCTTGGTCTGATCTTAGTGGATCCAATCCTTGTAGTTGTCTATATAAATTACAAAAAATTTGTAAACCAACTTTACAGTCATTATGGAGAGAGCATTGCTTCAACTTTGTGTTTCAGTAAGGAATAGCCACGTAGATGCATTTTCTAACCGCTTTGTCAAAATAGCATCTAATTGATAGGGCTTTTAGTGGGTCCAATTAAACAGTGCTTTGGGATCGTACTTCCATTTGTGTAAAAGTGATTTTATTCCAAGTTGAATGCATGAGGTTTCCAAAGCCACATCAGCATGGTGTCAGCTCCCGTCCCTGGGGTCAGCTCTGTCTGCGGAGGCTGTGGGACGGGGACGACTTTCCACTTGTCACAGGGACCGTTGGGGTCCATTGAGCAGAAGTCTCAAAGAAGATGTTCCTAATCAGACCATCTCTCCCTGCCTTGCCCTGGCAATCCCAGGCTCTCCAAATCCTCTCGGAAGCCTTAGGGGATACCCAGTATTTCCCACTAGCGATGTCCGTGGACTGAAGTAGGAAAATGTGTCTTTTCCTGCAGTTTGGAGTTCAGGGGATTCTTTGGCTCCAACAAATCTCTCAGCTCCTTCCCCAAAAATGCACACAGCAGCTTGCCAGCACTCTCTTGGAGTACTGCAATAATACCGAGGAGGGGAAAAAACATCCCTAAATTAGGTTGTACGCAGCAGCCATAATTCATCCTGTTGGGCTAATACGCTGTTTTTAAATAGGAAGGGAGACTGCCTAATAGGCAGTGCTGGGAAGATTAGGAATAAACAGCCTCAGGTCCGTATGCGTGCAAATAGCCCTGCCTTCTTTCGTGAGATGCCGAAAGGGAGTTAGGGGGAACTGCGCCGGTTCGCTTCCCCTGCCGAAGGCGCAACCCCATCTCCCGGGGGAGGCTCCGAGCTGCCGCAAGCCTCTGCACCAGATGGCAGCTCTCTCTGTGTCAGCCAAAGGCACGAAAACGCTCTCGACTGGCGTGAAAACTCAGCGTGCCGAGCAGGGAGGGTGGCAGCGGTGTCCTGGGTGTCAGGGCATCGCTGCTTCCCATGGAGATGCTCATCCCGAGCAGCCGGGGTTCATCCCGGGTACCCGAGCTTCACCTTGACTTGGTCAGCTCGGGGCACATGGTGACCCTCCATGTCCCACTCTGGTGTTGCGGGAGTTTCGGCCGTGTCGTTTTAATTTTTAGGCTGGCTGACCCAGGGCTGCGCGGTGTTCTCCTCCCTGCAGATTACTCTCACCACCATCGGCTACGGGGATAAGTACCCACAGACCTGGAACGGGCGGCTGCTGGCAGCTACGTTCACGCTCATCGGCGTCTCCTTCTTCGCTCTTCCTGCCGTAAGCGGGGGCTGCGGCGTTTTGCTGGGAGGGGGGTTGAGCAATTCTGTCCTTTGTCCCCAGCCCCTGGAGCTGGTGGCAACGCAACAGCTACGTCCAGCGGCGTGATGCACCCAGAGACCACCCCGCTGCCGCTGCTCCGTGGCTGTTGAGTCAAAAAAAAAAAAAAGGGGGGGGGGGGGGAAGAAGGGCAACCCATCTGAATATCCACAGCTCAGACACAATGCTTATGAGCGAACGGGATGGAAACTCTAGATTTGGCACTGCACAAATGTTTATTGAAGTGAAAAATGTTTTTTTCCTGCAAAAGGCTGTTCTGAGGGGCGATTATGCTATTTCAGCAAATTAGCCCTGTCCTTTTCGCGGTGCATTTCAGTGTGTTGCATGGATCTGATTTTACCCTATGGGGATAATTTGCTGAATGCCAGCACAGTGTGGTTATTTTGTATTTTATCAGCCGGCTGGAGGTAGTTTGGGAAAAACAGCAATTCCAGTGAGCGCCAGCAAAGTCTGCTGCCCCTTCACGGGGAGTGTGTCTGCCAGGGCTGCCTTGGATGGAGGCTTCTCCTTCCTTCCTCTGTATGTTTGAAGCAAAAAATGAGCCAGAACAAACCTTTGGAGGGAAAGTTGGCTGCAATTTTTAAGTGAAAGCTTAGCTAACGCCCTGCTAACTGCAAAATTTTGTTCTCTTGCCCAGGGCATCTTGGGTTCGGGGTTTGCTCTGAAGGTTCAAGAGCAGCATCGACAAAAACACTTTGAGAAGAGGCGAAACCCAGCAGCGGGCCTGATTCAGGTGAGGATCACATCCAAGGAACTTTGGGGTTACATCGTCCTGATTTTGGGGGGCTTAATAGACTTCGAGAAGTTGGGGAGGAGATGGGCAGGTGAAAAATGGGGCTGTGTGTGTAAGGTGTGAGACAGCAGCTGGTGACTGGTCATGTCTGGGAATAAATGCCAGGAAATCAGCCATGGGAAAATAACATATGTGGTAGGCAATCTGGGGGAGAAAAGGAACAAAATCCAGCCCAGCACACCAAGACAAATGCATTAGGACAGTCTGTTTTCACCAAACTTTTTTTTTTTCCCCAAAGAGAATATTTATACTGATATAAAGTTACAATTGGGAGCATTTTCTTCACGATAACAGATGTCTGCGCAGAAGGTTGGCCTTGGTGTTTGTCTCGGAGATTTGAAATTAGTGTCACTTTACATTCCCCTGCTTCTCTCTCCTAATTTTTTAACTCCCTAATGGGCAACAACCATTTGATACCTGACCTCAACCTGACAGCAAGTTCCTGGTACCCACAGCATCTTTAGCTGGGCTCAGGTGGTCAGGAATATCATGGTCCCACCCCAAATATGTCATCTATCAAATCAAGCAAAAGGCAGAATGTCAGAACTGTCCCAGAGAAAACAGAGGGAGGACTCGGTGTTGGCTGAGGTTTATAAAACCGAGGGTAGTGCTGGCCATGCCTGGGTCCACAATCCCACTGTGTCTCCTCCGCAGGCGGCTTGGAGATTTTATGCCACCAACCTGTCCCGGACGGACCTGCATTCCACCTGGCAGTACTACGAACGCACCGTCACCGTCCCCATGTACAGGTACCTCCTCCTCCACCGCCTTCCTCGTGATGCCACTGTCTCCATATTTCTTTTTGTTTTCTGGATATATAGTTTTGTTTATTTATTTACTTCTTTTACGTTGAAAAAGTTGATTTCCACAGCTCTTAAGGGCTGGTATATGCTTTTTTTTCTTCTGGAGTTTTTTTACTTTGTTTTTTGACTTGATTTTAATTTCTCTGTTTGGTTTTTTTTTTTTCTTTTTTGTGTCTGTGTGTGTGCACGCTCTTCTTTTCACCTTTATTTCTTCACGTTCGCTGCTAGTTGCATTGTGTTGTGACAGTTGCCGTGCCCAGGTGTGAAGACCTCCCTCCTGAGCTGCCCTGGATCGTAGGTAAATGCCGCCCTTGCCCTGCGTGCAGGTCTTCGTGCCCACTCAGGCTCTCCTTGCCGCTCTAGCCGGTCTTTAATGATCCTTCTGCCTTTCAGCAAAATTCTGTCCCTCCCTTAACTGGCCCGGCACTCTCCCCAGGTGCATTTGCCCTGGGTCCCTCTTTCCTTTCCCTTTTTTTTTTTTTTTCTCTTTAAGAGGAGGAAAACCAAATCAGGATTCAGTGAGCATTTTCCCATTTCTTGCATTTCATTTATCCATCACGATCTGTTGACGCAGATCACGGCGGAGCCGTGACGGATGATGCTGATAAAGCACCGCTGTGTTTTAGCAGCATCCGCCTGGCTTGCTTTAAGGAGAGGTAACTCGTCATCATACCCAGGCAGTTTTTTTCACCTGAAACAGCACAGGTTAGAGCAGTACTGTGGGAATTCACAGCCTCTTGGGATTTGGAGCTTCGTGGAGATGGGGACAGAGTCCCCTGCCATGCCTCGCTGCCCTCCGGGATGTGGGGAAGCACCACATCCCCCGTGTCACTCTCGGGGTTGGCGGCATCGAGGAGGAGGCTTCCCCAGAAGCTAAAATGCAAAACATTGCCGTTCATTTTCCACTCCACACTGCGCTGCATCCCGGGCAGCGCCGCGCATCCCTTTCTGGTGTGTTTTTTAGGGGCTAGCCAGATCTCTCTGAGTTTTTAGAGGAGTCGGACGTGTTCGTTAGATATTCCCGTAGCTTTGCAGGGTTTTTTTGGGAGTGATGGGGCTCCCTGTGCTCCATCTCCCTGCTCTCAAGCAGGGCTGTGGTCCAGCACCAGGTATTGTGCCCCTGCAGGTGTGAGTCCCTTTCTGTTTTCCCATGTTACTGGTGCCTTCTAGCCCTCGGGCAGACTGTCTGGATATATTTCCTAGGGTAAGCATTAGCCTGTATTTGAAATGCAGCGGCCAGCCTGTTAATCCATCTTAAAAACCTGTTGGGTGTCATGTTGTGGTCAGTAAGTTTTCATTGGATTCATTCCCAGTGTGTGTCTGATCGGTTGCTTTTTCCCTAGACATTTATGAACCAACTTCAAGATTTTGCCTAAAAAAACCCCCAAACCCAACAACCCAACAAAACAGAACAAAACTGTTTTCCAATAGCATTAAACCCACCCATTGAAACTCTCCTTCCCAGTATTTGACCTTCTCGCTGTCCATTTGCAGCACTGGTGGCTGAGATCAGCTACTGGGGAGGATGAGGACAGGAGCCTGGTCTGAAGTCCACTGCAAAATGCAGAAAGCCAGGGGCTGATTTCAGTGGACTTTGCCAGGTTTTCCTTTGAAAGACTGAACTTACCACCCAGCCAGACATACAGTGACACCCTTTTGCATGAGGATGTACTGGGGTAATTACCTGCTACTTAATCTGCTTGTTAAAACCTGTATTTTCCCATGGGGTTAGTACGCAGGAGGAAAACTAAGGTAAAGAGCTCCAGAAGAGGCTAAATAAAAACTTTGGGGAGGAGAAAGAGCAAAAAATGTAGTATGGGAAAGAACCCAGCTATCTTGAGTAAAAAGCCAGGACAAAGTTTCAGCGGGGCTGTAGCAGTTTTGCTGGCTGATGCTGCGGGTGCTGCTCCCAACGCCGGCCCCAGGCAGCAGTGTCGCCCTGGGCTTCACTAGGCACAGGTTTCTCGGCTCTCCCAGCTTCACCCTTAAATCCCAACTCCTGTCTGTGCACAGGCAAAGTGAACATCACCTGGGAGAGCAAGCCATGGGCGCACCGATGGATTCAGCTGTTAGTCAAATTGGATTTTTTTTCATTTTCATTTTTTTCATTTTTTTCATTTTCATTTTTTCATTTTCAAATTGGATTTCTCCAGAACTGGAGAAAGCAGTGAACCACTTTTGAATATATTTTGCGTGCAGTCAGCTAAATTAATTGAGGAAAAAAAAAAATTTGAAAAGAAGAAAAAGGGGGTAACTGTATGTTCTGGCTGCAGCTTCCATCACTCGCACTGTCCATCTATCCTTGACTACCCACTTCACTAAGCCAGCTGGCAGGCGCTGGCAGCCCTGCGCTGGTGCAGCCTTAGCAGCACGTCAAGCCCAGCGCCGCATTAAGGCGATGGCTGCTGACATGCGGCTGCAGCGCACAACGTGGTTAGGAAGTGGGTTGGAGGAACACAATATCCCCGTCTCCCTCCCGGGTGCCTGGGGGTGAAATGCAGTCACCGCTACCTTGGCACCTTTTCTGCTCAACATTGGGCTGCTTATTTCTCATAGCGGGAGCCCTGGGACTTGAGCTTACCTGTCTTCCCAAGGCATCTCTGAAAAGACTGGCTGCTTGATACGAGAAAAATTGTTACACATGCCTTGGAGGAGCTCACGTGTCTCCAGAACATCACTCACATCACTGCAGTAGACCTAGTCTCACTCTTTTGGGGAAAATATGGTGGCCTCTGAGAGAATCTGAGATTTCATCTTTAAGTTCAAAATGTGGTAGAACCAAATCTGAAATATGCACAAGGCTCCTGTACGTACAGGTGTGGTTTGGACTTGTAACGCATGTGTAGCTTCGTGCGCCCAGAGTTCGTAACCTGGATTTGCTGGAAAAAAAAAAAAAAAATTCTGCTTTTTATTGTCACTCGTGAGAACAGGGCCTTGATCTCAACTACATTCATGTATTGGCCTTCACTAAAAAAACCCCACCAGCGCATCACGCCCAAGTCAGCAGCCCAGCCCGAGGAGTCCCTGGCTGATGGGACCGGAGGCCGCGGATGTCTCACGAAAAGTCTCTCGGAGGCCCCCATATTTTCCCTGCTCTTTGGTGCCCATTTGCTTTCGGAGCAAGGTGCCAGCTGCCTGTCCCCGAGGGTGACGTGGGGGTGCGCTGGTTTCGGAGCCGGCTGCAGCGGGAGCGAGCTCAGCCCACGCTCCCGTGCTCACCTGTAAGCCTGGTCACGGTGCACTGGGTACACTTCGTTCATATGCTAATTTTCTTTATTGTGTTTCTTTTCCCCTTTCCTTCACCCCACCTTTCCCCCTGCCCTGTTTTTCTTTCTCTTATCCCTTTGGTTTTCTTTGGTGAAAACACTTGAAAAGCACGCAAACGCAAACGTACGGTGCCTCCAGGTATGAAGTGCATGTGACTCTGAAACTGTGTGTCATGTCACTCCTTGTTCTTCGTTTGGGACTGTAACGTGCAAAGCCTTTAATTAAAAAAAAAAAAAAAAAAAGGAGAAAAAAAAAAAAAGAAACCTCTGAAGATCAGTTTTTTCAAAGGAATGAGTGAAAGCCCAAACCAGACTCCCCATCCTGCTGCCTACAGACTAACTCCATGCACCTCCATGTACATTTTAGCTATTGGTACACACAAGTGTTGGGAAACTGTCTGCCAAAATGACAATTTAAGGAAGGAGAATGGGAGAGCACTTGATAAGCTTGCTTTTTTTAAGGATGATTTCTTGATGGTCTTACCAACCTCCTCCAATTCATACAACACTTAACAAGAAAACTTCCCCGTTCATGCTTCCATTTTCCCTCTGCCATCACTCCTGCGTGTTCCCCTTTCTCCAGCCCTCTTTTCCCATCCTTCATGGTGTCATTTATCCCACTTCATGCTGTAGGAGCTGTGCCCACCAGGTAATGCTACGTTTGCTGAATTTCCTGGTGTGGTGGCACAGAATGAAATCACAGTAGCAGCTGTGCCTGCTTTTGAGGACAATGTCTGGAGCAGGGATTGATCGGGGATGCTAAACTGAAATAATCATTCATTTCTCCTAGTAATCCAGTCTGATTTTTGGGAAAGGGATGTCCCATCTCAGCAGGACTTTTCCATTTCACTTTTTGCTTCCAAGACTGACCTAGAGCCAAGCAGTTATTAGCCCCAGTTATTCAATCTGGGACTTAACCTTTCGGCATCAATCCAAATGCAAAGACCTGTATATGGCTGTGTAAAATTTATGATAAATAACATTATCTCAGGTTCTGCAGAAAAGAGTAGATTTTCAAATTGCAGGCATAATTTATATGAGGTGGGTATCTGAAGGTGTAGTCAAGTCAATATTTTAAGATGGGGAATAAATGGCTTGCATTTCAAGACTGTGGGCCAAGCTCTGTTCTCAGAGCAGTTTCCATCCTCGCTAGATGCATTAATGCCGTTGGAGCTGATGTGATTTAGTGCCTGATTTCCAAACCTGGTTCCAGTTTTCACAGATGCAAGTTTTACAGCCTTAGTAAATCACACTTACCACTTTGTGTGGTTAATTTACAGCAAATTGCATCAATGAATTGCAAGTGTATTATTATGAATGCATTTTCCCGTTGTGCTGAACAACAGCCTGTTTTGAGAATCAGGCTTTTTTCTACTGCTGGGAGTAAAATAATAATGTGCCACTTCCATTTCTTATATTAGAATAATTTATAAGTTTCATAAATATTCTCAGTTATGAAAAATAGCTTAGGCTGGAGACACAAAGTCACGGTTAGGGTAAAAATTGGCTCCTCATAGGAACTCCAGCACAGCATGGAGACTCATTTAAGTCCCCATCCCATTCCAGCATCCATCTCCTTGTCACCCTCTTCCTAATTGTTCATACTGGGGCTGTTCAAAAAAATCATCACCGTCTCTGTGTGCGTGTGTGTCGTGGTGTGCGCGCGGTTCTGTGTACGCTCCCACCCACTGTTGTGTGCTGCTGCCCTCCTCGTGTTGTGGGGTTTTGATGATGTCCTGGCTGGAGGCATGATATCCCTACCGTCCCCAGATGCTTGAATGTTATCTGTGCTAGCAGGAATAGCAAATTTACCTTCCCTTTGGATGGGGGGAGCCGGCACCTGGAGTTAGTGTGGTGTTTCTCTGTGCTGTACTGGGAGGGGTGATGGGAAGCAGCTGTAGGTACCGCTGGGTCCCCTGCAGCAGCCGGCGGCTCGGAAGCGTCGCTGTGGTGGGTAGCATGAGCTGCGTGCGTTCCCGTGGCGTGCGGATCTTCTCACCTAGCTCCCCTTTAACCAAAACATGCTTCCCTTGCTAACAAGTGACACACGGACCAGGAGGAGAGAGAGAAAACATGAGACACCCCAGCCGGAGGTCCTTTTTCCATGTCTCCGGAGGACACAGTGGCACCTGTGTCCCCTGGGCATGCACAGCAGTGCAGGGTGCCCTCCATCCAGCATTTTATAGGAAAGCTCGTTAAAGCGTTATGCAGAGCCCTGCCTTTTCTTTCAGCTTCTGGTGAAATAGTGCAATGCAGTAGCTGTCCCCCAAGCTGCTCTTGTAATGGCAGGTTAGGCTGGGCATTCAATTCAGATTAAAGTTCAGGTCAAGTACGTGGACGAGTTTGCACCCATTTTTTATATCATTTATATTGTTTCAGTAAAACGTAATTTTTTTCCATCACACGTGTACCAGGCCCATCACCCTACCACAGAAACGGTGCCTTTCTGTGTTTGCCTGTGTGGCTTTACCTTTGCCTGGAAGCATCTGTGGTGGCCCAAGAGATTGCTACCTTCAGCACAGTGTAAACCTTGTGTTATGGGCTAATATGAAGGCAAGAGCTCCTTTGAGGATCCTGAATCCTTCAATCTAGCGAGCTAATAAGCTCTTCAGCTCCGAGACTTGCATCGGTGGGAGCCCTGGATTTGTGATCCCAGCTGGAGAAGGTGAGGCTGTTGTCCTATGTTCTGCTGGGTATGGACCTCCCTGTGAAACTAACTCCCCAAAGAACGGTTGTGCATCCTGCATTAACTGCTAAGTACGCTTTGTGCTTGATTTTATGCACCGCCTTCTCCCATCTTGGAACAAAACTGCAAACCCTACGGTGGGTTTGAAGGGAGGTGATAGCCCAGCACTTGTGCACTGCTCCACTGCACCAAGGTCAGCTTCTTCCTGACGTCTCGAGTGAAGAGGATCATTAATTCATCAGATCAGGATGTGCTCTTCTCTGGATGGAAGCGAACAGAGCTGGGCTGGGGAGCCGAGCCAAAATTTTCAGGCCTATTTTTATTCTTTTCTCCGTACTTAGGATTGGAAAATTTTCTGATTGCCTCAATCTTGCGAACACCAAATCTGCTCTGCTGAACAACTGTGGTTTTGAGGATGAGTCTTGTGCATGCAGAGGAGAGGCTTTTTCAGTTAGATTTTTTTTTTTCAGTCAGAGGAAAACTGAAACTATTAGTCTCATGATAGCTGAAAAAATACGGGCATAAACATCTCTGCCTTTATTTTACAGTAAGCAACAGCCCTATTTCTTACAGCACCTCAGCCGAGATCAGTCTGTTAGGGGAGTGCAAGCACTTGCACCCCTTTTCTTCTAGTCCTTGCGGTTTTGGGACAGTTTGAGTAGGTCCTTCTTGCTTTCTCTGAAACCTACGTGGCTCATTTTCCAGCAAAGCCATAAGTATATGCTCTCTTGGGGTTGTGGCTGGGCTGTGGCCCCAACCGCAGCGATGCGGGCAGCTGCAGGCGGCCGGTTCCCAACCCACCAGCAGCCCCTTGTCCTCCTCTTCATCCCCGCGATGATGCATCCTCCTGCCCGCTTGTCGCGAACGGCACCGGAGGCGGCTGCTGTGCCGACTTCGCATCCTCTGGGCATAGCGATGGCACGTGGCACTTCGACAGTTTGACAAGGGCACGCTGGTGGCCCGGAAAGGATTTTGCAGCAAGCTATGTGATGAGCCCCGTTGGCCTTGACCCCGAACTTGAGTCCCCAAGTACACGCTTAAGTAGATGCTGCTCTTCCCAACCGTGCGCAGCGTTCTCCGTCCTCCCCCCGACACCTCCAGCTCGCATCTCTCTTGGTTGAGAACCTGACCGTGAATATCAACGTTAAATATTTATGGAGCAAGTCCCAGTCTCCCAGGGTCTGAGGGAAGAAACCAAAAGTGGATGTGGGAGTTAATTCAATGTCTTTCGCACAAAAGCAGGATAGGCAACAGGGTGTTTATTCATTGGGGTTTTTTTTAATTATCAGGCAGGATTCCTATTGTCAGGTTCTTTTTCTGAGAAAGGAAGGAAACCCATGGTTCCTAGAAAGCAATGATACGTGGTTTTGCCTCATTTTGGGGCAAAAACTGACACGGACAGCAGAGGATTGGTCAAACTTGACTCTGGCGCACACTGCTGTTTCTCCTGGGATGCTCCCAACCTCAGGTCCCTGTTTTCTCTGCCCTATAAGCTGTTCGCTGCCATGCATCCCCACATTCCCAAGAGCAAGCAGGGTTGAGTTTTCCCATTTGCCTCGTCAACTGGAGCTTCTCTCCACTTAATACACAGCCGAAGCGCTGATCTCCAAACAAAGCAATGCCAACAGCTAGACTACAGGTGGTGAAACAGCTCGCCTGCCAAAACACTGCCGTACTGCTCAGAATCCCTGGCAGCCGCTTGTTTTTTGGGAGGTTCAAAATCCGGTGGTGCAGACAAGTTTCTCTCTCTCTCTTGCTGTCACTCTCTCTTCCCCCACCGCTCTGCCTTAGGACACTGTTGGAAGTAGCAGCCAAAGCCCTCTCCATCCTTCCCGAGCTGTCCCCCAGTTGCAGTGGGTGGCACAAAGCTGGTTCTAGTTGAAAGGATGGGGCAGCAGGGGAAGTTTCCATGACAGGAGGCTCTGAAATCAGCTCTGCCTGAATATTAATGGTCTTTATTTTCTCCCTCTAGACTCATCCCTCCTCTGAACCAGCTGGAGCTCCTGAGGAACCTGAAGAGCAAATCGGGACTGACATTCAGGTTAGCAGCAGAGTTAAGAGAGTTTGGAAAATTTGCAACCTTTTTATTTTTTTCTTTGTTTTTGTTTTTTTTTTTCTTTTCTTTTTTTTCCTTCCTGCCTTTTGCATATGGACAGCCTTGAAGATGTGCGAGGTTTTTGCAGCTGGTCCCCCATGGGTCATTCAGTGACCTCCTCCCTATGCCTCTCCCATGCTGTACATGAATTTCTTCAGCCTAACTTGGCTCTGGAGTAATGTTACGATGCTTGGCTGAAAATACAAAGTCGTATTTTCAAAGGGTCTGATCAAGGTAGTGTTCCCAGTTTTCCTCTGACCTTTCTGCTCTTCACCACCCTCAGAGGAGACTCAGGCCCACGATGTGTTAGTTAATTCCCCATTCCCTCCAGCCTTCCTTCACCTCCCCCGAGAGCAGGCAAGGTTGTAGCGGTGAGAAATTTTTGCAAAATTTGCTGTGGCAAGATATACGTGATCGCCTCAGAACGCCAGCAGTCCTGCAGCTTAAACCTATGCTCAGGACGGGTTATTCCTGGTTTTTTTCACCCTGTTTGGTGAATAGGGAATGTGCAGAGCCCAGGAGGGATGGAGAGGTGCTGGCCATGCTGGTGGGCATTGGGGCCAGCCGGGGAGGCGTGGGAACGGACCTGCCCTGGGCTGCGTGTCTCTGGAGAGACTAGAGATCTGTAGACCCATGGGTCGGACTGCAAACTTTAAAATGTGAGTATTTGAGCTAGTGACTGAGGCTGGGCTTCCAAGCTTGTCTGAGCAAGGAGAATAGGGTGGAGGGATATTTTTTTTTAGTCTCTCCAGGCTGCTGCCTTCAGCCTAAGGGAGAAGGGTCGGTGTCTGTGCAGATCTCAGTGGTCACTGCTGGGCAGAGGCAGGGCCAGGTCTGGTACAGCATCACGCTCAGAGGGAATCGAGCTCCTCCTGCCCAGGTCTTCTCGCAGTCCGGTTTGTCCCTTAGGCTGTCTGGTGTTAGGGAAGGCAGACCCTTAGCTGCCGAGAAACACAGTCTGCTCCCTCTCTTGTGGGGCCGCAGGGGCGAGGCTGCTTCGGGACCCCACATTAAATGCGATTTCCCAGTGTGAAGAAGCTGTGAATCAGAGTAGTTGAAGGCAGAGCAGGTTTTCCTCGTTGCTGGAGGGAAATGCCACCAAGATGCCTGGTCAGTGAAGGTGAGATTTTTTTTTTTCAGTGTGGCCTTAGCTTGGCTTGCAGTGTTATGCCTACACTTCTGCAGGTGTTCAGCTCGCTTTGTCCTCAACATCAATGATTTTTCAGGGCAATCGAGTGCTTTGGGATCTGAGTAGGAAACCGCATACAAAAACTGTGGCGTCCCACTCCCTCCACGTAGCCTTTGCCAACTACTTTGGCAAAGTAGCTGCCATAGGCTTTGAAGGCAGAAACCCCAACTGGGGTGTCAGGATGTCAGGGCAGGGGTCCGTGCTCCTTCCCACCACTGTCCCCCTCCCAACACCACCCGCTAGCACTGCGGCGTGAAGCCATCCATCAAGAGATCTGACATTAGCTCTGCCCCGATGGCCAGGAAGGAAAAGCAAATGCACCAGGGTCACGGGAGCCGTGCAAATCCTTCCCTACGTGCAGAAACAGCTCAGGGCGGTGCATTTCCAAACGAAGGGGGCCGCTCTCTGAGCCCACAGAAGTCCTCCTGTGCTCACACAAATCACACGACCGTCAGGTGTCTCAGTCATGCGTAGGCACAAGGATGGGTTGGGATAAACTCTTCAACCCTGTGCGTTGTATGTGTCTTCTCTGAGGTTGTGTGAGTCTCCAGTGATCTTCTGTCCGGGCCAGAAGCTCCAGGAATTAAGTGCTCCTTTCCCTCTCTTCTGTCCACAACTTCCACTTAGTTGTATTGTTTGGTATTGTCCTTTTGTTATGTTTTAACAGTGAAGCAGCAACATCTTTTGCCACCTGACACCATGCTAATGTACTATTGCTTCTGTTTAAAGGAAAGAGCAGCAGCCCGAACCATCGCCAAGGTCTGTATCACTGCCAACACGCCATTCCCATGCATTACCTGTAGATTTCTATGTACGTGTGTGCGTGTGTGTACCATGTCGTGGCGCCATCGAGGGAAGCATTCTAGGTATTAACGTGCTTTTTCTGTGCTGTGGCAGTCCAATGTATCTACGTGTATGCTGGACCTTAAATCATATCTTCCTTCCAGTCTGCCTCGGGCTGTAGCTGCGAGGATAGCGAGGCTGTGGGGGCTAGAGAGAGTGGTGGGCAGCACGGGCAGAGCTGGCAGACACTTATCCGGGGTGACGGCAGGGCTTTGATTTATGCTGCTTTTTTTTCCTTTTGTTGCTGGAGTCGTAGCTGAAACGGTATAACGCAGGCTCAGTGAGTGCCGATGGGTAGGTGATGCTTTGCCTATGTCTCCATCACCCAACGCCATGCCAGGCGGAGGTGACTTGGGAACACGAAGCCATCACCATTTCACCGAATTAGCAACTTCTCCTGAGCTCCTCTCGCTGAAGGGCACTGCACGGGGCTGCGTGGACCTGCTGCTCCGTGGGACGCAGGAGGGCTCTCTGACACGGCACGACGTTGCATGGCAGAGACACCCTTTCTCCACCCCATTCCCTTTGGCCTCACAACCTCTGGATGAAGCAAGTCCCTGCTCCGTCTTCCCTCCACGCCTCGAGTCCACGGTGCAGAGCGTGCTCAGCCGGGCGCCCTCTGAGACGTGGCGAGCACCTTCCAAGGCCAGCTCTAAATCTCACCTACGGGAGAGCTTTTCTCTATTCACGTGTCCCAGGGAAAGCAACAGGGCTGGTATTTGGGATACTTTTCATCCCCTTAGAAGTATTTAGTTCTGGGATGTTTTGTCCTATATTTTCCCAGTTCTTTTAAGAAGTAATTCTGGGACTGAATCTCTTTTTTTTTTTTTTTTTTTTTCCTTGTCTTGGGAGGCAAGAGACAGAACTGATGATCTGTGGAGATCATCTGCTTGGCTTTCAGATCTTCCATCTCATATCTCAGAACATAGCTTACAGCCTAAATATTGTAAACACTGAAAATGTTTTTCAGAAGTATAACTAGAGCCTGGCATTTTGCAGATGTAACTTTCTGCTGTGCCTTTTATCTTATGAGGCCAGAAACTAATTTTTCCCTGGCATAAAATCCAACCAAAGATATCTGGGTAGATATGGTGCTGACTAGATGGAGGAAAATTTCATCCTTCCTTCCTTTCCTCCCTCCCTCTTTTTTTCTTTCATTTGAGCTTTTCTTTGCAAGCAGAACCTCCGTAGCACTCCATCCACTTGCCTGCCAAATAATCCAAATCACCAAGATCATGTTTCAACTATCCAGATTTTTTTTTTTCCCCCCCTACGTGGGGTCTCAGCCTGTGTAGCTAGAGCAAAGGCAGCCTTCATCCAGCTTTACGAAAGCAGGGAGCGTTACGTGGGAGGTGCTCTCTGGGAGCAGACCAAAACTGAGATCTTGGCCACCCGCCCGTGGCATCAGGAGGGTCAGGATTTCATTCCAGGGGCCTGGCTGCTCCGCTGCCCTGTCTCAGCCAGCGACATACTTTGGATGCGTCAAAGGGTAAATCCATATTTCTCACAGGCGTATGACTGTGCAAGGAGATGAAATCTTTTTTCAACCCAATCAGCTCCATAGCCGAGGAAATCTGAGGACCGACGGTCCCTTGTAGGGTCACACCAGCCAGCATCCCTGCAATTGCAGGCACTAGTCTTATTTCTTATTTTTGAGTCTCAGTCCTGTCCTGCAGGGTTCATTTTCGCCAGTTAAAACACTAGGTTGGATATGTTTCTTCGTAGAAGTTGCAGGTTTTTCCCTGTTCATTTTCTACATCGCTTTCTTAATCTTATGTCACAGAAAGAAGTATTTTTCAGAGTATTTTTTACTATATATAGCTCCTTCATCAGGGTCATTTCCAAATTCTGCTTTCCTGCTCCTGCAGTGTATCTGTCTCTTGTGACACTGATGGGTTTTGTTGCCTTCTGTTGTGAGATGCCAAACCTGAACCCAGGAGTGCCTAAGCTGAGGGTCTGCAGCTGCCGTGTACATGGCATTAGAGTACTTGCCATATTGTTCAGTTCAGCTGCCACAGCAGAACCAAAGCTCTTTCCTTCTGTGTTTTGTTAGGGCAATATCAATTCTACCTGCTCCCTCTGCCCTTTTCGGTCTGATAATGTCTCAGACCTCAGGAAGGAATTTTGCACAGTGGTCCCTGTATTTAGGGGACCCCACATCACCTGTTTTTTCCAAATAAAAGTTTCTGGATCTTTTACATTCACATCCCAAATCTTCCACCCACTTTACTTTCCAACAACCTCCCAGTGATGCTCAGTGTGTCATCCTGCCCTTAGAAAAGAAAACTCATCCTGTTTCTCAGCCCACCCGACAGTTAATCATCCAGCCGTGGTCTGTCGCTGATGACTGTTTCACTTAGGAAACTCCTCGGGACGAATCTTCTCTCATAGCAGACCCCAGCACCACACTTTTTTTGCTTCAGCTGGTAAAGGGTTTGCCACTTTCCATTTCCATCGATGTAAGGAAACATACAGCCTCTCATCCGGAGATAGCTGGATCTTCCTCCCGTATGTCTGTAGTTACGTGTAGGGAGTGGCTGATTTCCTATATCCCTCTTTCCATAACTGATACACCACAAAGTCCTTACAGCAAACAGAACAGAGACAGCTTTTTCACTATTTTGCACCTTAATATATTTTAAGTTAGAGAAGGGATGCTGGCACGGCTCGTGGGACCGTGCCGTGGAAGGCAAGCATTGCCTCACAAGGTCAGGGAGCATCCCAAACGCCCCGCCAGCACACGGGGCAGCTCTCGGGGTCTTTGCCCACGCGCCGGCGGCGATGCTGCCCTCTGACTCCGGTGCTGCTGTAACCGTCCTGATTTCTGCCCAGACAGCACTCGGAGAGCTGCTGCCCAGGGTGGGGGGATGCGGGGAGGCGATGGGGTTAGCGTGGCGGAGGCTCGGGGTCACCTGGACTTATTCGGGTGGCTTTAGATTTGGTCTTGGCGTAAAGCGGGACAGCCGATCTGAGAGACAGGTTACGTCCTTTCGCTATCGTTTCCATTTTGTTTTCCACCGCGAGCTTGTCTGCTTCTGTCTATGACCGAGTGCCGGGAAAGCTATGTGCTGACCTGCTCGGGGTGACAGGAGGTCACCCCTCCCCGGTGACGTGGAGCCCAGGCTGTGATGAGCAGAAAAGATGCTGGCCTTTTTCTACATGCTGCCTCTTCCCCCTTTTTTATTTTCCTCCCTTTTCAAAAAAACTGCTTACCGAGCCTCCTCTGTCGCCCGTCGCTTTGGGTGCTGTGTCCACCCTTCCCATCTGCCTCGGCCGGGAGAAGTGGTCCCTTGCCCTTCCCCGGGCTGGCTGCTGCTGCAGGAGCCGTTAGCGCCGATCACATCTCCAAAACCGCGCTGTTTTCGTGCAGGGTCCAAATATGAGTCCTCTCTGCCTCATAACCCCAGGGAAGGAGGGCTGCTCTGTGGTGGGGCTTTTCTCACCCCTCCTGCTGCAGAAAGCCAGCAAATCAGAGCTGTAACGGGGTTTGATTACTCCCATGTTAATCAGGCTGGAAATTCGCTGTGGCATCTCGTCTCTGTTTATTTTGTCTTCTGATTGTAATGTCAAAAAGACAAACGTATGGTTAGCCAGGACTACGAGGCTCCGATATGAAATGTGTGCTTCGGATGCTCTTTAACGGATGGTTTGATAAACATCTGAAGGCATCCGTGACCACATTTCTTCCTCTTGTATTTTTCAAAATATGATTGGGTGAAAAGCTAAAAATTAATGAACCAAATGATCATAATGATACATTAATATCAGAGAAAAAGAAACAGAAGGATTCCAGGGAACTGGGAAACTAAAACTCAGATTACTTTGTCCAGCATGAGTTCAGTCCTGTAGGTGATGAGAGGAACCCCTTTGGAAGGTTGTCCTCAGCTGTGGTTTGTTCTTGACCCTAATGAACTCAGCAAGACCTTGGCCATTATATTGAGTGAATGCTGGACTGGGCCACCTTGTAATGTGTATGTATATCTGTGCGTGTATCTTTCTATATATCCATGTATGTATATGTCTGTCTGAGATACACACAACGTTAATATCTCTGTTCAGGGGTGTGATTAAGGCTGTTGTACGCACTGGAGGATGCCTTTGGTTGACTCAGTGGGCCCCTGCTCATCCAGCCTAGGGTGTCTGAGGTGTCACTAACCGCTACTGCCCGTGGAAACTGGTGTCAATCACAGGAGCCCCATGGGCCACGTTGGCCTTGGTTGGCGTTTGACCTTCTAACCGATTAAACTGGTGTCAGAGACTCATGCTGGGACTGACAGTAATCTGGAAATAATCAGTTGCCTTTAGGGGAGCGGATTATTTGCACAGAAGGGGCTGCATCTTTCTGTAGGGACTGCAGAGGAGACTAAGAGGAGAGTAACCCACGTGTCTCCCTGAGGCTCTGCATGCTGAATATCCCACTCCCACGCCGCGATGCTCCGACCCCAGCTCCAGAGCAGCCCCACCGGTAGCACCACCGGTCCCCGGGGCTCCCTGGGGATGCGGGGTCCCATAGCGGGTACCTAAGGAGTCCCCAGGACGCAGAGAGTGGTGTGGGCTGAGCTTGCACGGGATGCCACGAAGCAGAACGAATTCGTGCAAATTCCTTCTGTGTGTGCCCGTGAGCTCCTCCGATTGCTGAGTTCAAGTGTAAAACGAGATTGGGGTTTTATGCCCTTCGGCCTTTTCAGTCTGTCCGTGAACTCGGCAAGTGATGCCCGCTGGTGGCCAGGTGGGGTGATGGATGGGGACCACGTCATTACCCTTCCGCAGGTAGAGGGCTGCTCCATGGCGTGGAGAACCCTGCTCGTGGTGGTGATCTCCTGGCAGGGCAATGCCTGAGCAGTGATTTGGGATGGGCTCCCGGGAGCTGTGGTGGTGCCTCAGCAAAGCCAGTAACTCCCCAGAAGCGGTAGGGCCCGTCTGAAAAGCATTACGAAAAACACATGCGCGAACACAGATGTTCAAATCCCTTCCCATAACGGAGTGCACCACACCCTGTTTTTATCTATTTGTATTTTTTTAAATGCCAGGCTTAATATAATGCTATTTCCTGTATGACAAGTGCAAATAATTCACAGATCAACTAGCTCTCTTTGTGAGGGCGTTTTTTTGGAAAGAAAAAGGAGAAATTTGAACCTTTTGGATGTTGTTGGACAAAACAAGTTAAAGTTTTGGCTCTCCATGGCTTAGAGAATTAAAAAAATCATCTTTTTTGTCTGTTTGGAGGAAGAAGAGGGTACTTTGTGTTTCCAATGCAGATGAAAAAAGTCTTCCTGCAGGACTCAGTCAATTGTAGGTGAACTGACGCCACCAATTCAATGCAGAATTTGTCATTATAATGTCTAATAATGACATTATCAATATGTCTAATAATGACATTTATTGACCACAGTGAGACAAATTTCAGAAACCCTCTTGATTTTTTTAATTTTTTTTTTTTTCACTTAACACTCAAACAGAAAAATCCTGTCATGAACCCGGCCCTCAAAACACCTGTCTTTTAAACCTAGAGTCAGTAATCAAAAGTTTCCTGTCTGGCATTTGCTTCCAGGTCTAATTTTTACTCTCCCCTCATTTCCAGTAAAAGCAAACCGTGCAGAGAGTCACTATGCGGATGCTGCTCAGGAAACTCTAGGTACCACGGGAAATGCGTCGCACGAAACTAATCAAAAGCTGCACGGCTCATTCTCCCTCTACCCTGCTACCACCCGTTCTGATCACTTCTCTGCTTAATAGAGGTACTAGATGAGTAAAAGAAGGTGAAAGAGCCTCCCCATTGTCCATTCAGAAATTAGAGTTTTCCTTGTCTGCTAATCGTGCGGAACACGTGAATCAAGGAGACGAGGATGGGGAATTTGGTCTGGGCTAGCAAGCCAGTGTCTGCTCAGCAATGAAGGAGGCCAGGAACTGAAGTTTAACAAATGATGGAAAATTAAAAAAAAAAACACCAAATTTTTTTTAAAAAACGACCCCTTCCTCCCTATCGCTCCATCCCTCCTCAAGGTCCGGGGAACACTTGCAAATTGAATTGCACTGTACAGCAATATCGAGTTAGTAGCACGAGAAATACCAGCCTCCTACCTCTGCTCAACCACCGTTTCTTTGGCTCTCTCAACACTACAAATTGACCTTTCCTAGTCTTGTGGCCTTTGGAAGCCACGGCTTGCCTATCTAGCACCTCTACTACGCAGCTAGAGAAGGACTAATCTCAGCCTGTCCCACCAGACGTAGGGGATACGGGTTCCCCTTAGCGTTGACATTGGCATTGTGAATGGTTCTGTTTCTAGATCCCGTGGGGAACAGATAGCTAGAGCAGAGGGATTCGTACGAGCAGGGATTCGTACGAGCAGTGTTTTCATCTTTTTCATCGAGCTGACAATTGTTAGGCGGCTTCAGAGAATTCCCAGTGAGCATCCCTTAGCGCACCCATCTGATGGCCATAAGGGTACACAGATACATATATCTTATTTTACTTCTGCATAAATATGTCTACTCCCATGCCTGCACTGGAAGAGTCTCTTTCCCCCGCCCCAGACACTGCTTCTCAGCAGCAAACGTGCACCTTCTTGAATTACCAATGCCCAGAGTTTGCATGCTGTGAATGCTGGCAGGTGAACCCCATCAGCTCTTCCCCCGCAGCCAGGCAGGTGGAAAGCCCAGGAGTGGCAGGGCACTGAGTGATGCCGCATGTTTGTGAAATTGGATTTTTGCATGCTCTTTTTTGGAGTCCGTTTTAATTCTCAAAATCACCAGTCGCTGTCTCCCTCAGAAAGCCAACAAACTACAGTTTTAAAAGTATAAAAGTATATGTATCTCTGATTTTCTCCATTAATTGTTCCAACTTGTATCTTTTCTTTTCTTGCTATTTTTTTCCCTGCTGGCTATTTTTATTATCTGTCAGTCTAGAGGCTAGGACTCATGCCTGAGACTTGCGTGTACCAGAAGCGCAGAAGTAGCGTGGTAAATCCCATCTCTGAATGGGTAACAAAGAGGAAGGGGGCGTGATCTAGGTTTCATAATAAGCAGTTCTCCATGGTGGGAAACCCCTTGTACCTGGAGAAATAGCCTGAATCTTTGAGTTGGCCTCCTGCTATATGTTTTGATGGTACTGTGGCCTTCCTTGAAGTTTATCCTCGAAAGGACTGCTTTAAATATTGGGTGATCATCAGTTGCTCAGGCAGCATTTCAATACATTTCCAAATGGCAAAGATTTGGTCAATAGTCTAGCTGAAGAAAGTTATCGTGACTTCTGTAGTGTTTCCATTTGCCAGGTGAGGTGGTTTTATCCGTGGAGGCAGAGGCATAGTGCAAGCAGGGACTTCTCCCCAGAGAAAAGCTCCTTTCAATTGCTTAATGTTGAGGTTGGTTTTGGCAGAGATTAGAACAAGCAGTGATATTCGTAGTGCTGTCCTCTCACCTGTCCATGTCCAGTTCTGTTTTCTGGAAAATCAGCCACTCTGATCTTAACGTCTTCCTTGCATGTCTTCCTAGGCATGAATTTTTAATTGGTAAAGCCAGTATAATTTTTTCTATTTTCTACTGAACTCCTTCCCACTGTGGTCCTCATTTCATCTCCCCCATCTTGAGTTCTGCAAGGGAAAGGGAGGATGAAACAAATTATTGTCTCAAGATCTTCTTAATCCATTGGAAACCCTGAGAAGGAGGATTACAGACTGTGGTTCTTCCAGTCAAAAAGGAGTCTTGAACTTTGGAGTAGCTACAAGAGCTGTGTTACCTGCATCCATCCTGAATGTAGTGGTTTACACTGTGCTTTAATAAAACTATAGGTTAACCGTGAAGGGACATAAAAATAAGTCCAATGTCTTGTTTTCCTGGACCCTTGGGCTACCTGCCTGCAGTCCCTCACTGCACAAACTCTTAGGGGCAGATGCCAGCACTTTGATGCATCTAAGGCTGAGCGCATATAGGATGCATATAATGAAGTAACAGTAAATGATGAGGCAATCATGGGAAACTCAATGTAGGTAAATTAATAGAAAACTCCTCAGAAGCCGTGGTTTCTTAATGTACTAAACCAAAGATCTCTAGTCAGTAAATGCAATAATGCATGCGTTTTTAGACAGTAATGTAACTATACCAAGCCAGATTATCAGGTCTATCATATTCTGCTTTGTAAGAGACTTACTGGCATCTACTCAGAGAGAGGAAGGCACCACAGAGACCTGACAGGGGGAAGAAATGGCACACAGACCAGTGAAGGAAAGGTGTTTGCAGAGCCCTTGACTGGCCTGTGGGTCTGGGTGTAGCGTGTTTCTTCAAGTCTTGTTTAGGAATAATCAGCCAGCTCCAAAGATGCGATCTAGCTGTTTTGCTTTGCTCCTGAAATGCAAAACAGCTGAGCTGGCAAGTAGCAAAAGGTTGTGAGAAGGTGCAGGATATGTCTGGTGTGGTGTTTGACAGCGCTCAGCATCAGTTTGGGAAAAAAAAAGGCTGTGGGCTAGGAGGAGAGGGGTGATTGTAACAGCAATGCTGCAAAATACCAAAGGCCAAGGTTAAAGACGTGTCTGGTTCCAGTGTCCCTTCACTCACCCGAGGCCCCGTGCTCAGCCAGGCTTACGTGGTGGCTGCAGGGATGGTGCAACTCTGGTCTTCCCTGTTATGATTTCAGTGACTCCCTTCAACCCCAGTCTAACACCGTGGTTGTGGATGGGGAAGAGAAGAGGGATTACTCGCCATGACATTGATCGTTGGCTGACCTTTCATTTTCCTTATGGCCAGGGGTTGCTCTGCTTCTAGAAACTCCATTCTCTGGGCTGAATTCACCTTTTCAATGGCTTTTCTGAAATCACTGGAGGCAAACCAGGCTCGAGCCTGGTCCTCTCTTGATTTCTGCTCTAGTTATGACAAGTTTTGCACACACAGATGTATTTTTCTTTCCTTCGTGTGTCCACTAATTGGTTTCTGCCTCTTATTCACACCTGCGACCAGACTGGAGCCCAGTGATAGTCACAAAGGCTGTCATTCACTCCTGGCACTTCTGCTTGGTTTTAACAAGCTGTTCTCATATGCCATGAGCTGAGCACAAACTCTGGATTAGGAAACAGCCTCATTTCCCAACAGGAGATAACCTCTTTCTCCTGGCCATAGGTTCTTGGAAGAATGAACACTGTTACTGGTTGAGTTCATGTGCAGAGATGGATCTGAGTCCATCCTAGTCCAGCTCAGTGTGGCTAACATTTGCTGCCTACAAAATGAAAGGAGAAAATGAAACAATTGCCCGAGCGTGGTTTAAAATCAATGATGAAACGTTACGAGTGGTACTTTTTATTGATCCAAAATCACTGCTAACGTAATGAGTCCGCGTTTTTTAAAAGTGCTGGTTTAATACTATAGAGGACTGTGGAACGAACCCCAGACCAGAGGATTTCAAACAAGAGCTCAAACCCCCAGCATCCTAAGGAGGCTGATGGCAGCTCATTTGAAGGTTAGTTCTCATGCATTTTGCTGCTGAGCGCTGGGCTGTTCGACCTAAACGAATCTAAATACAAAGCCCACTAAAGCAGTGAGCATCTTTCTATCAGCTGTGGGACCATGCACTGGTCCTTATGTGTCCTTCCAGCATGGGCTCTCATTTTTTGACTGGCAGCAGAGAAAAATCAACTCAGTTTCTATCCTTTGTTAAATCCCAGTAAAAAGCTGAAAGTTTTGTAAAACTTCCCCAAAGTCAGCCTGGAAACATAATGGTTTAGTTATCGAATATGTCTTTAATAGATGCCAACTGAAAGTGGTTATGAAGACCTAGGAACTAATGCATGCCCTATTACGCTGTTACGGCTTCCCATAATCTATGTCTCCGGTTGCAAAGCCACAGTTTTCTTTCCCTTCCCTTCCCCTGGCACGAGCAGGACGCCTGCCCCGTGCTCACACCGCTCTTAGCTCTCACGATTGCAAGCTTCAGTTCATGTTGTCGTGTGTGGCTGGATTACTGCTTTCCTCATTTTCATGTCACTGACACAGACACTTTCCGCTGAACTGAGGCTCATTTACCATCTACTTGAGTGACATCTAAATACCATTTCTCCGAGACACTCTGCATCACTCTGCATGACTTTCTGGTTGAATGAGAACATGATCTTGGATTAGCTGAAAACATATATCTCTATATATGTCTATATTTCTTTTGGACTCTTTCCTACCAGCTCCTGCAGACCCCAACAGCATTCTCCTCTGCAGGGATTGTACTTGCGTGTGATTCCAGGTGTCATTTCCAATGACAGAATTGCATGGCAGAAGGACAAATTCAATTAATTGTTCATGTTGTCTCATGTCGTCTATGTTAAAACAAAGAAATTACATCAGGTGTTGGGTTTTTTTCTGAGCAGTGACTACTCGGGAACAAAACCCACCCCGATCTTAATTGTTCATCAGATTTCTATGAGATTTTTTAAGGTGTAAAAGCGTTGCACATCATGCTATCAGGCTTGAAACTCTTCGCTCATATTCCTTACTGAGTTCAACGCTTTCTTTTTTGCCTTTTGCGATTCTTGTAAACATTTGCAGCACATTTATTGTGGGAATGGAAAAGGGGCCCCAAAGAAAAGGCCCTGCTTACTCAGTGATAGGCAGCTGGTTTTATGCTGAGATCGGAGATGGGAGCAACTCAGCAGAGGATGAGGCACAAAGAGATGGCTTTGAATTCTGAATATTGGTGTGTTGCTGATTCATTTTTATAAGACTTATTTTTAAAAAAGACCGGGTAGTTCAAAGTATTAGTACGACTGAAATGCAGCAGATTCCAGGAATATTATTCTGTAAAATCAACTAAAATAAAGAAAAAAAAATCCAATTGGCCTATTTAGGATCGAATGAAAAATGATATTTCAATCTGGTTTCTAATCCAAGAAACACAGAATGAGAATTGCTTTTAAACCTTTGGCTCATTGTGTACGATGATTTTGATAGCATTAGTGACTAAGGCTTACATCCAGAAAGGTATTTAGGCACATGCTTATTCCTAGATTCCTGTGTGGATTTGTACCTCTGGTCTGATTTTCAGCTATGCTGAACATCTGTTGGTCCCACGGCTTTCAGACAGGCCCTGCAGGTGGGCGGCGCACTGGAAATGAGATCTCCAGTACTTATCTTAATTAAAAATGCATCATTAATTGGAATAATTCTGCCTTTTCTAACTTAGTCGTGAACAAATTTTATTTTCTTTCAAATGTATCTTCCAATGGCCACAGATAACCCTGCCCTGCAGCCCAGGAGATGCTCGCCCCGTTCCCTGGGCGTTGCATCAGGGCAGCAGTGCCTCCCCGGGATCACGCTGTGCAACTCTGGAAAATGCTGCCTAAGCACCTTTCTTTCCCTGTAAATGTTCAATGTCTCGCAATGTAAAGTGACTTCTTAAAAATAGCACCTTCTTACTCAACAAATCTGCTCCCTGTGTGTCTTCGAGTCACGTCTTCTTCCTCTACTGACAAAAACGAATGTCTGTTCCCGTCAGCACAGTGCAGCTGATACGGCTGGGGAAAAGGGAGCTGCATTTTGCTTTGCTTCAAATAGCAGCAGTTAAGTTCTGATTGAAGAAACCCCGTGCCAGTTTTGAAGGCAAAGGAGGACTGTTTGGCTCTGAGTTTTAAGGTGGTGTTGCTGAGAGACAGAAAATGACCAGGTCTTTGGTTGGTGACCTGGAAATCTGATGTGGATATCAAAATTCCTGCAATGTTCCTCCTGCAAATTGAGTCAGAGCATTTGCAGCAAAACAATAAATGGCTACTGCAATGGTACAGAGTATTGGGATTTAAATCTGCATTTTTACTGAGTTTTGATTTACCTATATATAAAACATTGGCTGTACGTGCAAGTGCCTTGCACTGGTTGTCTTACTTCTATTAGTGTATTTTAATAATCAATTGCTGTTCAGAAAATTATCCAAAACTATTTGCAGTTTGGTTTCCCCAGTGCTGTCTCTATAAAGTTTGCTCTTTCATAAAGATTCACAAAATCTTTTTATTTGGCAGTTTTCATGTGGAAATTCATCATCTTCATTTGGGTGAAAGTTTTCATTTACAAATTTCAGATTTTGGAAAATAGTTAGAGCTGGGTGGTCAGCAGACTATTTCTCAGTGAGATCATCTCTGTGTCTGGAGAGATCTTCTTTTCAAACCATAATTACAGGGTTTTAAAGAAATGGGATTCTAATAGGAAAACAGCAATAAAATGCCATATCCTGAAGTTGTAAAATTTTGCTTTGCATGTTTATGAGACCTGTAGCAGACCTGCAGATAGATGTTAGCTAGTTTTTAGATTGAATCTTTATAGGATACAAAGGAATTGCACATTTAAGTGTTCGTATTTAAGTCTTTAAATATAAGACTGGAAAAAGAGGAACTCTTTGGAATATATAAAAGGGGCAGATCAGTTTTAAGAGGGAGGAAATACAGGAGCTGAAGAAAGGGAAAGGACAGGTCTGAACACCAGAAATGAAGTGTTTCCAAGCAAGTTAAAAGTTTAAGATAAAGGTGCTTTTTTATTGGTATTTTTTTTATTAGATGTAGGGTTTTGGAAGGCAGTTGTGAAAGAAAAGCTTCCTCGCTCGTGATTGGAGCTGATCAGTGATTTAAGGAATCATAACCTCATTGTTTAACGTCATTCTGTCCCGCCAGCCCTGGCATCCCACGAGGGGCTTCTGTTTAAGTCCTCATTACTTTCTCTCTCTTAATAATCATTCCCATTTCACTCATTATGGCGGAAACATTTCTACAATGCTTTCTTTAACCAAAAAAAAAAAAAAAAAAAAGAAAATAAATACATATATTTAAAAAACCCAAAACAACCCAACAGCAAAACTACATCTCACTGCTGCTTGGAAGTGCTCTTGGTTTCTAATGGCTGGTGGGGAAGGACTGCGTGGTTTCCAGAATGACTCCTCCTGCTGTCTCCTTTTTGTCTTTGTTTCAACGTGTTTCTCTGAACAGTCAGAAGGTCAGTTTGAAAGATCGTGTCTTCTCCAGTCCCCGCGGTGCTGGCACCAAAGGGAAAGGCTCTCCACAGGCTCAGGGCATCAGGAGGTCCCCCAGCGCTGACCAGAGCATCGAGGACAGCCCGAGCAAAGTGCCCAAGAGCTGGAGCTTCGGAGACCGCAGCCGAGCCCGGCAAGCTTTCCGCATCAAGGGAGCAGCCTCGCGGCAAAACTCAGAAGGTGAGGGGGGCTTGGGGCTCCGTGCCGGACCCCAAATCCCCAGCTGGCCCCGACGTCCTCTCCCTCCCCACCTAAGAAGGGCAGAGCTGCCAGCCAGGGTGCTTACGTAGGTCTCCTTCCCCTGCCAGTCCTTTAGCTTGGGGTATAATAAGAGATAAGAAAACCCCTGCTGACACCCATGATAACATATATATTTATGTGTATAGGGACGGGGAAAGGAGGGAGAGTCAGGCCTCTAGAGATGGATGAGAGCGGCAGTCGTCATTGCTGGATGTCACCTTAACACGTCTTGGGAAATGTTCTCATTTGGATGCTCAGCAAAACTATCTCCGGTGCTTCCCCCGGGGTTGCTGTTTGCGATCTGACTCGTCTTTTCCTTGTGCGGCACCAGCATGGGAAATAGTAACACGTTGTCTTTATTCCTCCCTCTCCCAAACCCAGAAGCAAGCCTCCCCGGAGAAGACATTCCCGATGAGAACAAAAGCTGCAACTGCGAGTTTGTGACGGAAGATTTGACGCCAGGACTGAAAGTCAGCATCAGGGCAGTGTGGTAAGAGAGGGAGAGGGGGGAAGCGGTTCGGAAAAATAAGTAATAGGGGAAAGAAAAGAAATTTAAAGTCCAAGCAGAGGTGGCAAATGCTGAAATGTCTGTGCTGCAGACTGTTTTTCCCCTGGGTGGCCTGCCCTCCTTTACAGAAAATTCTGCCAGAAAGTGCAATTTTTGCTGAGGGAAGGAATAAACAGAGAAACAGGAAAATCCCCTGCAGGGATGCATCCAAATGATTGTTTTCACCAGCTTTGAGATTTAATGCTGACAGTTATAAAAGCGGTGCAGAGAGGACACTCGCGCAGTTGATAGTCCAGGGGGCATCGGGGACCCCCCGTCACAGGCAGAGCTTCAGCCATGAGCCCCCCCAATCTCCTTCCCCTCTCCTATTGCCGCATCCTCTCCCAAACCCACAGGGTTGGGATTTATTCCGTTTTCCTTCCAAAGCAGCTCCCTGCGGTGTTTTTTATCTGCCCCTAAGCAGGTCAGGCTGCAGCCCAGGAACTATATTTTGCCTTTCCTCTCCATCTCCTGCAGCATTATGAGATTTCTCGTCTCCAAGCGCAAGTTTAAGGAGAGTCTTCGACCTTACGACGTGATGGATGTCATCGAGCAGTATTCAGCCGGTCACCTGGATATGCTCTCCCGGATTAAAAACCTTCAGGCCAGGCAAGAGACCCCTCTCTTTGCTTTATTTTTTCACTGTTTTTTGTTCATTGTGGAGGTATTGCCAGGAGAGAGACACTTTTCTTTGCAGCTACAGCTTATTCTTTTTCTTCCGAACAGAAAGCCTCAAGGAAAACATCAATGCTTGTGGCTGGAACCCACAGGGATGAGCAGGACAGGGACTGCAAACAGTGGTGTTGTGCCGCTAAAACTGCCTTAGCGCCCACCCCAGGACATACACACAAAAATCACGGCTCATCCTCCTACTTTACTTTGGGAGTTTCTGTCATTATAGTATATCCCATAGGTAAGGCAGGTGTGTATCTCTGTGGTCCTCCTGGCAGGATCACAGAGGTTTGGTGCCCCAGTCTTAAGGCTAATTTGGTACCTTTCTGGGAGTGATACGAAATAAAATCTGGTGTGCGGGTTGTGACCCTGCTGCTACGGGCAGAGGGGGCAGCGAGGAAGCAGTTAGGATGCTAAGCTGTTTTAGGAGAAATCCCTCCTTGAATGTCACAGTCTGCTGAAAATACGTGCGGATGGGGATTTCTCATCCAAGCCCCCAACACAGGTGTGGTTTAGGGGGAGATGAGTTACTTTTAATAGGGGAAGAAATGTGAAAAAGGGACAAATGGAACCGAGAAGGGCATTTAAAATTTAATTTTCTCCTGCAAAAAAATCCCAGATGAATTTGGTCCCCTGAACAGAGGATCTCAGCTAAACCTTTTTGTCTGACCACTCCTCCCTCAGCCCTGATGTCCCGCGTTGAAAATGAGACCCCAAACCCCCAACACCCCCCGGCTGTGTCGGCTCAGCACAAGTAGCCCCAGTTCTGCTGAGCTCGAAGGACATCCAGAACAGAGGCAGGGATTGGCCATAGGCTATTTCCAGTCAAAATAATATACCATTTACGTTTACACTTGGAGAATGAAAGTATTTCTCTTGATGGCTGTGGCAGCCCAGCTTCCTCTGGAAGCCATTGGGGAATTTTTCCTTTCATTTCAAACCCATCTAGGTCCCTGGTAGAGTCAGCAAATGTGCAAAAAAATGTGTTTGCGTATGCAAACAGCTAATATGAACCCCAGGAATGGAATAGGAAAATTGTCTTAGGAAAAAGAGGAATCTCTCTTCTGCCATTAATCTCTTAGAGACCATTTTAACTCTGCTTTTTTTGATGTTCAAGCAGCAGAGGTAACTTTCTCAGCGTTGCTGCACACTGTGCGTTTCCAGATATGCAGCCAGAAGGTAAATTCTCCCTTGCGATGGAGACTAAAATATCCTGGAGAATTTCCTCTCTTTGAGCCTCTCACCCCCGTTCAGTGTGAATTCAATGAGTATAGATCCAAGATGTGTAGCTGAATCTGGAGAGGGAAGAGGAGGAGGAGGTGATCGATATTTCCTAACTTTAAGAACCTGAAACGAGAGGCCTCCGGGCTGCCTCTGCAGTGGGTCATGAGCCATTGGGGTTGTCGTCTCCACTGGCTCCAGGCGGGACGCCTGAGTTTTCAACACCCCGAGCTGGTGTGGTAGATTGCCTCACCGTCCACCCAGGTCTCCCATTGCCAATCCTTCAAGGTGATGTGCTGCAAAGACAAAGTAGTTTGGTTAGCTGGTTTTTTTGGGGTGGTTGGGGTAAGGAGTTGCAGCTTTCAAAGACCAAACTGAATTCTCCTCTTAGCTGTTCCTATGGGACTGCAAGGCTGAGGTTGCTGAGGCTGGACTAGGCTAGGGCTGCCATCCACCCCATTGCAGGGAAGTCAGGAAGACCAGGAGCCGCTTCAAAAGCGTGAAGTACCTGGATTTGGGATCCAGGGCTACCAGGCAGCTTCACTGCTTTCAGCTATCCCCACTGAGCAGGAGATCAGTGATGGTGATGGGTGCAGACCCCCTTGGGGTCATCCTTCAAAGCCCTCATCATCATAGCCAGATGGGCACCAAGAGGTCCCATGGCTGGTCACCTGCGCAGTACAACTGGAAGGGGCACCAGCTGTAGACGAGTTGTGGGCCTGGGGTGGCCGTGGCCGACGTTGGGGCATGGCCAACTGGTGCTAGAAGTACGGTGCACCCATATGGTGGAACCCAGGGAGGTTGTCACGGGGCACCTTGGAGAACAGACATTTTTATTTCCCTTTCCTTCAGCAATCAAAGCACTGTGTTCTCCCTGCCAGCTCAGCTCAGCAGGGTTGGCTGTGACCTCCCGTAGCCAGGGCTTTGGTGGATTAAAGCTGCATTCGAGGAAATTTCTGGGGTGTTTACATGCACTTTCCTCTTTAATCATTAATGCCTCTGTCACTGTGTCTGTAATGTGCTCTTTTCAGTGTTGTGTTCACACTGTCTCGTGTCTCATCCTGACACCTTGCCAACCATGGATGTCTCCCATTCATTGAGTTATACAATCCCGCGGCGTATCTCGCCGACTCCCAACAGCTCATGCTTTTCTGAACTAGCTGAGGATGTGTTATCTAGCACTGGAACTGAAAGGAGAATGAATATATGTTGTTTCATACCCAACCACCTCAATGGGATATTGCTACACATATGCAAATATATTCCAGAGGGTAAAGCATGTTGCCTATTATATCTGGGGCGGGGGGATCTCCTAACGATGTTTCAGTGGTGCCTAAATCTCCAAATCTTACCCCGGGGTGGGTGAGACTCTGGCTTTCACCGACAACCAGGTAGTAGGAGGGAGCCTTCTGTTTCCAGCAGAATATATTTTCAAATTCTCTCTCTTTCTCTCTCTGTCGTTCTGTTTTTCAGTTGTTTCTTTCTGCAACTTTTCTGACCAACTTTTCTCTACGTGTTGCTTCATTATGCATTTTGCTGGTGTCTTTTTTCTTATTTACTTTGCCAGGATAGATATGATTGTGGGTCCCCCACCCCCTTCAACTCCCCGGCATAAGAAGTATCCAACCAAAGGACCCATGTATTCTTCCAAAGAATCTCCCCAATACTCGCCTAGGTTAGGATTCACCAAAATGCCGCTTTCTCTGGATTTTTCATTTGCTTAATGTCAAACCCCTTTCATGCCAGTTATATGACGGCATTTATCACTTAGCAGTGCAGCTTGCTAAATCATGACTCAGAAGGGCTTGCTACTCTGGGTATGCTCTGATTTACTTTCAGTAATGAGCTTTCATACCAGGCAAACCAAAG
Source organism: Aquila chrysaetos chrysaetos (assembly GCF_900496995.4). Lineage (NCBI taxonomy): Eukaryota > Metazoa > Chordata > Aves > Accipitriformes > Accipitridae > Aquila > Aquila chrysaetos. Next base: position 2,629,106 of record NC_044006.1, read on the forward strand.
GGGGAAAAAAAAAGGACATTCATACAGTCATCAATAACCATCAGTTTCTTCAGCTGGCGTATTTTCTATTTTCAGTCTTCTTCTAGGTTTTAGAAAGCAAAATTATATCTTTTAAAAATCTCATATTTTGTCAGGCTATCTTCAGATGTAAAAGGTGGAATATTTACCCACAAAGCCAAGATAAACTGATCGATTTACTTTCTAAAAGATGAAACACTCCACACACGAGCAAAGGAGCCTCTGCAGCTCTGTGTACTATGAAATGAGTTTACTTCAGTGGGCAAAGTAAGAATGAAGTGTTTCATATCCAATGAACACAGTGGTCTCTTTTTCTTGCTGATGCAACTCTACCGACCATGGAGGAAAAAATTGTGTTAAAATATTACAACCACGGGACTCATATTAAAAAAAAGATCCTGATTTTGCAAGCAAAAAGAAGAGCAGGAGTCAAACCCAGCCCTCAGTCACACAGCGAGATTTTTCTCATTGCCCTTATTGAGTTCCCTCCTTAGGCAAAACCGTACCTGAAGCTGATGCCATGAGGAACATATTCTCACTGAAGTTCCCATTTTAGGGCATTCTGAGGTCTGGTCAGCAGGGCCATGAGCTGAGCTGTATTTTCACCCTGTATTGAGACCACTGGAACCCAAGGCTGGTATAAATATTTGCCAGAAAGTAATTTTCCATGCACAAATAGTAGGTGATTTTTAAATGCAGCAAGCTTAGCCTCAAGGTTTTTTTCTAAATATACTTGCCCTCCCTAAGAGCTAATACGTGACAAATCTCTTGATTTTTATTTAAGCTGCTCTGAGTAATCTTCACTAGAGGAATGTGAGTAAAAGGAATATTGAAAGCTTACCTTTTCCCACTCAGCTAGCGCAAAGATTAAAAAAATAAGATAATTTTCCAGAAGCCCCAAGCTTCATGCTTGGAAAAAAGATGCTCTCAGAAAAGCATTTTGCCCATATCTGCTCCCTGCCAAATGATGAGGCCCAAAACTAGTCTTTAAAAATGAAATAACTTTCTTATCTGCAGAAACATTTTGATTTTAAGATAAAAATACATATTCAAGTGGATTTTGTTGTATTTAACCGATAAGATTAGGTGTGCCACAAGCCTTCACTAGAGGCAAGATTTTCACGTGAAAGCTTGTGCCTTGCACACAGAAAAGGTGATCGATGGATACTAGGGGAGGAGGCCTCGAACTGGGATATTTATTTTATTCATTCCAAGTCTGTTGCCATATCAGCTTAATGTTAATGACTTCCCCCACCCTGTTTTTACAGTTTCCAATACTGATGGCCAGATTAAAAATCTGTTCACACATGCCCACTAGGGTCCTGGGACATTAAACCTTTTTTTTAGGAATTGCTCCCTTTTTAAATGAATTTTCTCATTTCTTCTTTATTGAGCTGTGGCTGAGAGGCTCCAGAAAGCAGCATAGTACAGAAGGCTGCCGAAACCTCTGTTCCCATCCATTAAAAGGCTTTTGCTGTGCTTAATTTTCGGCAGCTGCATCCTCCCACAGACACCGGTGGGACTTGTGAGGTGCTCAAGGTGCCCAATGGATGGGAATCAGAGCTCTGAGCGCCCCAAGCCCAAATCCAAAAACTCTGGGTCAGGCTCTGCTGCTGCTGTGGCTTTTATCATCTCAGCACCGCATGGGTCCATGCCGTGGGGACATGTGCTGTGGGGTCCCCATGGGCTGCACCAGCCTCTCCTTTTGAGCCTACACATCCCTGTTTTAGCCAAATGCTGCCCAGAGGAACAAAACCGAGTGACGTCCCATGAGCTACCTCGACCCCGTGGATTGCATTGTGGTGCTCTGGTGACAAGGGCTCAGTTCAGCCAAAAGGTTTCTGCAAGTAGCTCCCAGCAAAGGTGGCTGGATACTAGGGGATGTCCACAGCTGTGATTTGGCTGAAGGTGTTTGCTCCATGCTGTACACACAGACAATTTGGATTAAATTCCCTTGATCAGCCGACTTAACATAGAATAGGTGCAACCTCAGCTGTAATTTTTAGACAACAGATACTGGTCAAAATATGTCTAGAGCAAACTTTATTGCCAAATGAGGAGGTAAGTAGCCAGTCCTGTGACATGGATGAAGGGGGTTTGGCTTCAATGCCTGGATTGTGTACAAAAAATTATAAGAGATAAAGAAAAAAAGAAAAGAATTGAATATATATTCCCAAACACTTCATTTTTATCTCATTTGAGCCGTTTGACCTTTTGATGTCTGCTTCTGGCCCGAGGGTGACATATTACACCTCTTTGCATGCACTGTTAGCATGAAGCATAATGAAGCATGAGAAAACCTGCACTGTGGCTGATGCAAGACTTTACATTTTTTTTGTATCATTAGAAAGAAGGAAAGATATCAAAGTTCACTTTAAAGAGCACCCCCCCTTTCTCTCTCCCTCCCAAACTAAGATCCAGCAGAGCCTATCAAGGACAGCAGATGGCACAGTTTGTCACGCAGCGTTAGAAATCTCTGAATCCTCTTCTGCCACAGAAGGGAAAAACACGGGGCTGACTCTTCCAAAGCCCGGCTGAATTCTTCCCTCTGCACATGTGTATCTGACACAGCCAAAATAAGCATTGGGAAGACACAAGGCTCCCCACGGGATGTGGTGCAGAAGTGGGGTTTGGCATCTCAGAAGATTCGTGGTCCTTTGTCACGCAGTAGGAACATACACTATATCCCCCTCTGCTTGCAAAGGTGGAATATGTTCTTTCTTCTTCATCTTTTGAGCTTTGCTGCCCAGTTTGGACAAAACCTCAAACTCTTTTGTAATGGCTAAAAGGACCTCCTGTTCTTTGCGTTGCTCAGCTAGGTACAGGTGGTTGGGAGCTCACGAGGAAGTTCCTCTCTTCTCTTGTATCAGATAAGGCACAAGTGAAATCTCTGTGCTTTGCTGAGGGCAGGAGCACTCTCCTCTGGTTGTAACTTCTGCCATGGGAAGCAAAGGGGTGGGAGACCTCAAGCCTGGTTTCTCCCATCAAGAGAGAAGGACTTGGTTCTTCTTCTTCTCCTCTCTCTGCACTGAAGTCAGTGGCCCACAGCTGCCCACTACACCGTCCTCGGTGCAGACCCTGCCTCCAAGGTGAGATCTGGCTCTCTGGCTTCTCAGAGCTGTGGAAGATGACCACCTCAGGAGTCAGGACTATGTTAAAGTATAGACATGAAAGGAATGAATCAAGCAGGAATTCTCCTGGGCTCTGGTGTCAATGGTATATGGGCAAGGGCTTCTGAATGCTTTGTGGGTGAGCTCTGTGAAGGGCTTCAGTCCTGCTTTTAAATCACAGCAGGTCTACAGGCAAGTTGTGTCCAGCCTGAAGGTGATGGAAGAAGTCAGCGCTCTTCTATATGATACTAGTGATCACTCCATCTGTGAAGTGCCAGCTGGCCTTCTGTGCTTCACATGGGTCATGTGAGGTTCACTTACTGCATAGCTCTTCTTTTAAAGACATGGAAGAGAGCAGAAGTCCTTCCTCAATTTCTGCAAGATTAGAAATAGGGTTGCACAAGACTATCTCTGCTATTACAATACACCGTAGCATGGCGATGTTCAGTTTTCCCCTGTGTTACAGTCTGTTCTGCCTCCCTGCTCTGCTCAGCAGCTGTTGAAGGACATCTCATTTCCATTAGTGGACACATTTCAGTGTTAGTGCTGTGCTAGATGGTACACGAGGACAGAGCGCCCTGATGGTTCTTGGCCTTCCACAATATTCAGTAGCGTTTAGACTTTGGGCCTCTTTAACCGCATGTTCATTGTTTTACTAGTCTACTTGCTTGTGCATACAGGAGAGGAGTTCGTTCAGTGGCTGTACTACGCCTTGACTTGTGATTCCAAACCGAGGTAGCCGAGGTATCCAATTTAATACCTCTTTGCTTACATGGTACCAACATTGTCATAGGATTTCTTGTGCTGTATGTCATGTCAGTAATTGCATCCCTTGTGGGGAGTTCCTTTACATGTCAATGATTTCCTTTTCCCATTACAAGAGAGAAATAAGGCATGCATATTCCTCACACTTGTAATTATAGCACTTGGTGCTCCTTGTATTCCTATGCTTATATTGCTAAGCAAAGGATCAGATACGACTTTTTGAACAGAACGGTATTCTGTCGCATCCCTGCCCAAATGAAGTATCTTCTGGGATCAAAGATAAACTCTAATATAATTGTTGGCTTATATTTTCTGTCTTTAGTGTGATGTGCTCATCCACTTAATCTCTCTGAGCCAGATCTTCTGGTGCCGTAAACTGCTGTTGGTCTAATATAAGCCAAGGGAGTCACGCTGGTCCGTACCAACTGATATCTGTCCCGTAATGTCAACAGCCAACATACGTATTAAGTCCCTGTCAAATGTAAAGAAAACAGATGGCTCTTGTGTTGGAAACAGCCTCACGTCTCATTCCTTTCCTTGGTTTTTGTTTGTTCATTTTCCCCTGTCTGTCTGCGTTCAGCTCCTTCCTTTTCCTCCTCCTGGTGCATGGACCCATGGCCCACACGGCAGAACTGCGTAAGAAGCATTTTGAGTTTTCTGCTCAAGATACCTCAACTTGGTTTCAGTCAGATTAATTAACCCTTCTTTTCCCCCGCCACCCTTACGTTTGGTGCATTATGCAAGAGTAAAGTTTGCCTGGCGTAGAATTAGGTTGTAAACTGGGCTGCCATTAAAAAGCTATTCCAAAACTGAGTTGCTCCCCTGACTTTCGAGGGATCAAGAAGCTCCGGTGTTTACTCTCTAGAAAATTTATATTTGATGCCTCAAATAAAATTGCCTTGCAGCTTTCAGACTGGCTCTGCCCTCCTTCTTCCTCTGCATACAGAGCTGTATATCAGCCCAGGTGTTTCTATACTGGGAACAAGGAGTTGCAAATGTAACGTGTGTAAAGAAGTTAGTGCCAAACAACATGCCCGGTAGCTTTAGCTGCTGATTTGGCAGGAGTGTCCTCTGCTGTTACCGGCTTGGAGCCCTGCTAATAGAAAACGTCTAATGATACAGGTGTGAATTGCAGTAGCATTGAGATGAAGACAATTTGGTAACGTTTGGTGAGTTATGACCAAATTTAGCCTTGATGCAATTCCACTAAAACACTTAGCACTACACCTGTTTGTCTGGATCTTAGGGCAAGAGGCTCATTTTCATGGACATGAGAATTACACACTTACATTTGCATTGAGGAGAGGAAATGGCTGCAAAGACTGAAAAAAAATCCCTTTGACATATGCTAGACAGAAAACTTGATCTTCCCCAAAATAATAATTTCTCAGTACAAATAAGAAGGTAATTGACTTGGAAGAAAGCCAGTTAAAGAAATTCTTTGCAGTGGGTAAATTTACTGTGCATAATGTGCCAGGTTTTATCTGTATAAACAGAAATGGATAATTTCAAACTCTGCTAATACTGCTCTGAATTCTGCATCTGAATTAACACTTCAGTGCCACTGCGTGTATGTGAGTAATTTGGAGTGTTAGTTGGGAGAGAGGCTGTTGCTTTGTCCCACGGAGGCGCGACAAGCAGAGCCCTCCCCGCCTGCTGCCTCCAACTGACTCCAGGTCCTTTTCCGGGGGCGGGGGGATTTTCTGATCCCGGTAGAGTTGACCAGATCGTTGGGAGAGGATCCTCCATGACCGACAAGGATCGGACCAAAGGGCCAGCGGAGGGGGAGCTGCCTGAAGACCCCAGCATGATGGGCAGGCTTGGAAAAGTTGAAAAACAGGTATATTGAGTCAGGAGGGGGCTATTATCAGAAGGTGTTGCATGCATTGGGTTGTTTTTTTCTTGCCGCCTTTTTCCCCAGTGGGACACTACCGTTTAGAAAAAAAAGTACGAGCTAAGAATATTTTGAAAAAGAAACAAGGGGGATGTTATGAAAGGGCACTAAATGTCTTAGAAGCCCAAGTACTACTTTCAAAACAGGCACTTTGGAGTCTGTGACATACAGTTTTTCTTTTTTAGTGAGTTTACCAAAAGTCTACGTTATGTTTGAAAATGGCACATTGGTTTCTTTGCCACCATACTAGACATGTTCCAAATGAGTCCACGAGCCTGGCCGCTGTAGCTGCTGGCCTTGCAGAAGATGAAAATCTTCCTAGAGAATAAGGCTCAGAAATCCCCATGGCCGTCTGAGCCCAGGCAAATGCCAAATGCAGTAAGGAGCTGAAAGGGTGCGAGCGTGCTCCAGCTTTCCTGGAATTTGGTGCCCATCAAAAAGATTATGGGAGCTTAAGAAAAACCCTGTAAACAGGGTGGAGAATTAAATACTTCAGAACAGGACAATTAAATATTTAGTAAAAGTTTCAGTTTGGTGTAGGTAGAGGTCATCTATGAAGCCCAGCCCCACACTTGTGCCTAGATGGGTTGGAAGTTGCTTGTACTCAGGATGTTAACGTGCTTCAACCTGCGTGCAGCATGTAGCACTGGAATTGTGGTGTTTTGCAGGTTCAGTCAATGGAGAAGAAGCTGGACTTCCTGGTGAACATTTACATGCAGCGGATGGGCATCCCACCAACAGAGACGGAGGCTTATTTTGGGTCCAAAGAACCAGACCCAGCACCTCCCTACCACAGCCCTGAAGACAGCAGGGAGCACATTGACAAGAACGGCTGCATCATCAAGATCATCAGGTCCACCAGCTCCATGGGTCAGAAGAACTTCTCCGCCCCGCCAGCCCCGACCAACACGTGCCCGCCCTCGACATCATGCCAGCAGCAGGTCTACCAGCGGCAAAGCCATGGCTCCTCGCCCGTCGGAGACCCCGGCTCGCTGGTCCGCATCCCACCTCCGCCCTCCCACGAGCGCTCCTTGTCAGCGTACAGTGGTGGGCACAGGGCGAGCGCAGAGTACCTGAGGAACGAAGACATTACAACCAAACACCACGAGAGTGCCATGAGAGACAGCGACACGTCCATCTCCATCCCCTCGGTAGACCACGAGGAACTGGAGCGCTCTTTCAGCGGCTTTAGCATCTCCCAGTCCAAAGAGAATTTGGACATCCTTAACAACGGTTGCTATGCAGCCGTGGCCAAAATCAGACCCTACATTGCAGAAGGGGAATCAGACACCGATTCTGACCTCTGCACGCCCTGCGGTCCTCCTCCCAGGTCGGCCACGGGCGAGGGACCCTTCAGTGACATGGGCTGGTCAGCCCCCAGGCAGTGAAGCCTTCTTGCAGCCGCCGAGCCACGTCCGAGTGCTGGCAGCTGCCCGCTCCAGCTGTCCACGCGTTGAACTTCTCAAGGAGATCGACAGCTAAGGTTTTCCTCCTTCTAGGACATCCTTAGCTGGCAGATACTTTCTTGCAGCTTACACTGGGGGGGGGAACGAGCAGGTTGGAGCCTGCGTTTGTGGAAGAGGTCACGGTGGTGAGCGAACTGGAGCCGTGAAGTCCAGATTTCTTTCATAGTCTCTTTCTAAGATCATTAGGTGAAATTATTTCATGGTGCAGGGTAGGCAATTTGCATTTCTTGGGAACCTTCAGAAGTGCAGGGCAGGAATAAATCACCCGGCTGGGGCTTTTGGAGGTCACAGGAACAGACAGCTGACAAGGGTTGGGTGGGAATTGCCACATCATGGCACTGGTGATTACACCTTTAGGTATTTTGGAGTCATGGAATGAACACGCGTCTGTTTCTGGCTTAGATGTCAGGTCACGTGTAATTACTGGGGGGGTTGTTACTCTGTGGTTCCTCATTAACCGTCAGGAAGGTGGCATAATTCCAATATAATACATGGAGATGTTGCGTAGGCCCCTGGAGGAGAGGGATGGTGGCTGGAATATTTGAATGAACGGAAGACATGGCCTCAAAGTGGGACAGGTTTGGATACTGCTCTGAACCATAATGGTTTGGAAATTATCCCATCTTAGGTAGTTGAAAAACTCAGAAATATGAGCTTGAGTGCAAGAAGAGAGACCACCCAGAGGGCAGAGAAATTAGAGGAGGAGGACAAGAGACTATGGGGCTGTAATTTTATGTTTTAAACCATGTATTATATTTAATTATCTCTCCTCCCATTGACAACGGACCTGGAGGTGCTTTGGAAGCAGAGGCAAACCAAAGGCAACCCCTCTGGAGGGCTGCCACCATGTGAAGCCATTCTTGTGGCCAACAGTGCTGTTGTGGAGGCACAGCCACCGGGCCAAAGGGAGAGGGTGGATATGCAAGATGCCGTGGTCCCCGCGTTGCTGCGAGTTAAGTGCTGTGCTCCATCCTTTTGAAGCCCTGTTGGTCAGAGCGGGCACTTTTCTTACAGTTTGCATTGTGCCTGAACACTTTTGCACACACTATGCCCTGTGAAAATCTTCCCTTTCTTCTTCTGCCCTGCCAAGAATCTCACACCCATGTTCTCGGGATATCCTTTGGTTTTGTTTGGATCCCTCAAGCTGAGTTAAGAGGTGCTTCTTCATTTCTTCATGGTCTTTCAGAAGCCTCTTACCTGTGCTTGCCCGCAAGTTGTGCCAATCCAAGTCTGCCCCGTTTTGTTGTTGTTAAAGTACTTTCTCTTGGAAAGATCGTTGTGTTGTTACCGGGAACCTCAGCAGCGCATTCAGCTGGGGGAAGGCGAGGGGAAAAGTGATGCTCAGAGTTTCTTTTGGGACCAAACCGAAGTCACAAAGTGATCCTTTACATGGATAGGTTGGTGGGGTTTTTTTGCAAGGGGGTGGATCAGGAGAAATTGTGTTTGGGATCCATCTCCAGGGCTGGGACACCAAGGCCGGCATTGTGCCTCTGAACCCTCCCATGCATCTACAGCCCAAATCCCGTGTGTGTTTTCTGCTGGGGCTGTGTCTGTGACTGCAAACCCCGTCTCTCCACAATTTCCCTGTGTCATATCAAGAGCCTGTTAAGGATATTTAAGTGACAACTTGATTTCTGTGTGGCCTTTGGAGAGGTTGAACGTTGACTTGCTTGGGATGAAGGGAGAATCACAGCCTTTTTCTCTCCTCTTAATTGCTTGACCAGAGGCAGTAACCAGGGGAGACCCAGGGCTATTTTGGCCTTAGGAAGGATGTGGGTGCAGTCTGACAGCTGGCAGACAGGAAATAAAACCATCCTTTTGCTAGGGCTCAGGACCAACACGCATGTCTTCACATGGGATTGAGGAGTGGGGAAAGGCTCTGCACAATTTTTCCTGCCATTTTTTCACCATTCAGGAGGGGAAAATTTTTTTCTTAAAGGGAACCCAGGCTTCCAGTCATGCTAGTTCATTTCTTTCCCATTTGATCCATTTTTTTGGTACCTCCTGCAATTTTTCCCTCTCCACTTGTGCTCCCAAACTCCTTTTGGCTCCAGATTTCTTTGTGCAACATGAACCCAGTGATGCCCTTGGCTTCTGTACAGAGAAATCTTTGAATGCAAAATGGCTGCAAATTGTGCAGATTTGCCCTTGATGTGTTGCAAAATGAGGTGCCTTCTGGTAGAGCAAGAAATGTCAGCAGGTTCCAAATCAGACTTGGTGGCATGTGTTTTCTAGTGACCACAGGAATGGAAATTGCATTGGGCAAAGCAAAATTCAACATTGCTCCAGCCAGCTGCTCACTGCAAATTTTGTCCAAGTCAGAGATAACGAAGATTTATTATCTTATTTGTTTGCAATTACTTTTCGAGGCCTGCTAGAAATTTGGCACAGAAGGGTATGTTATAAAGGTAGGAACTCCAGATGAGGATGAGGATGATGTCATGGGGTCCTATTGCAGCACAGGTACATGACTGGTCTTAATATGGGAGGCAAAGTCAACAGGACTTCAAGGCACAATTTTTGTGGGATGTAATTTTCATCATGTCTTAATTTTGAAGCCCTGTTGGCTCTATTTTGAATGTCCATTTCCTAGTTCTTTTTGCAAAATCCCTTTCTCCTGCCCAGATGATGTTACACCCTTGAAAACAGATACTTTCTGCTTTCCTGAGGAGTATCCCAAGGAGATGCAGTTCCACTGTGTCCTCTGAGTTTTCCACAGGCTGAAATCTGGCAGTCTTTACCTCCTTTAGAGGCTGCATAGGAAGAATTGTGTTTTCCCTCTTCAAGTTACTACACCAGAGTTTTTTAAAGATCTTCTGACTCATAGATTTACAAGGTGTTGAAATTGTCCCACAATCACTGGATACAGAAAACTGGTTTTATATACATGCAGCACAGATTGTATCTTGCTGCTACGAATTTCACACAGAATTTTTTTTGGAATGTGTAAGAAATATTCCACCTTTATCTCTGGCATCATTTCAAAGAAATTCTGACACATGCCTCCATCCACAACCATGCCATAAATCATCACTTCTCATTCATCCAGGCAAAAAGACACGGATTTTTGGGTTAACGTACCCCATAATTAACTCCAAATATGCTTATTTCCATGAAATGATTTATGCCTGCATAAATGATAACAGAGCCTGCTCGTTGCTTATTGACAAAAATAATTTCATTCCTGTCCTAAATCATAGTCCAATACTCCCTGCAAAGTCTTCACTTCCAATCCCTCAATTCCACCATGCCTGTATCACACACTCCTGGTGGTAATCTCCCGCAAGTAGTCTTAACCACTAGATACAAGAAAATAAATCAGTTTTGTTTGGCTAGTAAGGCAGTCCCAATGATAAAGTCCTTTAAAAGGATGGACAGGCAAACTTTGTCCCTCTGCTGAGCCTCTCTTGGGCTGGTCTTTGCTCCCCTGTTCCTCCCAAGTCTGGTTCTGTAGTTTTTGGAGGACAGAAACAAGTTTTAGACAATGCCAAGAGTGGACAGAGGAGGCCAAGGAGAGCTGAAGAAGATGTGAAAGCCAAATTTCTGGCAGGCCATCTCGAACTGCTCTGGGGGTGCCTGTGCCCACGCGCGGTTGTGTGCACAGAGCCTGGTTTCGAGGTGCATCTGTGCTGAATGTGAAGCCATGGACTTGGACCAGAGCCTGAGATCTGGTCTCCGGGAAACTTTTGGACTTTTTTTTTTTTTTTTTTTTTTTTTTTTTTCCTCCAGAATCTGGGTCTAGGTTTGGAGAGAAATACTGCAAATGGCCCCACCTGCAGGATGGAGCAATCCCCGAGACTGGGACCTGAAGCCACAGTCAGTTTTTGGGAGCTTCGGGTCCAAGCGTGAGTTCAAATTGTCTGAGGAGTTCATGTCTTCGAACAGGAGACGTGGCTGGAGATGTTGCAATCTCTGTGCAGGTGGCCTTTCATAATGTGACCCCAAAATATAGGAACAGAGCACTAGCCATAAGTCGAATTTCCCAATATTTGGGAAGGGACTTTAATGTTACTCAAGTGCAGATTTTGTATGTGAATTTCCTTGTTGACTCATTTTCGTATTAATAATTTTTAAAACAAAAATGTCAAGGAACTCACTGAAAACAAACCTCTTGTCCAGCTCAGAAAGCCATTATATTTCTTTAGACAGATTATGTGATCAGATTTTCTAAAAATGTATTTTGTTTCAAATGCTGCTTAATAGATCCAAAAAAATTCTACAGGGTCATTGCTATTTACAGGTAAATAGGTATATTTTTACATTTTTAATTGATTTTTAAGACTTTAAATTACGTGAATTTTTAAAACAAGTTTGTATAATCTACCTGAGAAGCCAGAGCATCACCTCAGATACAAATGCTCCCCTTCCTAACAGTTACCCAAGAGAAAAGAAAAACACACTTACTCTTTTTTTTGTTAATGGGGAGCTACTGCAAACCTCATTCCCCTTATATCCTCAGACCACTGTGGTCACAGCAACATTATTGCTAAAAACAAAATGTAAGTATTAAAAGAGAAACTGAAATTCCTAAGGAATTTGCCCAAGAGTTATCCCATATAAAGACCCTTAGCAGTGAGTGTTTTATTAGGAATGTTAAAAAGCCCAGGAGCAGGCTAAGGATTTCTGTTTCTCCATCCACGCTCGTGTGAACCCTCAGGTTGAGCGAGCCCTGAGTCTCCATCCCTTTCTTCCCAACACCCCTGTGGTCCTCCGACCCACGCCTACATGCCCGCATCCTCTCTCGCCCGCTCTCCATCACGGGTCAGCATCTTCTGTTTTCATCAGCTTCCTTTTCGTGAACCAAAAACAAGGAAATGCGATACAAAAGCTCCTTCACCTGCAAGTAACATTGAGGCCGCGATGCGGAGGGCCGTGGCACAGGGGTGAGGGCAGCAGCCCGCTCCGAGCCCCGCGTGGGTCACTGCTGCTCGGCGGTGTAAAAGCAAACTCTTGCTTTTAGCACACCAACACCCCGACTTTTCTGCGTCACAGAGCAAAATCTGCTTAGAGCACGGGTGTGGGTTCGTTGGTTTTTTTAACAATAACAATAGGGGTTTTTTTTAATGATAAGGATAATAATAATAATGCGTAGGAATCTTCTTTAGTACGTCTTAGTGTTTGATGCCCCAGTGACACAATACTGCTTGCCTTATATTAGTGTCTAGAGGGAGGGGGATTACACACGTTTTGATACAGTATTAATCACGCTTATAATTTAGGTAGCAGCAAGGAGCGGCTGCTGCAGGAGGAGCAGCCGGGTCCTTTTTAACGTATGAATGTGCTTTCCGGACTATCTCACTGACTGTACTCTCAATTTTGCCTACTACTGCATGCAGCCTGAGATGAGTAGACAGCAATATGCTCCAGCTGTATCTGCACTCCCAGATTGCTGTAGTACCTGACAAGGTAACATTGCCAAAAGCATCATTTTGGGGAGAGGCCATCCTCCCAGTGACCCATCACGTAGGGTGCTGCGGTGCTTCTGTAGGTAACACTGATATACCAAGTGTCTTTCATGCTGTGACTGATCATTGCTCCATCCCTCTGATACAGCATGCACAAACTCCACTTTAACTAAGGGGTAAAAAAATGAAGTTTGTACCTGTGGTTCCTTGAAACATATACGTGGGGAGGAAAAAATACAAGTTGTGTTGGCTGTGTGTAACAACCTCCTTTCCATCCAGATGCCCCTGGAGAAGAGCATCCCAGATACCCCTTTCTGAGGGTTTGGAGGAGCAGGCAGATCAAGGCAGGCAGTGCCAAGGATGGAGGCTGGGTCTTCATTTAGGAGATGCCATTTGAACCCACATGTGTGGGAATTGCCATATATCTGTTTTAATTCCCATAGGGTTCTCTCGCCTGCATCCAGCTCTGGTGTGCATGTGCGTTTGTGCCCGCAGCCCAGCCCGAGGGGCAGGGGGGAATGTGACTCCCAAACTTTGGAAACCCCTCTTTGGAAATTTCATCCACCCTGCTACAGCCCTTGAGGGGTCCCGGGGACCCTGCAGCTGTGCCATATCCATTCCTTGTGGAAGCATCTCTTAATCTCTTTACGGAGAGGTGCTGAGCTACCTTCATATGTCCATAAACGTTTTGCCACAGTTCTCCCTGCTGTAATACCAGACTGTCATGAGGACTTCAAGGTTTGCCCACCTTGCTGGTGTTTGCAGTCTCTTGTGTCTCTTCACGCTGCTGCCATACTCTAGTTTGACCTGCTCCCACACCCTCACTTTCCTTGTCCAGACTATGTACAAGTGAAGATGTAATGCGAGAACTCTGCTCTGAGACTTCCTTTTGGCCTGGCATCACTAGATGCATCAGGGAGCCTTCATGTTTTGTTAGCATGACAGTTTTCCTTTTTATTGGCAATTTATTTGCTTCCTCATTGAGCCACTGTGGCCTCAACACATCCCTGGTTTGTACTGCCGGAGCCTTTCAGCGCAGGGATGGAGGCTGTTTTGCCCCTCTGTACAGCACCCTGTAAGGGTTTGTCCCCTTGGCTTTAGCTGATTGCAGTGAAACAGGGATGAGGGTTCAGTTCAGATTTTCTTGTCAAGCTGAACATCTCAGAAAAGAGCTTACAGACTCTAACAGCGTTGATGCTTTTGCTCCCTGAAGCAAGAGCTGCTTTCAAGACCCCAGTCCCCTTCAGCGGTCAACACATGTGGTTTTACATGCCAGGCTCCAGCTCGGTAATGGGGAGAAACGGGAAGCAGCTGGTCCAAGCTGTGCTATTTCCAAAGCTGCCAGGGAACCTGGAAGCATCTTGCCCTCCCCTAATTCCTGTAAATACAGCCGCAGAGGAATTGTTCAAGCAGCATCTCTTTGTCTAGTCCTGAGAAACTTGAGCTGACTGCAAAGTTTTCCAAAACTCAGTGCCCAAGCTCAGGCTAGATTTCACCTGCAGCTATGCCTATAATTTTAGGGCAGGGTTAATGGTTTCAGGTAGAAGCCATGCCAAAATCTCCAGTTTGGATGGTTCTGGCCCAAAACCAAGGCTGAATGTCATGCTGCTGGTGAAGCCTCCCCTGGAATTTCAGCTCCATTTGATGCTGATGACTGTGGACCTGGGGAGATGCTCTCTCCTTCCCACTCCACACAAGAAAAGGTCGGCACAAGCCTTGCAAGCCAAGATGAGAAAATACCTCCTTATTTTAGCATGCCATAGGCACCTCCCATTAGAAGTAGAAGCAGCGTTTCACGGTAATCTCTTGAACCTGACCAACACAGTGGCCATGACCCAGTGTTTCACATATGCAGTGATGCTCATGAAAGGGATTTATTACAGATGTTGATATAGAAGGCTCAGTCCTTTAGCATCTCTGTAGACACCATGTTCAGCCTTGCTGATGACCCGAGGAGAAGTCATCAAAGCTGGTGACAGGTCTTTTCTATCCTGCCTGGTTATTCACACTGGTCCAGCATCTTCCCCGGAGCTGAAGATACACCGTGCTTTTGTCAGCAGGCAGGCTGCGGACCCTTCTGTGTTGGTTACTCTTCCCCATCACCCGAACCCAAACCCTAAAATTTGAAGTTTCTTCACTTTTTCTCAAAAAATTCACACACGGGATAGAGAATATGAGACTTTCAGGAACACTGAGGCAAAACAAGATATAGCTGATAAATGACAGAGATTTTGTTATTTTAAATCAAGAGCAGATTTTAACCATAGTTGCAGTTGCTGTGTGGTATATCAAATGCTTTAGGAGATTCAATAAATTATTCTTATAAATGTTTTATTCTTTTATCAGTAATTCGTATAGGTGGGTGCCACTGTTCTTATACAGGAATGCTCCATACACTAAAACTATATTCCTGTTTCTCCAGTATAGACGTATTTATGAAATTTATCTTGCTTAGTGTCACTTTGGCACACTATCCACATATACTGCACACAGATTGCACATTACATGCCAAATGCTGAGAGGTATCACTACATGTAATAAGCGTATGTGCATTGAACAGACACCAAACGAAGTGTTACCTGCCTAGACTGGGATGTGACTGAACTGGGAAAAGAGAAAAATGAAGATCCTGTTTTGTTAAGAAATACACTGCATTTGAATGCTTCTTTAAACAGATTTTACCAGGAAGCTAAAATAAGAGATTGCCTCTGCAATGTTACTTAAAAATTACCTGAACAAACCAAACACACACAGCCCGAAAATACTTTACTACTCTATTTCTATATATTCTTCATTGCTATTCATCGGAACTGTAAATTCTGTACAGATTGAATGAAGTTCACAGTTTATCTTTGTCATAACCTGCAAGATAAAAGGACAACACAACTTTGGCTGCAAAATCATATGCATGTTGTTTGCGTACATGCATATACTTATTGCTGTATGTGCATGTGTATACAAACACAGGCACACACATTAAAACAGATAAAGCTGCATCTGAGATGCACAGGGGAAAAAAATGTTCTTTTTTTGGAGGTGGGAGAGTGGGTAAAACCAAAACAAAAGACTATTTAAATAATGTATTTCTATCAAAAAGGAAGATTCGCAAAGGGGATTGATGTGTAACTGCCATCCCAAGGAGAAATCCCACTTCTGAAGGCAGCACAGGCCATGCAGCAGAGTGATGCAGTTGCTTTAAATGAGAATTTCTTTGGCTTCCTTTCAAGCAAACAAAAAAATGTATTCCAAGTCCAAACCAAAAAGCCCATTCCTGGGACGTGTGGCCAAACAGTTGTCCTACGCCATCGGAGAGCCAAGGGCAAAGGCGTTACGTGCTGTGACAGGGTGACTGTGACGGCAGCGGTGCTGGCTGATGGGCAGTGCCACGGTCTCCCACAAACCTGGCATCGCCCCAGTATGGGCTACTGCCTGGGCAGAGGAGCCTGCTGCCCTCTGCGTCCTGCTCTTGCCTTTGCCTATGTACTTAAAAAAGCCCCTAGTTAAGAGACATTTAAGAAAAGAGTCATCAAACGCCCATTTTTTGATCTTAGAGTTACGAAAGAAATGACAAAGTTATAATCAATAAATCCGATTCTCCAAGCAGGTCAGCCCACAGACTCCAGTTGCCCCTATACAGGGATTTCACCAACCTCATCAAATGAATCATCCTCTAGGATTTAATTTTGCCCATATTTTCACACATATAGGATCTATATTGGGTAGAACTTACCCTTTAGTGTTTAATCTAAATAAAGGCATGAAGAGCTAACTTTTCCAGTTAAATACTGCTGGGTGCCATTGAAAAAATAGCAATCAGATTTTTGCATTGGCCTGAAATTCATCTCTAGGTCTAAAGTTATGAGCTGTAAGAGCCACTTCAGTCCCAAGTATGTTTCTAAGCAAAGGGTACATCCGTTGCTGGAGTATATTGCCATTTCCCTGAGATACCTTGAAGCTCTCGCGGTTTATAACAGCATCTGGCTCATTAGGCCTTAACTAGGCTAAAAATGGTTCACGCATTTGTCCTGACGGTGAGCTAAGAGGTGAATTTCACACTGGGACAGGCCGTTCTTTCTTGGCGCGAGTGCAGGTGCTGCACGCCCTCGCCTCCCGCTCGTAAAAATCTGGGGCTCAGTTGAGCATGAAAGTTTGGTTGTCCTTTGGAAAGGAAAGACAGCTGCTGCTTTGCTTCCTTTAATTTGCTCTGTTGCCTTGGCTTTTTTGCACTTTCGTTTCATCTCCAAAGAATCTCTCATAATGCCTTTGGTACTTATGTACAATTTTAAAACATTTTGTATGTATTGAACGGTACACACTTTCTCTTGTAAAATAGCAATTGGAATTTTTTTTTTTTTTTTTTTTGGTGAATGTGTGATTTCCTCTGTACATTTCAATCATGACTTTGTGCAATGTACATTTTATAGGGACAGATGCCAAGGGAATGACCTGTAGTTTTCTAAGGGAATAGCTAGAAGCTGAACGACACAGTCACAGATGGTTTTACATTAGCACTGCAGAAGAGCAACATAGCCCAGACTTTTACACCGAAGCGTTGAGCGTGATACAGCGTGTACCTTCACATGAATGACTGTGGCAGCTGCAAAACTGTATATGTGTGCTATTAAAAACAACAGCGACGGTTGCAATCGGAAGGGAAATGGAGGAAAATTAAATAATCACAATCATTAATTTAAGCCTCAAAGCATCAGAATGGAAAATTTGCATTCAGTAAATTTCAGTAAAATTCAGTAAAAATACCAGAGATTTAACCTTCATGAGATGAAATACACATTTATTTTTCTTTGCACTTCTTCTATTCACTGCGTTTGTTTGTTTCTGGTGATTTCTTGGTATTTTGGCGACATATTTAATGGCTGATGAAAAGGAGCGAGATGGTGACTGAGGGCCTGACCCTTCCTGGCATTAAATCTTCACACCTCCCTTTTTCTTATTTCTAACGTTAGACAACATTTTTCTTTCTGATGTATAAAATCAAGCTCAGAAATCTCAAGTGCCCTCAGTTATGAGGACACTGTCCCTTCAGAGTCCTTTAACAATATTGATTTTCTTAAGGTTAGACATCAGCCGCATCCTGACAGATAAAGGCTGGTTACCGAAGCTCTTCGTGCCCCGTGCCAGCTCCTTATCACCGTGCTAAAAATTGAGGCTGATGTCATCAAAGTGGGCTCAGAGCCAAGGAATGGCACTGGAAAGGGACCTTTATCTGTCCCATGAGTTATCTGGCTTACCAGGCATCAGTCCTAAATTAAGAAAACACATGCTGGATTTTGGAGAGCTCTCTAGGAGCGAAGTGGATGGACTGACAGTATTTTCCATAGCGAGGTTGGCTGATGGAACAGCAGTTCCATTTTGCAAGAGAAAAAGAAAAAGTAAAATCCCTCCCTCCACACTGCTATTTTTTCCAGAAAGATGAAGTAGAAGAATCTAGATGAACCAGTGCGTGGATTTTAAAAAGCCTGCCAGTCATTTGGACAAGGCAGTGAAAGAGGCTTGGCAGAATAAACAGTTTGCTTCAGGCACAGCAGCCCCCTGGTTGTACCAGATGATTTGGCTCCAAGCCTTCAGCAGCTCCCGTCCTCCCCAAAGCTATTAAAGGCGGCCAGGTGCGAGCATTTCCCAATGGATACAGCACATTAAGGTGTACTTAAATAACATCGTTATATTTTATCTCATTACGGTTCACACCAGTGGGATAAGCAGGAAAATTCTCAGCTTGCTAAATCACGTTCCCCCGTCATCTGAACAGGCTCGTGCGTTGGTGTGTGCTGCACCCAAACGCTGTCCTGCAGCTGCCCCCCAGCCCACCCCAGACAGGGATGCTGGTGGGGCCAGACGTGGTACCTGCTGTGCCAGAGCAGAGCCGAGCTGCCCAGCCGACCTGGAGTCCTTGCTCACACGTTCACCAAGCCAACGGGGGAGAGCATGCAGGAGGAGGCATTGCTTTTTCCTTGGCAGTTGGCCTCCAGTGCCCTGACAGTCTGGTCCAGAGGAAAAATCAGGAGGACCCTTTTCTTTGCAGTGGTAAATGCCCCTTTTTGTGGAGCTAAAGTAAACGCTGGAGCCGTAGGAGAAATTCATAGGAATACGAAGCATCCAAATTCCTTAGGATTGCAGTTGCCCTGGCTATCATAGGAACGTATCTACCTGGTCTTCTCACGGCTAAAGCTCCCCAAGGGAAAATGATTTTTATTAAAATTTGCTGGGCAGGGATATTTTACCCTCCGTGCTTTTTACCGCATGGTCTATGAGGATGCCGGGAACTGGGTCCTGAGGAGGTGCGATAACACAAGGACAGTGCGGTAACTCAGGGACACCCCCATGCAAGTTTACAGCCCACTGACTCTAACTAGGCAAAAGCAGCTGGTTTAAGAAGTTAAGTAAAAGTTGTTTTCCCAAATAAGCACGGTTATTTGGGATTGTATATGCAGCGACAGGGTATGAACTTCTGCAGGGTGAACTCATTGCCAAAAACTCTGCCAAGCTTTGTTCCTAAGCAGAATCCCAGTCTGGGTATTTCTGTGCCTTGTTTGCTGGCTAATTAAACCATATACTATCCTTGAAAATTAAAGAAACATTTCTTCCTTATTCACTGGAGGGGTAAGCAGGAGTCGTTACAAGGAAGGTTGTAACTTTGTAGGTTGTAACAACCTGAGGAAGACTCAGGTTGTAAAATCTCAGTCCAACTTTTGGGCACCCCATTTAAGACACCTGGAGCTTCTCAGTCCAAGGTGAAAAGCCAGCTCCAGCTTTTGATCCCATTAACATCTGACTCCAGCATTTGGGTTCCCAGCCCTGGGTGGGCAGAAACCTTTTTCCTTTCTGAAACTGTGCAATAACTCAGTGGCAGAACTGTGAATGGAATCTCTCCGATCCATTTAATGCTACTCCAGCACCGCTCTGGGTATCATTTACCCTTATTATGTTCTTGGCAGCTTTCTCCTGTTTCCATCAATAATAGCCTAATGGTGGTTTTGGGCATAAAGTATCTTTCAGGAAAGAGAAACTTTTTTCAGCAAGGTGGTCGCTCTCTTTTTATGCAAGGAAGTTAATAATACATAGCTAAACAGAAAGACATAAAATGAAGTGGAAGGAAGAGGAAGAGGGCATGGGACACACCTTAAAAGATTATGTAATTTGGCACGGATAAGGAATTTGGTAAATAAGGGAACATGAGATTTTTCACACGAAATTCATGAGCAAAGTTTTTATCTCCTTGCCCTTGAAGGACTGTTAATAGGAGGCAAGTCAGTGATGGAGAGAGGAGTTTTTTGGATACAACTGAAAAGCCAGTAAGATTACTCTTTAAACCATTGAACTTAGATGCTAAATAAAACAAACAAATGCCCCCGAGCTCCTCTTTCCACTTCAGCTTTCAGTTGAGTCAGTCCCACGTACTCCCCCACAACCAGACCTATCAATTACACATTTCCTGATGATTTATTGAACAAATGTTTTAGATGCACTGACACAATTTATCACTCCAACTTTCTAGTACCAAAAATGAGTAGAAATCCTTGCTGTTTCTTTTTCTCCCTCTGCTACTGGTCACCTCTGATGTGGGGGTTTTGTTGATCTGGCATTTCTTTAATTTTTGTAGCTTTCTGCTCAATCCCTTTTTAATCACAAAAGCAGTGCGTAGGTTTGGGGCTGGTTCTCTGCACTAAGATACAAACGCAGCCTCCATGCCTTTTCAGGTCCCGATTTCTTCTTTAAAAGGCAAATGCTAAAATGTGGTTTTATTCTTTGCCTTCTCCTGACTCAGCTGAAGCTTTTACTGAAATCAGAGCATGAAGGAGCCAGTGAATATACGTCAATTAAGACAGTTTTAATTAAGTGGTTAAACCAAACGGCAGCACACACCGAGGCATGATAGATTAACTGGGAGAGCTGGTGCGCACTGTAATCCCAGCTCCCTGCTATGCACAAATGGGGCTTCACTGGAGCAAACACGTGAAGGCACATTTTCCTTGGGTGGAAAGGGTTCAAAATAGTAAATAAAAAAGTAATCTCAGACAAAACAGCTCCTGCTCAGTAGTGACATGACGGAAGGAGGTGGCGATACCTCCAGATCTCCCTCTCCCAAAGATCCAGGCAGTGACACCGCTTCAAAACCACCTGCATTAACTCATCCCCGAGCAGCACATCGGTGCACGTATGCATTGCGTGCGTTGCATGAACTCCCTCCAGAAGGGCTCGGAGCTGAAATTTCCACTCCGGTCCATCCTGCAGAAAAGTCAGAGCTCCTCTTCGCGAGGAAAACACGCTTACCGGAGGCGTGCAGCCCACCATGGAGCCTGGACCCTAGATGGCAGAGCGAACACGTCGGAAACCCGCCTGCTGCTGCAGAGCATCCCCTACATGGGAGCAGACCAGCTTGTTCCCTTTTCCAGCTGAACTTCTGGGTCCTTCAGAGTCCAGAAAACCACCTACCTGCTCGGTAAATTTAGTTAAGCACCAATTGGACAATCACAGTGAAGTTTCTGGGGAGCCCCAGGGAAGCACCCCTTATAACTGTCTCCCTCTGAGCTGTTTGCTCTGGGGAGAAGCAGGAGATCGCTCCCAGAATAAGGCACACGCCTGGGCTGTGCCCACAAACCCCGTCCAGCAGTGCAAAGCATCTGGATTTCATTTCTCCTACATAAGGGAAGAGCACAGGCAAAGTTTGGGGTCTTCCCCGGTTTTAGGTCTCCCTTAGGATGTCTCACCCTTGCTGTTTGTAGAGTGGAAACAGCATTGGTGGCAAAAATAAAGGGATTCAGTGAGACTGGTTTCCTAAATGGGGCAAAACACGTATTCTTGTAAAGAATGGGGTATTCTGTGAAGCGTGCAAAGCTGCCAGGTGGGCAACTACCAAAGACTCAATTACTAATATCTCCTGGCCTCTTACCCTTCAAGCTGAGGGTGGTAGGAGAAGAAAAACATTTTGGTTTTACTCCATGATTTATTGATAGCATCGAATATATTATTCAAAGCTTCCTTCTCATCTGGGGTCTGCAGGCTTTCTCATTCAGCAGGGCAGGAAAGGTTGGGGTGGGGGAAGATGCTGTCTCATGTCCCCCAGCTGAGTTTCACACCTCGTTTTGCTGTGGGTGCCTCGATGCCTTTGATCACACTGCAGCTCCCGTAGGTACAGCGGCACATCCAGCAGTGAATTGGGGGGTGCACCCCTCCAGGGAGGGGGTACCTGAGCAAGGGCTCAGGTCTGGGGTACGCAGACTCTGCGAGGGAAGCTCAGTCACGTCCCTGCTAGTATTTCCCTGGTAAAATAAGCATTTTGAGATGAATCTTCTGGGAAAGGGCAGTGTCTGACCAGGACAGCATCGACGTGCCAGGCTGTGCAGCCACGGCCCTCTCCCCAGCAGAGGGTGCAGGAGCTTTATTTCCAGAGTGGATAGTGCATCCCTTGGTTAATTTGGGATATTTATTAATGCAGTGGTGGTAATCTGGTCCTGCCTTCTCTCGCTTGCATTGTGTCCTGCAGGTTACAGGGGCTGTGCTCATCTCCTCTGTATCGAAAGACCTGTGACACTGTCCTGTGAAAAAGGAATGAAGCTCCCACATAGATTCATTTGTATTTCAGATGGAGGAAAATGCGTACTATTTTCCCCCATCTTGCATTAGTGCTTGCTTTCCTGTGTTGAGCAGTGCTATTTAGCTAATGGACATACAGCTCTTTGAAGATGTATGGCACTTCATAAAGTCTTAGTATGATTACTCTGCATTAGTCATAAAAGGCAATGGTGCAATTCATCTTCCACTACAGTGTGGAGGCTTTCGGGACCAGTCGGAGAGCTGATTTACTTCATCTCTTCCTAATGGAGAGAGGGTTGGGAGGCTGAAGCTGGTCTTTGAAGGACATGCTATGTGATGGATATTGATAGGATGTTTGATATAGAAATGGGATGGCTGAGAGAGGAATAGAGGTAGTTTTTTGCAAATCAAATTTCTGCAGGTTTCTAGGGTACGAAGTGGGCAAGGTGGTTTTATCCGAAACGCAAGAGGAGCTGTTTTAACGGATTGGAGTTTTGGAAGGTGGGACTAAATACCACTGGTTCTGCAGAAATATGAGCTCTTCAGCAATCCCATTTCCCCACAGCATCTCAGACTGCCTCCTCCGATGGCAGAGCACCCTGTGCACTCACACCGAAGCACAGGGACATGGGGAAGGCTCCTACTGCTGCCCAGCACCTGAGGCTTTTCTTGGAGAAGGGAGGAAAAATAACCAAGCACTGGATCACTAACGCAAAGTTCAGCGGCATTTGGGAATTTTATCTGCCACGTTGGGGGGGGGGGGGGGTTAAGAGTAAATCTTAAATAGGCTCTTCACCACATTGCCTGCAAAATGGGAATTTTGATCAAACTGGCTGAATCTCAAAATGGCACTTCAATCATACCAGGTAAGGGGGGGGGGGGGGGGGGGGAAGAAAGCAAGAACCTTTCCCATTCCTTTCATTTCCAAGATTTCCAGTAACCAGAAACTGCCTGTTCAAGCTGGTGGGATGAAAGCACAGTCTTGTGCCATGCAAGGAGAAAATTCCTTTGAAATGTAGGGGAATGGATGTGCCAGGTGCTGAGCTTTATTCACCACTCACCCTCTTGCTGTACTGGGAAGAAATGAGAGGCACTGAAAGGAAGGAGCCATCTGAAGAATGAAAGAGAAGCCAGCCTTGGCCTGCGATGATAAATCCTGCTTGTTAATAAAACACTGCTGGGGAGCGGCATGTTCTTGCCCTGCTTCCAAGCAGATAAGGTTTGCTTCCCAAGTCTGTTTTCTCCTTCAATCTTCACAGATATCGATTTATATAAAAATGGATTTTCAAAAAAGGAGGGGAGAAAACAGCCCCATGACCTTCACATTTATTTAATGGTTGGAGTCACTTGAAAAATATGTTGAATATGGCCTGGCAATTTTCTCCGGGTGCTCCGGGGAAGAAATACAGGGCAGCTGATATAGGCAGGAGGGCAACACAAGCAGCAGAACTTGCCTCCATAATCTGAAGAGTTATTCCAGAGGGCATGCAGTGTTTTCTTCGTCCTGTTCAGCCCTTTGGACAAAGAGTTCACGTCACTGGTTTTGTCTGAACATGGTTCTGAGTTGTCTGCTGGGGTCCACCACCATTGGAGCTGCTCGCATTTATAAGAGCTGACGAGGTTCCCCATTGCCCCTGCCCAGATCCGTTCCTCTAATCCACATCGTGTGGGATGCCCAGCACCCTTCTCAGGAGCCACACAGCTGGGTTTTACCCAGGGACACGCTCTCCAATGCTGGATGTGGCCTGTGGGACAGCAACAAAGATGCTCCCAAGCACTGCTCACATCCCACCAAGTAAACCAGGTACATCCTTCATAGATAGCAGTATATGGAGGGCAGCACAAAACACGTGCATGGGCTGGTGATCTAGTGACCACGACTGAGCGTAAACACAGTTTGTGGGCTCCTACAATGAAGGCATCTGATACAGCCAGCGTCTACTGAAGGCAACGCACAGACTTTTGTTCACACGGTTTTGAAAAAAAAGTCTTAAAACCTTTCTGGTTATGGATGTTGTATTAATGTGTAGTCAGAGAAATTTCCAGGCATCTCATAGATGTGGTGGCTGATGAGACTGGTATCCGATTTCTGGAAATTCTTGTTATCATGAGTCTTTGCACTCTAGTTTTCATTTTTGTGCAAGGCTTTATTTGTGCTAAGCAAAAAAAAAAAAAAAGTCTATAGAGGAAAAAAGAGGTTCTGTTCTCTTGCCTTTGGCTAAAGTATCTTTAGTAATGATAGCAAAATAGAAGAAAAAAAAAAAAACACAAGCTTTTTTTTTTTCACGGACAGGTGGGCAGACAGCCAGAGGGCTTGCGAAGAAAGCTCCAAACTGACTCATGACCTCTCCCTCCTAGGCACAGAGATTTTCCCCTTGGCTGGGGGTTGTTACAAGAAGCTGCTTTCTTGCAAGGATTTTTAAAAGCATTTAATGAGTTCCCTGTTCAGAAATCAAAAGCCAACAAAACAGCATCGCTGTTCACAGCCTGCTCTTCACCTCTGAAGGATACCACCTCCAGTGTATTTCCCTCTCTGAAGCCGTAAAGGGGGGCATAGAAAATAAATTAATATCCTAAATATCTGTTAGTCCTAGCACCCTCAGCCACCAGCTGTATGCACAGTCAAGCAAGCTTTCCTTGGGGTCTACACAGGGACAACCACTGAAAGAAATACTTTGCTGGAGCCACTCTCATTAATTCCCCATGTAGGCGAGACACAGAGAAACTCTGATAGCTTCTTCAGATGTTGAGAGCTCCAGTTTCGTGTCCTCTGTAGAGCTGCCGATGCAGAGCCCTGCCTGATCTCTGTCATGCTACTATTTGCTGAGTGAATTAAAAGTCTGCGCTTATCGTGGGCACACAAAACAAGTGTTATCTCTGTAATTAGACTGTTAAACCACAGCACAAGCTACAATTTCTCATGATAATAAAATAGTGCATTAGCATAAGTCCATCAAGAGCAGATTTTAAAAATAATTGGTTTAGATTTTGAGCTAACATCTGCTTTGGTTATTAGCTCTTGGACACTTTGTTTTTAATTGGACAATTTAAAGAAAATGTTATCCAGTGTCTCCAGTCTTTCCTCAATAGAAAATGTCTTTTTAAAGAAGAGCTCTGTGAAAGTTTGCCTTTCTGTAAAGAAATGTGTGTGGGTAAAAATGTATGCAATAACCACAGTTACAGCTATTATTAACTGTAATGGTAGCCAAGGTACAAAACTAAAAGAAACAGAAATCAGGTAGCATTTTTGAAAAGTTTAAATCCCATTCTCCAGATCTGAGCACGGTGTCTTGGAGGAACCAAGCATCTTACATCTCATAGTTTCTCTGTGTGCTGGAGATGCTGTTCCACTTGGGGTTGTATTTCTTAAAGCGGCACCTGGGGACCTCCTGGGGGGGTCCCAGCCCATTTGCTCAGTGCAGCCGCTATGCAGCAGCCTATGGTGATGGCCCATGCTGGCAGAAGAAAACCCATTATCTCCTGCACAGCCAAGAAACAGAGAGACAGAGAGACAGAGGGAGCTGCTAGAAATGGCTCATGAAGTTTTCTGTTACAGAAAATGGATCACATGGATAGAACTTCAATTTAGAAGCTGGAAATACACACCAGATGGAAGAGACCCGTTTGTGCCAGAGCAGAACTTGGCAAGTGATGGCTGAAACTGTTGAGATAACATCAGCTTCTGTTTCATTTGAAAGCTGTATTTATTTTTCTTTTTAACCTGAAATCCCATTGCAAAAAAATTGCGAGCAGAAGAGATTTTACAGCACATGAGGGAGAAGTATCAGGTCACGAGCTGAGACAAGACCCTTGAACCTTCCTCTTCCAACGCAGTGTGAATCCTGGCCCATCCCTGGTGTTTATCCTCCTGTTTTTCAAACCACAGCCTTCCGGCACTGCCAGACATCTCTTCTGCTACTGCTTTTCAGCAAGCCTGTAAGCCAGTTCTCAAATCATCCTTTTACTGTCTCCATAAGCTTGAACCATCCTTCATCCACTTCTGCTGTTGCAATCCTCCTTTGGGACCCCCTGTCCTCCCAGCTCCCCGCAAAGGTCTCTCATGGGAGGTCAGAGCTCCCCCCAGGTCACTGCTCCCGCGGAAACGATCACAGCCCCTTTCCAGACAACTTTTCCCTTCCCAGCCCAGATTTCTGGAAATAGCAGCCTGCCCACATTTGGCCACCTTGCCTGAAATGAGGCAGATGAAGCCTGTAAAACTCTTTCCCTGACATTCAGAGCTGCTAATTTTTAATGCAAACTGTTGCCTTGGTATTTGCATTTGAAATGAGTTTGCATTTCCTTAACTCTATTGCCGCCCCCTCTGCAGCTATATAGTCTGTAATTTTACAGGTGCATTTGAGACACCAGGTGGTCCCTGGGAGCTTTGCCCATATCCCCAGGATGTGCAGTTCTCAAAACACCTCAGTGGAAGGATGATGCCGCCCTCTTCGGCGCTGCCAAGTTTCATCCCAACAAGAAAAAGCCAGTCTTCATAAACCAGTGGCTGGGGAAAAGGACCATTTCTGGCACGCTCCGTATTCCTAATCTCTTTTTTTTTTTTTTCTTCCTGGTTTTGTGGCTTGGGAGATGTAATCAAACCATTTTGTTTTCTCAAAGGCATGTAAGAACAGCTAGTCATTCAGCGTGAATTAGCTTTTACCAAGCATTCTATCCGGCAGTAAGAATGAGATGTAGTGTAGATGATCAAAGAGACATAGCCTCCTTTGCCTGAAAACAGAACAACATGAGAATAAAGCAGAAATGGAAGATGACATACTGGGTCTTCTTCGTATCAGGTTCTTCCAACATTTTTTTTAAAATTGGAATTCTAATCAAATTAGTGACATGTTAGGGAGGGTGGGTGCTACTACCAGGTAATAGAAATACATTTATGCAGAAAACTCTCATCAGTTTTGGAAGTTTAGGTTAAAGCCAGAAAAATGAGTCGTCACACATAGTTCAGTGTGGAAATATCCTGGAATGTGAAGTCTTCAAAGGGACAGCCTATCTCCAGATTTATATACATCAGCATTTGCTTGAAAGCAGAATCCAGTTTATAAGTGAAAATAAGGATTTGATTGCACATAGCCTACCATGATGGCTCATAGTATGATGACAGATTTGCAAGCTGGAAGTTAAAGGGTATTTCGTCACGCTCTTTTGTAAGGGCGTTTACTGCAATAACTCATTGTAGCTACCAGGTCCCTCTGTTACTACAAATCTGCACAGAAACTCACATCAAAAAAAAAACTGGAAAAAACCCCAAATTTTGCCATGTGGGTGTTCAGTGCGGAGTAAAAAAGAAGTGAAAGGATTTAGTGCCAAGCACATGAGCACATTTCTCATGAAAATGAATCAATTCCAATCTACTCAGGGTGAAGAAGGAATTTCATGCTTTGGTAACTTTTCCTGACATAGTAATTCATATGGGCCCTGTCTGTGTAACCACTGAAATGCTGAAATGAGTGTTTTTCCCGAGGAAAACACAGCTCATTTCCCCATGTGACACCACGCGGAGTCGCTGAAGCTGGAGGAAACCTCTGGGTGCCTCCTGCTCCAGCCCCGCTCCGCAAGCAGGGAGGACTACGACGTTTGACCTAGCTTTGAAGTCAGACCAGGTTCCTCAGACCCATTTGCAATCAATTTTCGAACATCTCCAAGGATGGAGACTTCACAGCCTCCCTGGGCAGCCTGAGGGGTCGGCGGGGGAAACCTGCAGCCGAGCAGCAGAAGGGTAGACACAAAGTCGACTGTCTGCTAATGACCCAGTGGTGGCTGTTCTTATCAAAATAGAGACAGCACTCGGTTATTTTATCTAAACTGCATAGACACATATGCTCTCCCTTTTCAGTTTTTCTGTCAAATCACATAAGCACATAATCAAATGAAATCAAGTTATGGCATGACAAGTTTAAGCTCACCAGATGAGCAGAGTAGAAAACCTTATACATGCTTTTATCCCTTCGGACGGTGAAATGTATTTGCTTAAGCTTCTCTCATTAAGTCAATCTAACGTGATCATATTAGCTGGCACCCTGGACCAGTCCGTGCTGATGTGGAGGCTAGGATTATGGAAACAAATCAGCGGTCTCCCCTCTGTCCTTCCCTTTTCCTCTCTACACAACATAAGATAAGGCAAATAATGCAAAAATGAATGCAGTTTTGTCAGGTGTCAGGATTGTGGGAAAAGATGCTATTCCCTTTTACAGGGTGATAAGCATTGAATATGGCAGTAGGAGACAGTCTGCGGGCAGTCAGCAGTGGTTTGGGAGGTTTAATTTAGCGCTTTTTGCAACAGCACGATTCAATCCAGTATGATAGCATCTGGACACAAATAATGTAATTCAGCCAGACAGCTAAGGGAAGGAGATACTTCTACTATCCTGAGAACCACAATATGGTGTGATTTCAGACTACGATAATGAGCATACTGTTATTTTGTCACACCAAGAGTGATTGAATTCAAGTCCTTTTGCAGCATTACAGCTGACAGATCTGGTCTCAGTGGGAATCCCAAGGAAGTGAGTCAAAAGCCAAAATTCATCCCCTGTGGGTAGAAGAGAAAAACTTCTGATGAACAAAAAAAATTACCTTGATAATATCTAGCCCTAAAATGTCCAAATGTCACCAATGCACTGACATTTCAGCTCTGCAGGCACCGGCTACTGGGATTGACGCAGTATCCACAGCAGTACAGCTTACCAAAAGAGTCTGAAAATGTCTCAGGTGTCTTAGATCCTGGTTTCTCAGCCTAAAATGCAATATTGCAACCCCTTCTGTTAACTCAGAATCCCAGACTTAATTTTTAAATTAAGAGAGGAGGCTGTCTAACCTCCATCTATGAGCTCGTCCCTTGTGAGCTTTCTGGTGCATCCTTACATCCATCCATGCATCTATCCATCTATCTATCCAGTCTTTTCAGACAGTTTAAACAGTACCTTCAGGTGTCAGGCTGCAGAGCTGCCTTACAACAGATTAAACACCAAGGATATTTCTTCCAATGCAATTCAGGCATGAATCTCAGGAGACATAGTTCTATTCACCTAAATGCTCTGTTTTAAAACTAGTGAAATTCAGAGTGTGCTAATTTTATTAGTAATCACCGAATTATAGCAGTCTTGGCTGGAAAGGGCTTCTGGAAGTCTCTAATCCAACGTCCAGCTTGAAGCAGGACTATTGCCAACACTTGATCATGCCAGCCATGGCCTTAAATCCCTGACCTCGTGGGTTTTATCCCTGCCCTTCACATTGTCCTATTGTCCCATATTTTTCTCACTCGGTTAGTATTTGTATTATTCTGCATCCAAGAACCCCTAACTGACATCGTGCACCACGGTGCAAAAAGATGGATGGATACATAATAGATGTGATTTCCCTGAAAACTGTCTAAGTAAGCAAGAACTAGCACTATCTTTATTTTGCAGTTGGAGACACATGGAGGTACAGATCCATACATTTTATGCCTTAGGGCAGATGAAGGGCAGAAGGGACACAAGAAGAAAGACGGTGACAAACGAGGGACTGTGTTTGTGTCTCAGGACACAGACACGCTGGTGGGTGTGATGGATGGGGAGTGTGCACAGTAAAGTGTCAAGACCTCACTACCCTGTTGCCTGGAACAAATCGGCTCATCAGAGTTCAAAATGATTTGTGCTGCCCAGGACTCATCTCTTGCTGTCTTTTGTCTTCTAGGCTCCAGACCAACTTTAATCCAAAGCAGGAAAATCCCACTGGTCTCCTACTTCCCACCATAAGAGCTTCTGCAGCAGGGGCAGTTCTTGCTGGTCTTCAGAGTTCTGTCACCTTGCAGCACTTCGTGATTGTCTGCAATAATTTACTCACCAAGAACACCTCAGAATCAGTGGTTGCAGGACCTGGGCTTGTAATCTATTCTGGGAAGGGAATCCATCTTCATTAACTCCATAAGCAGCCATGTGCATCCAAAGTCCTACGTTAATAATAACCAGTCCCACACTTGATTAAAACAGAGGCACAAGTCCAGCACTCATTAAATGCAAGGGCCCAAATCCCGTAAACATTCCTGGTGCCTTAATTACAATAGAACAGAGAATAGATAGCAGATAGTCACGTATTTTTTTGACAGACAGTTGCTCTGTATTACAAGGGCGTAGGGAATACAGACCTTATTTGAATGCATCAAGAAACATCAGCCCACAGAAGAGCCTGAAGAAAATGTCTACCATATTTTAATTATTTTTTCCAGCTAATTTTCCACTTAAACAAGGGAGCAGTATCATTGTACAATCAGCTGAGACTCTGACACTAGCTTCCAGTGCTTCCTTATCACATTTACAATAGCTCTTCTGTACAGCTTAGTTGGAATTAGCATTCAGGACCAGCAGCAATGCAGGCTCCCGAGCCAAGCACCTGTATGCGATGATAGGAAATTAAAATCAGGAGCCAGAACTGAAAGCCAGATCTTGCATACAAGCAACCCAAATCTCCAGAGATGTAGTATAGACTGGAGGATTTCATGCTGCATTGAGCATGAATGTAGCCTGGTTTCTAGGACCAAATCTGTTCTTACTAAAGGCATACAGAGCGGGAAAAACCCACGAGGTAGGATTCGGGGTTGGGAACTCTGCCACAGATTAATCTTGATCAATCACTTTGCTTCTCTGTCCCTCAGTTCCCTGTAAAATGAAAACAGCAGCTTTTCTCCATCCACCTTTCAGGCTGTGAGACGCTGAGATGTTCTGGGTGGGAGAAGACAGAGGAAGTAGGCAGCAGAGTTGCTTGGATAAGCTGTCCAAATACCAAATAGTTATTTGAGTGGAAAATACAGAAATCTCACCAAAAAAAAAAAAAAAAAAGAGAAAAAAAAAAGCACAAATTCCCTCCTTCACCCATTAAAATTCAAGTTTACAGAAAGGAAAACCTGCCTGCATTGAGACCTGAGATCACGGCTTTCTCTGTTTCTGAATGTGCATTAAGTTACCTGAATAAAAAGCCTCTATTCTTATCCTTTAAGCCTCGTCTGGTCACGCGGAGCAACCTAGCAGAACAGTTATCTGTCGCAGGCAGGCAGCTCACGACGGCTCCCAGGTCTTTGTGCCCGTTCCTCCCTCTATTTGGAGGAACGATGCTGATCTCCCTGATCAAGCATCTGGTCACCGACAGCTCCCATCAACAGCAGCTCCCCAAACTGGGCTCCACTATCACCAGGCTCCAGCTGCAGTTGGTGCATCTCCATCTCTCCCACCTGCAGTGCCCCACTTCAGATACCTGCCTGCTGCCACCACCTCGAACATCTTTCCTTAAACACATGCTGAAAAAACCAAAAAAGCAGATTTTTTTTTTTTTTTTTTAAATTCACAGCCATTTTTACAATGTCTTAGACCATGAAAAAGTAAAGATCATCTCCACCTTGTAAACAGGTCCAAGGGCAAGGTACCTGCCTTGTTGCACTCTGCCCTGACCCAGAGCAGCTTTCTCTCCTCTTAGAGGTAAGGACCACCTGGTTGCAGTGTTTTAGCTGGGCACATCCCTCTGGGAGAGGGGAGGCTGCAGCTTTTCTCCAAGAGGACCAAATCACTGAACTGTGGTTTGCTCTGTGCCCTGAGAAAGGAGCTCACAGGACTTTGTCCAGACAATGTCTTTTTTTTGGCATGCTATCTTTATAACCTGGGGTTACACGCTGTAATAGTAGAGGTTTTCTGTTGAGCCCCAGGTCAGAGACAGCAGAGCCTCGCTGAGAAGTTACTTTCTGGATTTGGGCCGTACTTCTGAGATGCCTGCTTACACCTCAGTCACTGCAAGCAACGGGAAGGAGGACGGGGTGTGCTAATTGCATTCAAGGCATGGCGCTTGAGTCCTCACCATTCAAGTTGGCCCAAAGGAAGCCTGTGATGAGCTGGTGGAGGTCAGACTTTCAGATGCTCACGGGTTAGAGTCATTCACTGAGTCAAGAAGTGTTTTGTAGCACAAAGACCCCAAACCTGTCTCGGAAAAGTGAGGCAGGACCCATCTTAGGGCTGAAAGGAAGACAGACGTATTAATCTTCTTCTCACACCTTCCCAAGCACGGCTGAACTGTTTGCCAATCCTTAGTTTATACGAGGTAGATAAGAGTCTGGAAAAACAAGATTATATTCACTGAACGCTTCAAAGAGAAGCGGCAAGAGTTTCATGCAGCAAAACCCGCTCTGCCTTCCCTGTGCGTGCAGCCGGAGCCCATCGGGAGGGGAAGCGGGATCTGCCTCGACCGAAAACAGCAAAGGGACTGTCCCCGTCCTTGTCCCCATCCCTATCGCTGGGACAGCCCTGCCATCGCACGCTTTGAGCACTGCAGCAGCTTTCTCCTTCAGAAATATTAAATCTGGATTTCACTTCTCCCTGGCATTTTCCTTTCATTCCAGATGGCACGTGATTAGAGTCCTAATCGGCTATTAGCTTATCAACACCATCCCTAAGTACTGACCAACCCATAAGAAGAAAAAGCAAAAGGGAAGGAAAAAAACATTCAGTGGATTGCCTCATTTAGCTTATAAGGGTTTGCATGAAACAATTAACTGGAATCCTCTTGATTGGTATTTTGTAGGGAAGGGTGCCCCTGTTGACACCTTGGAGGAAAAATCATTATGGGAAGGGGAGTTATAATGTGAGGGGAAAAAATATGAAAAAGGATTTGGGTTCATTCTTTCATCTTAAGAAAAAAAAACAAAGAAAAAGTAAAATGTTATTTGTGCCCAACCGCTATTCCCACCTCCACAGGCTCTGAGTCACTCTAACACGCACAAAGGTGTATGAAAACCTCATTTGGCTCTCGCAAGATCTTTCAGGCACATCCACAGATCGTGAAAAAGCACCTGAATTTCATCATTTTCACTGGAATTATGCTGATTCGTATCCCTTTGATGATCTGGCCCTACCTATGTCAGCCGTGACAGAGAGGGGTTGGAGCAGTTGAGGTGATCAAAATGATATGTCAAGAAAACTGGAAACCAGCTAAGACAGCAAAATAGAATGAGAAGCTAATGAGGCATTTAGGGAGGCAGAGGAGAGGGAAAGCATCCTATCCTGAAGGGATAGGAAGGAAGGAGCTGAATTACAGAGTCAGATACAAACTTGGCTTGGATGTGCCTCATTCAGTAGGGGGAAAAAAACATCTCATTAAAATAAAAGGTAGAAACTTGCTCAATTCTTGGAGCAAGGAGCACCACTGGATGCACAGCGTCTGTCACTGTTAGGATGAGCAGGGCTCCTTCCCCCAAATGTTGCATTGAAGTTAAATTCAGGAGTGAGCTCTAGAGTCCTTCCAGAAATGGGAGCGACCTGCCTTGAGCTATATGTATGTTGGGAAGTGAAATAGAGAAAGTATTCCTCTTTCTTCATCGTGGGTTTGTCTCTTCCCCACGCCACCCTAAATTTGGAGCAGTTCGTGTTCCTGAATGTGCTGCGGACTTTTCCCAGGCGCTGCTGCTCCACTGGTGGGCTCCAGCGTGACAGTGCTGTGTGTGGGAACACGCAGGTTCTCCTTTCTGGAGGCAACCCTGTAAGGATAAACACTTCCCCTTACCAATTATTTCCTCCTCGTTACAACTGGGAAATCTATTTATTGCCAAATTGTCCATCTTCAGCTGGGCTGCATTTAGAATCACTCACTGCTGCCCTTTTCTAAATATAAAACCACTCCTGCTATAGTTAGAAATGTATTTAATTTTCCTGTATTACAGGAACTAATCTAAAATTCAGCACAATCTGAGGATTCTCCCTCTCTCTCCTCTTGTTGGGTCTTGTTAAAATAAAAAAAGAAAGAAAGTCAAATCTCAGGCTACTTTTGAAAGAGATAATGGATTCATGTAACCTAGGTCCTTTGAAGCACCAATGGAAGCTCTTTATTATACATAGCTGACTGGTTTCTCGGGATGTCAGACAAATCAGATCAAGCTCTACAGGTAGAATGAATGTATTCATGTGATATTTTATTCATACACACGGACGCAGCGCTGATAATATAGCATCGCTCAGCAGGCGCTGAAGGGGTGGGAGGTGACACTGCTCAGCTTAGGTCTCTCTGACAAAGTCCTGGGGGGCTCCGACTTTTGCATAGCCCCTTCTGGGCACTCTCTGCCCTCAGCCCCCACCAGGCAGGGTTCACGTTTCATTTGCTACCAGAACAGTCCTATAAATAGGAGCCTCAGCTAACCCTTCAGATGGCTGTTGCTGGCCTCTTTCCCAGCCTCTGTAACTGCCCGAGCAACTCTAGATCAGAAATTGGTACTAACCTGTCCCTGAAGGGTGTTGTTGGGCCGTTTTTGCCAGGATAGAAAATTTAGGGTTGGAGTTATGAGATCTTCCACATTTTGGACAGCCTGGGAAGCTGGTTTCCTCACTCTAATCTGCTTGTTACATGTGATCATAATTACAATGCTGAATTACTTGTAATTAAGAAGGGCAGCGAGGGGGCAAAGTGGCTTCTCTTCCCCTGCCCCATTTCCCATGGCCCTTTCAAAGGACAATCTGGGAAGTCTGCAGACAGAGATCGTTGCCACGACAGCTTGGGCTATTTACCAAAAACCAGCTCGGACATTTGAAGGGAGGAGACGTTTGTGAATCTCCTGTGAAAGGAGGAAGACAGCTGAGGGACTGGGGAAGTTTAGCCAACTGTAAAACTTTTTTCTTTCCTGGAGACAGGATGAAGAATTTCACACATGCTTAGAGTTGCCCCAGGTCTTCCTCTATAGAAATCAAGAGGAATTGTTTGCACTGAATGGGAGCTTTTTCTGGGAAGGCTTGCCTGCTTTTGAAAATCCCGTACACTTTTTTTTTTTTAAATTATTATTTTAAATCAAGGTAGTGGGAGATCCCAGTGAGAAACTATCATCTGGGCTGCTCAACAAGAAGAACACAACAAGAGTGTGTTCTGTGGGGGTGGGGGTTGTTTGTTTGTTTTAATTATTAAACCTCAGAGGAAGGTCCGTATTTCACATATTAGCAAAACCTGGATTTTCCACTTTGCAGTAAATAGGTATTTAGTTTTGACTAAGTGAACCGAAACTTCACCAAACCTCCCCCTTCTCTGACAGTAACTTCATGGTGAAATTCCACGCTGAGGCAATTCCCAGCTCAGCGTGCGCTTTGTATTGACAACTCCCGTTAGCAAAAAAGGAGAAAGAAGTAATCTGAACTGAAAAACTTTGTATGAGTCTATGAATGTTTGATTGCTGGTGCCCAGAAAGAGGATGTTAATAATGTATTATTGCTGAAGGCTCTACACAGCCTGGAGAGGAGGGCATCAGTATGACAACTAAAGCAGTGAGGCATGAGTGTAAGCACCAAAACCAGAGACATCCACCAGTACGTTTCCGTCATACCATTTACTCTTAAAACCAAAATAATGACAGGCTGTGAAGATATGTAGTACAACTTAACTCAATGTAGATGTGATGACCTCTTCTATTATGTGCATTTCCTTTACAGAAGGTGACATCTCCAGGGGTACCAAGCAAGGCGCTGCTATCTCCCATGACGACATTTACGTGTCTAATGCAAACATCACCCTCCGGGAAAGATGGCAAAAAAAACCCTTTCCAAAAAAACCCTCACAAGCTAGTAGTGTTTGTGATACTTGTTAAACAAATATTAATGAGCAGGATGAGACAGTCTAGCTCAGACCACCTTGTAAATAAATCCACTCAATATGTCAATGCTGCACCGGAAGGAAGGAAGGTTAGATGTAGAGTCCCTACTCCTTTTTGAGGATAAAGTGCCTGAGGTTTCTTAAAAATATTCAGCATATTTAAGTGTGTTTAATAACTGCCTTTGAAACCTAAAGTAAGAGACCATGCATCTTTCTCTTTCACTGGCTAAAAAGCTAACCAAAATATAAGATGAGATGCATTATAGACTCTTAAATGAGAACCACCCAAGGAAAAGCATATGACCATAAATTTAAAAATATGTCTAATCAGCGGTAGCTGCTAAGAAGGGCATTAATACACTCTATGAGAAACTGCCAATATTGGTGCATTTTTCTCTTCTCCAGCAAGACTGACAGTTCCTCTGGTCAATGCCATTAGACTAAGGCTCCTGGATGTCTTTGAAATGTTTTTCTTCTAGAATGAAAGGGAATGAGTCAGATCAAAGTTGAATAATGCAGGCTAAAGAGCCCCTCTTTTCCTCTTCCACTTCCTAATTAAGATTAGTGTGTAATCTCCATGAAGGTTCAGCAAAACCAAGAAATGGAAGTGCTGCAAATACAGGGCCAGAACCTTTCTTCTCTAATTGAAGCTTTTCATGTAGCCTCCACAAGCCATGAAGAGACAAATTACCCTCTGGGACCGGGTGAGTAGGAAGAGGAGGATTGCTAAAGACAAAAGCAGGAGGAGGAGAAAGGGAAAAGAAAATATTCTGAATCATATTTTTGATGGGATTTCCAATTCCCTTTATCAGCCTGTACATACTTTCTGGGTCTCCGTGGCCTGAGATTGGTGACGTTCACCCTAATCATCATCTTGAACACCAAACCCAGCCACTTCCAGTGCATGGCTTTAGAGCAGCCTTTGAAGGAAATAACACTGACTCGCATTTTGGGTCCGCTTAGGGCTTTTGAATATGAATATGATCATTCCTTCCAGAACAAACTCAGTGCTGTTAAAATTGAGCAGCTGAAGAGGGGGAAGGTCTTAGCTGCTGCCTCTTTTTGCAGGCAAAATTCAGGGAGTGGAGGCAATGTTGGGTGCTGTGGACCTGCCTGGCTCTGGCTGAAGGCTTCGCCCGTTTGCTTGCTCTCTGCTTGCTTGGCAGAACAACTTGTCAGAGCAAACCAGAGCACCCGAGGCACTGCTCAGAACCGTGCCAGGGTCAGCCTGGCCTCTGCCTGGCTCAGGGTACAGACAAGCAAGAAAACTGCGGTTTGCAATAGTTTACTTAAGTAGGGATTTAGTCCTTTTGTCCTGCTGTCTCAAATCGTTGCTATTGTGCCATATTGCATCCCTTGCACAAAACCTGACCCCGACTTCTCTGCTCCTAGCATCTGGCCAGTATTAAACGGTGGCCTCGTGAAAGCGAGGTGAGCCAAGAGGATAAATAATTATCTTTTGGTGTGGCGAGACGGGCTGGGGGGGAGGAAGAGATTAAAATAATCTTTTTGGAAAATGGATCAAAAAGCTCTAAGAGGAGATTATCCACAACCCAAGCCAGGCCCAACGCTATACCTTAAATAAATAAAAAAACACACTACTAAAATGAAAAGTCGGAAGATTGACATAAACCCCACAGAAATTCGTGGCCAGCTCACTCCCTGGCTGTTTAGACCTAACAGCAGCAGCAGAATGACAACAGACAGATTAGACTCAGCAGGGTGCCTTTTGAATCTGTTCCACTAATCGCCTCCTCCCACGGGCTTATTATTATCTTGTGTGGGTAAAATCAGCTTGTTCCCAGTATATCCCCATACAGGGCTACCAAGAACTCTAGTAGGGCTTTTCCTCTTCTCCCACTGGTGACAGATTAGGGCAATCTGTCTTTAAAGGATGCCAAGAGCACAGAAGCATCACAAAAGATAATGAGTAGACGGTTTTGTGATTTTCAAATTCACAACAACAGGGGGTTCTGCTACTTCTTTTAGCATAAGAGAAGAAATCCATGGAGAAAATGTGCCATTACCTGTCTCCAGAACTGATGCTGGGGAAGCCCAGCAGAGCCAGCAAGGCATGTGGGGACACAGAGATGTGCAGTGTGAATTCGTGGGGACAGGCAGAAGGTGAGAGGGCTTTTGTGTCACCAGAAGCATCATCGGGGGAGACTCCCACGCCCACAAAGAAATCCCAATTTCTGAAACGTGAGGCTGCACCTACCACTGCTGGTCACTCCTGAGCTGCTCTCTCATCCCAATGAGAGTGAAGGGGGCAGTTCAGAGCCTTGGGGGTGGAAAAGAAATGCAAAAGTGTTACATTTTGCCTTCAATTTCTATTTTCCAAAAAAAGGATAAATATTACATGACTCCTTTTGCTTAAAATAAAATGCTGTGAGTCAGAGAGAAACTGGCAGCCAGTTCAAGTGGGCAATGTTGAAAGATGCAGCTTGGTTGTCTTCAAGGTAAAATGCCATGGCATAAAGTGATTGATAAAGGATGCTAAAGTGAAAGTGACAAGTGACCATTCAGGAACACTTGGCTGAAATCTCAAAATGCCCCAATTTCTTTTTATAATGGGATTATGCTTCCAGTTACACAAAGGGAATGGGCCAACCCCTAGGAACTTCTCTGCATGCACGTGGTGGGCAAGAGCAATAGAGGGGCTGCTTGTTGTCTGGCCTCTGGTCCATCCAGGCAGAGGGAAATGAAGCTAAAAGTTCATTTTATGTTGTGGTTCATTTCTCCTCTTTCTCATCTCCCTGCCTTGCTGTTGTTTTTGTTTGCTAGCATCAGATCATCTTCTAGGCACGGATTCAGTCCAAAGCCTGGGTGGCTCATCTGCATCCCTCTTTCACTTGAGGAGTAAATACGGCCCTTCTCCCCCGGCAGTGCTGAGTCATTATTTTGGCATAAAGGACAGTCTGTTCTGCAAAAGGAAAACGGGTCTCGGAGGGGCATTTTTCTACGCTTTGTCAGACAGAGAATTTGTATAGACATGCGTGTAAACAGAAATGGCAGCGTAGGTCCCAGCAGGGGTGAGGAGGGAGCAGAACAAAAGCTCAGACATCAGAAAGGATTTAGAGTGAACAGGAAATGAAAGGAAGGACAATATGAGATGGGGAGAGGAAAGGGGAGATGAGAGAAGGGGGCAAATGTCCAGAAAGATGGAAAAAAAAAGAAAGGGAAGGGAAGAGGGGGGAGGGCAGCCAGGCGAGAGAAAATGAGCTTGCAAAGTGATTAAGACCAAACAGGCAAAAGGCTGTGTTCTGGGGGGTAAGAGGACCCAGCCTTTCAGCAGAGAGAGCCCAAAGAGTACATCTGGATGGGGCCAACCTCCCTTTGATGCTCAGCCCATCCTGGTCCATAGGTAGAACAAGGGCGACAGCTATTTTTAATGACCTGCTGTTTCAGGGCTCTGCATTGAGATGCAGAGGCCAGTTTTATTCCTACCTGCTTCCCTTTTCCCTAGGGAAATCCACAGCCCTCTTTTCCAAAACACCATCTCTGCCCAAAGCAGGGGTGCAGCAAGATGCCATCCCTCCCCGGGGCTCACGGCAGGGCTGGAAGAAAACCCTTTGGGCTGGCTGAGCCCCCTCTGCCCCCAGAAGTGGCAGGAGGTTTATTTTACACAGGAGGCTTTTTCCCTACGTGTTTTCACAGTGTCTAGGACAGGTAAGCCCTGTTTTTTAGCTCTTGAGACATAAATAAATGGAGGTGTTTCTCCCTCACCTGCATGTTCCCAAGTACCCTGCAATAGACTTACCACCTCCCTCAGCCCCTGTTACATTATGCAGTAGCATAAAACTGTAATTTTCTACTGAATTAAAATGAGATTCCTGGATTATGTATGAAAAGATATCTTAAAGGTAAGAGCCTGGACGAAGAGTGGGGGAACAGGGAAGGTTGCACGCTGCTCACAAGGCGAGGGGTTAGACTCAAGGTCAGTAAATCAATCACCATCCAGGAGACAGAAAAGAAATTGGACAACGCAGTGTCTCTGACATGCAGATCCTAAACACAGTCTTTTGGCATGGCTCCAGCAACACAAATAAAGGGTTTCACTCCCTGCGGCACCCTGGGTGTTTCTTCTTTCAGCACCTGGGCAATTCTTCTTCCCACAGTCGAGACAGCTTTCGGGATCCAGCACTGCACTTACTTGAACTTCTTGCCCATCCATCACACTTGTCGGCACTCACAGTAATGTGGACCTCACACTTCACATCCCTCAGACACATCCTTGCCCTTGCAGGGCTTACTTGCCCTCAGGTTTCAGTCCACAGCATGTCAGCACCATAAATTATTACTGCTGAGAGAAATCGTGGGGCTGCTGAGATAGCCTAGCAGCTCTCTCTTCCACCCTTTAGCTTCAGCACTGTACAACTCTAACTTTCATCTGACAACTAAAAAAAATAATAATCTGCTGCTGCCTTTTATGTTTTTTTCCAAGACTTGAGTTGAAATATTTGATTGACATGAATTCTGTCTAACGTGTATTTATTTAAAATCCTAGCCTGCCTGCCCTCTGCTAAGAATAGCTCCAGTTGACATCAGCCCTGCTAATTGTATGTTCAAATGAATCCAAATATCCCCTGAAAATATACAAAAATCAGCAGGTACAGTGTTTGCAGGGATCTGTAGAGCTAGCCAGGTAAAGTACGTGGTGGAATTTTTGTCCAAATGCATGTTGTTATATAAAACTGGTGCACCTCCTTCATATCCCGTGGGAACATGATTCATAAGACCATATCACTGCACCAAGGCTCAAATGTGTCATACAATTAAATGTGATTAACCATCTTCCCCAAATCAATTCAGTCATTTCAACTAATTTTAGCCATTTTTCAGCATGACGGTTGAAAAAAAAGTTATTTTAAGGAATGGCTAACCATGGGGAAGAGCAGAAAACATCTTCATTTGTTGTCATAACAAATTAGCTGCCCAATAGATGGGAAAGACTCAATCGGACATTGATGCCGTCTGACACCTGCGGTCAGGACACAGCCAACTTTCCGACTGCTGTGACCAAGTGGATTTTTGCTGGTCATGCAGCAGCATTAGAGAAGGCGATGCTGACCTGTGGGGAGCATTGCTTGAAACAAAGCCAAGGGGGTCCTGCTCATGCTGCTTCAGGGTTTCGTTGGGTTTTACACTTTCCACTTCTCCCATTAAGCTGGTTTCTTTCTGTCCAAAGGAAGAGCAAACCTTGTTATCCTACTGACAAGATGACAAGTACAAGGCTTGTGCTGGTCCAGATGACATGGAAAGACAGTTGTTCCAGCAAACCCCACGCTTGTGTGCTGCTTCAGGGTGAGAGCCAGAGATCGGACCCCAAAAAATTAAAACTGCAAATGTTCCAGCTAGAACAGTAGCTTGCTCTGCTTCCCTATTTTATTTGCCCTTGATCAAAGTCAAGCTCTTGTTAAGAAAAAATCTTGCCAACCACTAAGACCTGAGTATCTGAGAACTACCACAACCTTTATTTTCCAAGGTGAATAATGATAAAAGTGATGAATAGGTGACCAGGGGACAACGTACTTCAGAATATAAATTTTTTTAAGCTGTCAGTCAAGAAGTATATTTGCAATGAGCTTAACAGTGCTCTCCTCTGCAATTCCAGGAGGGAAACCCTGGACAAATTTGTACTGTTAGGTCTAAAAAAGTAACACAAGAGTGACATGAAAATAGGGATCCAGCAGTCCTCTGGGTGTGCGAGAAATTGTTAAGTGTTGCTGTGCAGAAAAAGAGCTCACTGCCCACCGAGAGCAGTTGCCTGTTCATTGACATGTGCAGATGCTCAGAGGAACATAGGGCAGAGCAGGGACCTGCACATTGTAACGAAGAGCAGATTTGGGGTTGCTTCCTCACTCCTCATGCACATGCTTCTCTTCTCCATGCCTCCCCAAGTGAATCCTTAAGCCTGCAGTAACTTGCCACAGCCCAAACACTGTTAGAAAGATTTGGAAATAGATAACACACTGCACTCCCTCCTCCACTCCTGCACGGCTTGAAAGACAACATGGCATAAATTGCAAGCAAAAGTAGTTTGGAGAGCATGCAAGCCACGTCTAATGACACCACTCAGCCCCTAAATGGTTGTCACTCCCATTACAGAATTAGTCCTGACAAGGAGTCATTATCCATGCAGTAAACACACTCAGAGTGTGCAGCAGGCTGTCTGGGCTGAATGATGCTCCCAACTTTATTCCTTTGATGGTGCTGCTGAAAAGCAGGCTGATGTTTGCCACCCTGATGAGATGCAGCCATTGAGGAATTAGCAGCCTGGATATTTCATGGATGTTCTCTGAAACTGTATGGGTGCTGGGGAAACCTCTCCCTGCTATAAGCGAGGCTTTCTCCTAGCCCGTAGGCTGTGTGTTACTGCAATTTGCCTGTCTGTGCTCTTCCTTGAGCCCCATGCTCAGCATGGCTGCATGGAGTGATAGTAAAAACCCCACTGCAATGCCTTGGCAGCTCCTGGGGCAGGGCTGGAGGAGCACCCTCAGGATCTCAGCACAGCTGCTCCTGATTTCTCTGTGTCTGTGACAAGATGCAATCACAGCAATGTAGTGTACGTACAGAAGGCTTACATCAAGCAAACCAAAATTCCAGTTAAATTTCAGTCAAAACACGTACATGAGAAGACCTGTCCAGACTTCAGTGCTTACTTAGAAAGCCATGCCTTAATATTGAGAGTCATCCTGAAACATTTCACCTAACAGCATTGTCATGTGGATGGTCAGTAGTAGGTCCTCCAGTCTAACAGTCGATTTAAAGTATATATGGTCCCCTCCTGGGGTGATTGTTCCCAATACTTTCTGGGAAGATGCTTCTTCTCACAGCTTGAGCTGAAACTTCTTTTATGAGGTTAGAAGTGAGGCAGTTCCTGGAATAAAAATACAGTATTTTAAAGGAGAGGAAAGGGTGGAAGCACCTCATTGCTACACTGTTGTTGCATGTGAGGGAATGGCTGATGAACTATGTAAAATCGCCTATTCCTGCAGGGCAACGTTATCTCCCTGCTGTGCTGACCCTCCGGCCTCAGCAAGTTCATCTGCTGCAGACTGAGCCAACGCACCACTTCACTGGGACACGACAGGAGGAGGAATTAGGAATCCTCTTCTGCTCAGCCTGAGCAAACAGCTCAAATCTGAGTGCGGTCCTCCCTCTGAAATGCTCCAGGCTTTCTGCACAAATACTCACAATGTACAGAATCGCAGTTCGCTGCTGCACAATAATCCCAACCAACCAGGTATTATGCTTAATAACCCTGAAAAACTCATTTCCTCCATGCACATCTCTATAAGAGTATGAAGCTTTGTTAACACTATTAACACAGACCTCACAGTTTGCATAGGTTCAATGAATTCCTTCTTGCTAAAGCCTTTCCAGTCTCCTGTTTCCTCTTTAAAGAGGTGGAGAGTTACCCTCAAACTCTGCTCTGAAGCAGATCCTGTGCAGAGATGATCCTCTTATGAGGAAGGTCCCACATTTCTCAAGACTTTAAATCCACTCCAGACTAAGTGTGGATATGGGTTTATTCAGGCAGAGGCTGTCAAGTATTTCTGCTAATTATTTTCATTATTATTTGTTTAAGTGTTAGATTTGAAATTTGCATTATGCTGCAAAAGTCGAGTAGGTTGGTCATACAGCTGTCAGGTGAGAAACCACACATTGCTGGTCTCCATGTGCGCATCCCACCATCCCTGTCCTGTCTGAGTACTTCTAGCTCAGAGCACGTTGTATTTAAAAGTATCTGGATAAAACATTTTTCTCTTCTATGTGGAGAGAGCAGATGACCTTTGTTGAAAGCCGAAAAATGTTCTTTTCGGAGTCTGTTCTTGGTCACAATTTTAAATTTCATGGGGAAGGGAGCAGATGAATCAGTTTCCATCCATCACCTGCTGTTTTTAGTGCTGAGCTTGTGGAACAGATCAACCAATCCATCAGAGCCAGTTTTAATCTATTGCTGGTAACTGATTGAAATTTAAGGCCTGGACTCTGACAAACTGTGGGTTAAACTGTTCGATGTTTTGCAAATTCCCAAGTACCGTTTGTGCTGGAATGTCAAAGCAGATTAGCCACAAGTGTGGTTGGCTTGTTTTAGGACCTAGTTTTAGCTATTGCTGCCCCGGTCCTCCTGAGTATTTGGACTGGTCTTTGAAGTTTTTTTTTCCTTGCTAAATCACAGCAAACAGATAATGGAAGCATGATTTAAAGCCAAGACTCCAGCAAAAATAAAACCTAATGCCTCATAGCAAGCATGAGGCTGATGAATGGC
This sequence comes from Aquila chrysaetos chrysaetos, assembly GCF_900496995.4. NCBI lineage: Eukaryota > Metazoa > Chordata > Aves > Accipitriformes > Accipitridae > Aquila > Aquila chrysaetos. Next base: position 2,673,193 of record NC_044006.1, read on the forward strand.
CCCTTATACTTCTATCGGTTTGTTCAATAACATTTCCTAAGTGAGGGCTGGCATGGGTTACCTCATCCAACTTTATCTAAATAAATTGTTGATACTTCTGTTAGGGAAGAAAAGAACAAAGCAATGAGTTTGTCTCTATTTTGCACCCGTGCCAAATAAACTGGGTGGGTAAAATGGCTTCCAGTGCCAAAAAAGCAACCCTGACAGATCTCAGACAGATTTAACAATTTTCAAGAAGTCTCCTTAAAGCTATCAGAGCATCCCAGGCTTCTGGAAAGAACTGAAATGTTAGCATAACACAGCACAGGTCACCTTTTTCCTTGTCTTTCTTCCCCCAAAATATGTGTTACACTGGGGTGCTTTCCAAAGCATGTCTCTATAAGGCTAGAAGTCAAGAATTCCTGCACTCTTATCCTGAGTTTGCCCTTTTGGTCAGCACAGTTTTGGGGCAAAGGTTTCACTTGGATCAATGGCTCATAGCTGACTTATTCATCAAGGTGAGTAAGCAATTGCTCCACCATGATGCCATGATTTCCTAGCAAGTGTTTATGCTTTCTTGTTGAGTGTTAAGCCTGGTTTTTTATCTCTGAGGTTCAATTAGTGTGCAATGATGTGTATTCACCGCAGAGAAAGGCTAGGCATGATAACAGGGCTTATTCTCTGTAACTGACAGGTTTTGTTCGAAGCCCTTTTCCCTGTGATCGGGCTGAAATGGTGCCACCTTGTATCCAATGGGATGTATGGTGACTGAAAGGGATGGAGGAGCCTCCCCGCTCCGGAGAGGAGGCTGTGGAGACAGACTGAGTGGTTGGGTGGGAAGATGCTCAGGGAGGAGGGGGCTTATGTTGTCTACATTTGAAAGAAAATCCTGGAAAGCACTTGGTGTGTGGGCTGCAATCCTCAAATGGAGAGGAAGACATGAACTTCCAGACATGGAAGATTGTTTAGTCCATTCACCTACCCTAAGGCAAGATCAGCTCTGCTGAAACCATCTGCTTATAGTCCTGCTCATGCAGAGCTGGTAGGAGTCAAAGCTCCTGAACAGGCACATAAAAATGCCCCAGAGTTCTGCTCAAAACCAACTCGCTTCATTTTTCTTTTCATGCAATAGTGAAGCCTGCAAGGGTCTTCATGGACAGAACCCAAAAAAGCCCATATTTTCAGAGCAGGCAAAATAAGTAAAATGCATCTTCAAGCTCCTGGAGAAGGGAGCAGAAGGGAAATGACAAACCCCAGTGTTCGCCATGGCATCCAGTAAATAATGCAACAAACACCTGAAAGGACAAAGGGGGGAAAAAGAAAGTGCTAGAGTTCATGCAGCAAGGAGCATCTATTGCTGGCACTGTTAGAGAGGGAACTTTGTCCTGGATACTCATGGCTGTGGAAAAGACACGGCAGCCAGGAGATGAACCTAAGAGGGGTGGTGAATGTGATAAGACTCTTGATACAAACTGAGGCAGGTAGTAGCAGTGGTTTGGTTAGTTTTATACGTACGGGACTTTCCACTTTTTAAAAGGCTCTGCTTTCAGCTGCACCAGGAGGAATCAGTCAGGGAATCCCCTGTTCCTGCCTGGCCAGATGGATGGTGCAGAACTGCAAGCAGCATTTGGTTCTGGAGGCTCCACTTCCACTCACTGCACACAGGTTGCAAGAAGAGATACTCCTGTTGTGGGAAGAGTCACCAGATGGTGCTCTTACACATGGTCGTAGCAGGTCGCTGCCTGCAAATGCTGTAGAGGAGGGCTGGCTTGCTAGTTTGAGCAGTCCTTGGAGCAAACCGTTGGGTGCAGCAGAACTCATCCCTAAGGTACGTAGATCATCTGTAAGATGACCGCAAACGGTGGCACTGGATTAAACTGAGAAGTTGTTTCATCTGGCTAGATGCATGCACTGAGTCCACAGACGAGCTAATTATACGGGATAACATATTTCACCGTGGGCTGGAAGCACACATAGCTGTTTGCTGGGTTTCACTTGACTCAGACTGTAACAAAGCATCACTTGTAATTGCCTGTTCATATTTTTTATCTCCTAAGACAGTTTCTGGACATCAGATGTTCTCTTGGTACTGGGCAGCTCAGCTTTACCATGGCCATTGTAGGAATGTATAACCAGCACTAAATAGGAATCATTCATCTAGTGTACAAGAAACAAATTTTACACAGCTCTTGAAGACCTCATGTCATTCACTTCTAACAGGAAACCAGTCTGGGATGATCCAAAAGTGTTCCAGTCAGATTGGGCTTTGCAAGTATCTGCAAGCTGATTCGCACAAACAAAAGCAGGAGTTGTGTTGTCTTCTTGAACTGCTGAGAGACCTCCTTGGAAGAGGTGGACTAGGCTTTGAAGCTTGGTTCCACTTTGTTTGTCCCCTATCCCATTTGGTACCTTTTGAAGTTTCCTCTCACTGTTCCTCACTGCTCAAGCTCTGGTGTTCCTCTCAGTGAGTGAAAATAATAATAAAAAAAAGATATATAAAGTATATATGTGGGGTTTATATTTATTAGTCTATATATTTATATATAAAATATATTTTGTGTATATATATATATACATATATATAAATGGTGTGTGTGTGTGTATATAAATATACAGGGTTTTAAAGTGAGGCTTTAAAGAGTTTCTACTGCCTGCTTAAAAATAAAAAAATCTTTAGGGAAAATGCAAACCTGTAATTTCTTATGACAGTAAAGTTATGTTTATTTAACCTATTTCCTGTGCTGGCTTTCAAGTCTTATCCTGCAGAAAATGTTATGCCAATGCATTATCATTTTTTCACAACTTGGACTTTAAAGAAAGTGATCATCCGTGAGCTGTTTTTTTCAGATCTTCAGAAACTTTAAATAGCATTTTTCTGCCTTCATCACAAAACCAGTTAAGCACTAGCTGACTAAATGCATGAGCAGAAATATCTCACTTTGTTCAAGCTTTTAAACTCTCCTTGTCAACAAATGATTTGAGCATCTCTGCAAAGTGTACTGTCACTTCTCTGCCATCTGTCATATGTCACTCTTTCTCTCTTATTCCCCGAGAAGAAATGTCAATTGCTGATTTATATTTCATGTTTTCCTTTACAAAGAAAAATTCTGTTAGGATACAAATGAATTTTGTGGCTCTTACTCAACTTCACAGAGGATATTAATTGTTCTCTTCCAGGCACTACATAATTCCTTCCTACCAGCATATTTTGTTTGTCTCTCTTTTTTTTTTTTTTTTTAATTTTTTTTTAAGCCATACCTTCTGTTCATTTTAAAGTAAAGCAAGTGTAAACAAGGTTCAGCAAAAATACTAATTGTCTGTTGATACTGGTGGGAAGATGCTACTGTGAAATCAAAGGGCTGTGGATAAGATTAAATTAGAGGGGAGAAACATTATTATAATTACTTGAGTCTAGGACAGCCTCAGACTCACAAGATTTGCTTTTGGAAAAAAATATTTTTAAATCATCTGTGGCAAACCATTTCCAATTAGCTCTCACTTACTGTGGGGTAAGAGCTTGCATATGGGCAGACCAGAACAGCTGACGTGTTCAGAGATAGACAGAATTTAGATACCCTTTTGATTTTAAATCTAAGAAGGAAGGGAGGGAAGAGATCTTTTTACTGCTGTGTATTTAAATTGATCTATTTATGTAGCCACTGTCTGTCCATCTAAGGAGTCTGTTCATTCATGGAAGAATAACTAGTAAAATGCTGTTTTTCTACCCATGGAAAATTATTGTTAACCTTGAACCAGAGGACCTCCTGTTTAGCAGTTTTCAGCTCAAGAAGTGTGATGATGGTCTCTGACCCTCCCTTCTCCTTGGATGCTCCTGCTGAGCTTCCCATCATCTGGCTCAGAGCCTTGTGGGACGAGGACTGACAGAGAAAGAAGCACCGTGGTGCTAGAAGAGAAGCGTCACAGTGGGTTGTATCAGAGAGGCAGAAAGAGGCCAAATTTGGAGAAATGGTTAGAAACCTGTTTGAAACTCTCCATGCTCTTATTTCCTTGTAAATTTGTGGGCAGCGGAGGAGTCGCAGATGGAGGGAATGCTTTTGCAGCAAGGGTACCTGACTGCAAGAACCATGGAGGAGGAAAGCAGGGCTTGTGGGGGCCAGCAGTGGACTTTCCCTCTTTAAGGCAGTGGGGGGGAGTTTGGAAGCTTCCAGAAATTTTGGTCACAGTCTATGCTTCACTTTCAGAAGAAGATTTATGCTTTTGAGAGAAGAAAGCTCTGACACAGCAAGAACCCAGTTTGCAAATTTTAATAGTCGCCATGTGTTTATTTCTTTTCCATGTGATCACTTCTGCTCTCAAGCTCTGGAGAGTCTTCAACTGATGTCTAGTATTTTCACTTTAGCTTAGAAAAGATGATGGTTTCAAGATTTAATTAAAAGTAACACTCATATTGATTTATGAAGTTTCCCTATTCCACATGGCAGTACCTGCACCAGACTGCTGATGTAGAGCAAATGGTGCTGCTCCAGCTTTGGGAAGAGCCTCGGCTTGGATCAGCAGCTCCGACTGTGGTTATGAGGTGAAATGTGCAGTCAGGAGCAATTACTTACAGCCCTTTTCCCCTGCCTCAGATTTCTACCTTTCTTGGAAAACTCCAATCTGTCTTCAGTTCAAAATGCCATTAAGAGAAGCTCAGGCTGTGGGGAAGCAAACCAGGAGCTCGGGTAACCTTCAGTTGGATCCCCTAAGATGGGATTCGCTAGAAAAGAGTCACCCAATGTCCCGTACCCCTCTGCTGCCCCTCTGTAAGCATTTTTCTACTAAACCAGGGCTGAACTTTGAAGTGAATTGAGCAATAGGATTTTTTGAGCTGAGCCTCTTCAGTAAAAGCAGGTGCAATGTTAAGCTAAATAACGGATGAATAATTTTAAAAGAAAAGTATAACACATTGCCTAGAGAAGCCCTGATGATGTCATTACCTTATTTTCGCTGTGCTTGTGATGATGTGCTGTTTCCAACAGAAGGTGAAAGACTACTCACCCCTCTGGATTCCTGTACATTACAAATTAGACCCAGATGAAGCTGACTTTGATTTAAACACCCTTGCAGTAGGAACATTGGCGAGCTGTGCTTCAGCTAATTAAACTTTCAGCAGTTCACCTTTGTGAGAGCTTAATTAGCTGAGATACTGCCTTCTCTATATTTATCTTGTGTGTCTTCCAGAGATGCATGTCGAAAGGAGGTTTGATTTGCAGGTTGTGTAACCACGAGTATGCATAAGCTTTTCTCCTCATCTCCCTGGAAGGATAGGTGCTGTGTAGGGGTCAACAGCTAAGTTGTTTTTTTTACTCGGAGCCTGAATATTAAAGGTACCTGTATGTTTTCAGAGACACGAGTCCCATCATTTTAATAAGAGTTGCATGGTGAGATGTCTCAAGCGCTTTCAGTGCTGAAATTGCAGAAGCAAACCTGTTGCGTGTGCAGAGCCTCATATATCAGGTCTGCCGGTATTTGGATCAGGAGCATGAAAACCAACTTTGGTAAATGGTCTTTACTTCCAGATCACATCCACTGTGTTTAAAATAAAGTACAAAAGCCACTGAAATCCCAGCTCATCCCTCTGCATAGCACATGCCCTGCAGCAACTTTCATTCTTGCCTGGATTTCTCAAGATGTTAAACTTCTCCTTCCCTCCCTCTCCTCCCTGCCTGTGCTGGTTGTTCAGTCTTTCTCCCGTGGGAATGTGGGTGCTGGTTTCCAGTGCAGATGAGGCATGTACTGCCTTTACTGGGGGCAACATGCAACACTGGGTGGGTGGGAGGGAGAGGGATGAATGACTTGTGCATAATGCCTTTTCTCCAAACCCATGTGTCAGTTCCTCCCAAATCCTGAGAAAAGCTTAAAATCATGAGGCTTTAAAGGTGATGCTGAGATTTGTCTTCATGTTTGATTTGCTTGCGATTTCTTAATGTCTTCTTTTACTTTAGCAGCAAATATCAGATTTACAAATTTACATTAAAAAGAATATAAAATATAGGATGGTTTATGGCTCCACAATCTGTAATTCTAAAGGAAAGACATTTCACAAGCAAGCCTCGTGAGAGTTGGGCTCAGAAAGTTCTATTCATGTGTAGCCTTTTCTCAGGCAGTTATCACTAAAGTCCTTCAAAATCCCACCTTGGTAGCCCAGACTAAAAACCAGCAACTCAGCCTTGCCTTCTGTCTTCTAATGGTTTCAGGGCCCATATCCCAAATACACAGGCATCATTAAATCTGCAGCTGCTGTGACTGTGTGATGTGTATCACTGCTTGACTTGCACGCTCTGGCTCCAGAAACTTTCCCCTCCTCCTGAGAGACTGTTATGATCAGTGGCTTCCTTGAGCCTGCACAGAATGCCACACACAGCCCAGGGCGCAAATAACACCTTGATTCCTCAGTGTATCTCCAAACTATTGTAGAAATAGCAGGTGAACCACTGTTTCTGTTAAGGTCAGGTCACCTCTCATATGTATCCTGAGAAAAGTCATTGTCCTTCCCTGTAAAATTAAAAAATATTATAAAAATCATATAAATGCCACAGCGCACTGCAGTTCTGGAAAATAATTGCTTTAGAAGTACATATATCACTTCCTTCCCCTAAAACTACCAGTCGTCTTGGAGAATACCTGCGAACAGTCCCTAACAGGGCAATAAATATTCAGCAGGGCTTTGGTGGATGGCTTTAGAGGACTTCTAATTACCTCTAATTAGGCTTACAAAGCCTCCCTTGTGCACACTTAACTAATTCAGACTTTTCTGGTTGTCATTTTTTTCCTCCCCTAAAGGCCAGCTCTCAGCTCTGTTCACACATGGCACCGTTCACATGCAGCATCCTCTGCCAGGAGAGCAGATCCGGGGAAGGGAGCTGGTAAATTAAAATGGGGGCCCGAGGGAAAGGGGCTGTCCTGCCAGAGGTGGGGGGTGAGTGCCAAATCTGGGAAATGCAGGGAAATCAAGCTGCTTCCCAGCCGTGAGAGCTGGGAGGAAAGTGTGGCTGGCACCATCTGGGTGCAGACCACAGCCTAAAAACATGGATCCTCTTGGAAATCAATGCCCTGCTTGGCATGGGGTCTTATTTTGCCAGGAATTAAGTGTCCCAGGATTGATGCTGGCAACTTTCTGATGTTTGGATGGTGATTTGGTAGCAGCAGCAGCCCAGCTTGCCCAGGAGATGCTGTCAGCCCCGGCTTTCCCAAGCGTAGGCTCTCAGTAAGCCCCTGTGCCTTGGAGGACGTGTCTCAGGGACGGTCTGTGCTCAGCCCATGATACTTTTTCCTTATTTATACAGCACTTGGAGGGCTTTGCACTGGAAAATGGTGCTCTGTAAGGCAACTTGGCCTTCTTAGATGTGAGCTGTTCCCCTGTACCTGGCTCCTTCCTATCCAAGGAAGGGCTAAAGTCAGAGTCAAGCATTGAGTTGACTTATTAAGAAAGTCCATGGGTGGCTGTGTCACCCCGAGCACAGACTACATGGGTAGGGGGGTCATTCCCTTGCTCCCAACTCCAAGCCACCTCCAGGCAGCACCTGATCCAGAAATACCCCTTGCCTTTGCAGGGTGACATTGGAAACGGTCCCTATGGAGCACTATTCCCCAAATGATATGGCCCAACCAGCATCCCAGCTTTTCTGGGCACCCGTCCTTGGCAATGCTTTCTCACCACATCCACCACCACCACCAAACAAGGGGCATTTCCCTGTTCCTTCATTTGGCTTTCACACAGGGCAATTAGCCTCTCCATAGCTTCAGTGTGCTGCAATTAGTCAAGCCCCAGCACAGCAATGGCAATGTTACCTGTCACTATGTGATTAATGAGTATCTGAGAGCTTTGGGGGAAAAAAATAACAACTAAAAAAAGGTCGAATGGTCTGACAATGGAACCAGTGCCTGGAGCTAGGTGGGAGGCGCCCAGCAAAGCTCCCACTATCCCAAGGCCAGGTCATGCATCTTGCTCCAAAGGGCCAGTGCTGCTGCTGCGCACAGCAGGGATGGGATCTCTGAGTGTCTGAGCCTTCACAGCCTTTCTGAGTCAAAGCTGATTTCTACAGTAGTCATCTTTCTCCCTGAATTCCCCTACCCTTTACATCACTGAATTTTACTTTAAAAGCTGTTTTAAAAGGACTCAGGCTGGGAGCTTACAAAGGAGCTAGAGTCCTGTAGATAACACACCAGCTGCATGGAGCCATCCTTCGCAAGTAAACCTTTTAAAAATGAAATAAACCTAGGCAAGCAGCTCTGGGCAAGTGTTTGTAACCCCTGTTCCTATTCCCTCAGTCTCTGTTCCCAACTGTTTACTGCTGCGGCTCCAGCCCTGAAGCCTTTGGATGAAGGTCTTTGGAAGTGTGCAGTTCACTTGTGTTGGCTCGAAACACCATGTGCCTGATTTCCTCCGAGGTTCACCTTCGGTCAGGGCTGACTGTTCAGATACAGAGGCAAGTAAATGTCCTGGCACACATTGTCCTGTTCCAGCCTGGTACAAAGATCTCTAAGCCACCCTGATGGAAGTCAACATCTTGCCAAGTCAGTCTGAGCACAACATGTGGCTGTAACCCAGACCATGAGACGAGGGGCAGCAAATCTCAGGATTGCCACAAATCCCTATGTTCATCCTTGCGGACAGCTGATGCCCAAAGCACAAGGTTGCACTGGCATGGTTAGCCCTGGGCATAAGGATCATCCTTGCTGAGTGCAAACACCTTTTCAATGGCAGCTGAAACCCCTTGACAAACAGATATTGTCCCACGGTGGACACGCTGCCCTGTGCCCCATTATCAGGTACTGCTCAGTGCTGGTCTGATGGGAACTTTAGCTGCAGCAAACAAAGAAAGGAGGCAGCAAAGAGCAACATTCGAAAAGGCAGGTCAAAATGGCATTGGAAGGCTTGTCTGACTCTCTCAAGGTGGTAAAAGGGGAGGTTTTCTATGAAAAAGTCTTTTTCTCCAGTTGATTTCTTCTGGCTCTGCCTCTGATGTGCTTTCACTGCACTAGGGACTTGGTATTTATGAACGACTGAACCTGCCATGGGAATCTTTACTGTGTCCAGCACTGCCATGCAGAGGGATGTGGTGGGACAGGTCCTACCCTCATCTACCCTGCAAGGGATGTCCCTAGCCAGCCAAGGGCCATCTCTAGCCTTGGCTGCATTACATACCCAACAGCTTCACTGGAGATGAGGCATAAATTTAAATTTTTGGTGCAGTGTTTCCCTAAATGTGGCTTAAGTCTCCACCAAAGACAGCGATGGCATCTGAGGGGCAAGGAGAGCCTTGCCAGAGCTGCGCAACTTGATGTGCGTAATGGGAAATGACGTGCGTGGCTCTGAGCTCCCGCATTGGGACCAACATTGCTGACCCCCTTGGATCTCACCTAAACAGAGATCTCTGCAGGGACCATTTTTGCAGGCATCTGCTTTCCCATTTAATCGATTTTCATGGCTGCCAGCTAGATTATTTGAGCAAAAATGTTTATATCTTGGATAAACACCAAGAAGTAGAGGTGCTGATCTAGGGTGAACCATCTCCTCAAATGTTTGGGGAATTGCTCGTAATAAGTTGTTGCTATGGCTCTGGACAGATTTTCTTGTATCCTAGCAATGATTGTGTTTGACTGAAGCTTTGGTTGCTACAGTCGGGATCCTGATGGAAATATTCAGACTGTCAGTCCCTTGCCTGCTCTTGTGCTGTCTCTTCCACAAATGATCTCCTGCCCCCCTCCACAAAACTGATAGCTTGCCTCAGGCAACGTCATTCCTTGCAACCTAGCAATTTATACCTTGCCAAAATGATTGCGGTATTAGAATAACATCACTTCTGCATGGGACCTGACTCGATTTTTAATAAACTGCAGGGCTGGTGTGATCGGTACTTATGAGTCACTGGCTGTAGCAGAGCTGAGCCGCTCTCTGCCTTCAAAACCCATTTCAGTGAATCCCCCCTCAAAAGCCTCATTGATTTTTTGCCTGCATAATTTATACATTTATGTTTGCCTTCTGTGAGTAAAGGAGCAAACAATGGCTCGGTCTGCTCACAGAGGCAGTTCTTTGAAGCAAATATCTCTCAATGAAACACTTTCATGCATTCCAAAGCTCCTTCACTTGTGGGAGAAGAATATAAAAAATAGCAAGCCCCGGCAACAAAAAAATGTTACTGTTCCGTGGGTTTTCAAATCTAGAAAGTTTTCCACAGTTCCAGCAAACAACATGTTACAGAGTAGAACAAGCTATGCCGAAATGTGGCCAGAGATTTGGCTTTCCAAGCTTGCTTCTCCCCTGAAACGATGCAGCAGCGGCACTGGCAGAGGGCTGCACGCTGACGCTGAGTAAAGGGCTGAAAGCTGGGACTGCCGGATCTCAGGATTACACTGCGGGGCTTGCAACGTCTCATCGGTGGCCTCGGCCACTGAAGTTAAATGAGCATGTAAGAACCTCTGGTTTTTCTCTTTCTTATAGTTGCAACGAGTCATAGTCAAGAAGTGAAGTGTACACTCTCTGCAGGATGGGGCAAATAAGGATTGAAAAGAACCTGTTTTAATCCTATGATTTTTAAGGAAAACTCCTGCTTTTTTAGAGTATGACTCATATTTGCGGGCTCTTTTGTTTCTATGTTAAGTGGTCAGCACTTTTTTCCTTGCACAAAGCAAAGCTCAGCTCAATGATTTGAGTCTTCATTAAGGCCAGAGATGAGAAATCTCTCTCCGGCAGAAAGGACGCGCCACAGGAACCTCTTCTGCTGGAGATGTTTGAATACAGAGAGCAAAATGGCTCTTAGGTCCTGGCAGCACAGCCTGTTATATTTGCTATTATAGTTGATTGATTTTTTCACTCTGTGCTGTGTGGAGCTGTCTGTCTGATTTCCATTTAAAAACTCCATTGCTCAAGATGTTTTTGTGTGTGCTATATGGACCTAAGCCGTAGGATCAAACTCAACTGCTCCCACATAGGAACAGCTCTGCATCCACCAAAATTTTCATCCTACAAAATGGATACAATCTGTGATTTCAATGTTCTCCTCTTCCAAGAGCCTGATTTGGTTCCCCTGCCAGTAACAAGATCATGACTGAGAATATTTGAGGATTGCAAATATTCTATTATGAGCCCTTTCTGGACAGGCAGTGGGGATAATTTGCCTGTGCCCATCTTTTCTTCCTTTACACAAATTTTACTTCTTGCTGCAGCCTACAAATTAGTCAGCTCCTCTCTGACTGCACTACAAGGCTTTCATCAGGATTACAAGAAAAATAATGTTAGCACAAGCCTTGCTATTAACAAGAAGGGGTTTTGTTATTTGCTGCTCATTTATCCATACCTATTTTTGTGTGAAATAGTCTAGGGAGTCCTTTTTCATTTCTCTCGTAGCCCATAATGCCAAAATTTGAAAGAATGGGTGAACATTTCTCCTGATGGTCTGGATAGTCTTGGGAACTTCTTCAAGGAAAGTAAGTGGAGACGTCATTGCAGTTTTGGAGATGGTATACATAAAGAAATCTGCCAGTGTCCATTCCTCCAAATTTCTACCCCCAGCTCATTCTGAAGAGTTCGGTTGAACTTCCACCACGGCAGATGAGAGGAGGTGGTAGATCTTGCGTACCTTGGGTGTGGGTATTCCACGAGAGGGTTTCAAACCCATGGAGCAGGAGATTATTCAGACCAAGAGTTTTGTTCTGTAAAGGAAGGAGCCATTAGATTTTTAAACCTGGAGGCCAGAGCTGGGAATGGATTTCTATTTCCCCAAGTTCCATTCAGAGCTGAGTGTCTGACCTGAAACCCGTTTCCACTTGGAAATATGCTACAGGAGATCAAAAGAGGAATATTTTATCCCCTTAGAGAATAAACTTTTATATATATTGCTCAGTGTAAAAAATGTCTTCTTCCTGTTGAACAGTGAAATAAAAATGACATGACTATTTCCATTTGCCAAGAGCATTTTCAGCCTGAGCCAGCCCAAAGGCACAACTTGGTATTTTCAAGTGTCAATCAAAGATGCTTTCCCTTCAGCTGGTGCAGGGTCCAACAATAGGCCATATGGGACATTAGTCTATGCCAAATGAAGAAGAATTGAATGAGGAATAAAAGATGTCAAAGTATCTTTACACTAATTCCAAGCTCTACAGTCATCATGACGGGAGGGGACTTGTAATCATGCCAGCCCAATCATCTTCATTGGCAAAATAAGAAGCAGCACAGGTATAAATATCCCTGCAGTTTTAGATATTTAGAGTGGCAGGATGAGGCCTAAAGACATCATGATAAAATATTTTTGCAGAAAAGTGCAAAAAATAACCGAGTTCTTAAATAGCATGAGACTGCTGTGTTTTTTCTGACAATACAGTGATGGGCATGGTCCAGATCTCCAGAGATATTCAGGCACTTGAAATCAAGTGTTTGTGTTCCTCTACTCAGACTGAGCAGTACCTAGTCCTGTAAATAACTGCTGTGCAAATACACGTGCTGTACATGAATCTGGACCTAAGTAAAGGCTCGTGTGTTATTAATATGCAGGACTTCTGCTTTGAAAGCAGGCAAAGCAGCTGTAATTTTACAGGAAGATGGTATAGTTTTTTTAAATCAGTGGGAAATGGGTGCCTTTTTGAAAAACTTCTTCCTTAATCAACAAAACTCTTGTGATCCAGAAAACTGTGGGAGTAACAGATGGCTGATGTTTCTTTTCATATAGGCCAGTCAGCAGGAAAATAATAGAAGCCTGTGTCTTAATGAGCAGAAAGAAGATGTAAGCCTGAAGGTACCAGTAACGTGGGAGATGGACGCAGACAAACCAGGTGCTACCCTCCTGATTATTGAAAGACTTTCTTATCTGTTGCTCAAAGAGAGATTTGAAGGGAAAAAGGATCTTTGGCCCTAATTCAGACTATTATAGCATCTTTTTTGGGAGCTCTTGGACTGCCCCCTCTCCACCTCCCTAGGTGCACACTGGAGAGATGCAGCACCCAGGTCAGACACCAATATGGCAAGTGTGGCCACAGCTTGTTTGGCAGCCATAAAAAGATGATGCTCTGAACCCCCCTTTTTTTATTTTTTTAACTTTCAATGCAGACTTTATAGTAGGTACCAAAGGTCATCTCATCTGGCTTGATTATAGCCAGTCTACCAGACAGGATGGTAGCATCTCAACAACTCCCAGTTCCATTGATTTCCTAAAAAAATCTTTCCTCCCCTGTTTGGACAGTACTTCTGAAGATTCACATCCTAAGACTGTCTGTCAGCTATATATGAATGAATCCAGCCAGTAATGAGGAGGCTGATGGAAAAATAAGAAGCTGGAACAGAACTGTCATCACAACATCTACTGCAGGAAGCTTTTGGACAGACCTTAAAGAAGTATATATGTGTTGGGTGTTTTTTTTTTTTTTCATCCTAGCTCTTCCAAACTCAAGGACAAAATGGTGTTGAATTCTGGAAATCACCAGAAATCAGCATTTCAGGGTTGCTTCAGAAGCTGTGGGAAAGCTGCCCTTATTTCCCACACAAGCAAGGCAGGACCCCAGTGCCAATGAGTGTGAGCCAGTTACTACTCAACTATAATTGAGATTTAAGAGCTATCATTTCCTATTGGTTAACCAAGGAAATATTTATGGCCAAAGCTTGGTGCCAAGCACAATATTTATGACCAAGTTTTTAGCACTGACTGCATTTTTTAATGCTGATTTTTGCACAGAGGACGCAGATCACATTCACACTGATGTGGGCATGAAACCGAAGCCTGAAGTCATCAAGACAGAGCTTGGAGCAGGGTCTTTCTCTAGCAAATCTCATCCTTGCCTTCACAGCAGCCTTGGTGAGAGCACTTGAAGCAGACATCAGAAGGCTTGGATTGCTCTGCTCTGCTCTCCGTGCTTGGCTAAAATGCCCTCTGCTCAGGGTGCTGATGCCTGCCACAGGTGTTACTCTAGATCTATGTATTGAGATCGAGGGCTTCAAATCAGGGTGGCACCTCCTGAGCTCCACCGGTTCAAGCAGGGGGTGGCTGGAGAAGCTCCCAGCTCCTGCTCTCCAGCTGGACGGTTGATGCATGCCCCACCGAGCCCCTGATGTTCGTAGCCCTGGGTGTTCAGCAGATTTATTACACTTCACATTAATACATCAGGCCAGGAGCTTGAGGGAGGTGGTAACTTATTGAGCCGCCTCATCTGGCTAATTAGATTGTGGCTGTCATCAAGCCCTGCTTTGCTTGTAGCATGTAGCACCCTTGGACAGGTTTGTGCTGGTTGGGAAGATGTGATCTGTAGCTGGTGCTGATTATGGAGAGAAAAAGGAAAAGATTTGTCAATCAGTCAACTCTAGATTTGTTTAGCGAATAAATTGGGCAGCATTTGCCCTCTGGTGAGGAAGGACAAAAGCCTAATTTAGATCTACGAAGCTGAGCGGTGAAACCAAAGCTATCCTTGGAGAACAAACTTGTCTGGAGAGACATGCTTCTGTTCTCTAATTTAAAAATCCATCTTCTTGGATCTCGAGAGAAGCAAAAGCTGCCTCCTCGCTCTTTACAGGCTCTTTACAATGAAGTCTGGCATTTACAAATAACATGTAGGGGTTCATCTGATTTGTAACATGAGGTCTTTAATAGTTGTACAGCTGGAAGTCTTAATGAGACCATGACTTGCTGCTTTGCTTCCTTTCTGTTTTCAATGGTTGGCTCACTTTGTTGCTTTGTTTTAGCGTAGCCAGAATCACAAATCCTCTTGTTGCTTTATTAATAAACCTTATTTAGAAATTCCCAGGATATGTCTGAGTGAGGAACAGGAAGAGGAGAAATCCAGAGAAGAAGAAATGTCTGGATTAGTGCATTTTGTTGACAATGTGAGTCAACGGTCAGAGAAAAAGATGATCACCTTGTGACATGGCTGTGGAGGAGAGGGAGGTGGGAACCAGCCAGGAGACAAAGGTGGTGAGAGGATTCCCCCTGCTCTCCATCAGCACAGCCTATCCGGAGGTAAATACAACTGGATGCTTCCCAGAGCTTCATTACGGAGCTAATCCTGCAAAGTGCTGAGCTCCCTTAACTCCCAGCTCAGCAATGCATGAGAATTTCAAGGCAACACAATAGGTTAATGCATTAGGGCTCTTGCGCTTGGATTCAAATCTTAATCAGCTCACAGAGAGGAGGGAGAGATGTTGCATTAGCCATACCTCCCTGCTGTGAAGTGTATATATTTTCTGCTCCATGCCCCATTGAGCATCTCCACATGGCTGGATCTGGGGGGGGCTGCCCTGGGTCAGGACTGTGGTGCTCTGGCTGGAGGACACGTGCCTCCGGTAGCCCCGAGTGCCCGGGGCCAGGCTGCCAGGCACGGGGCTGCCAGTTTTGTCCGCTCACTGTGTGCACTTTGTGACCGAAGCAAGTCTAGAAAGGAATCACGTGGGTGATGCAGCTTTGGAGCATCTCACGTCAGATGCATTTCTCATCGCCGATGGAAAGCTGGTTTCTCGCTGTGGATGCTGTACTTGTTGTAAAGCCATGACACTGCCTTTGTTCCCAGAGTCTGGTCATCATCATGAGGATGCTCCACGAAATAGTAAGAGGCTACGGTAGTATTGTATGGTTGGAAACCCAGCCACTCCACAGCCAATTTCCAAGAAGGAAAGAAGCCTGGGAGAAGCCTGGGCCTCATAACTGTACCTACTGCTTTGGAAATAATCATTACTACACTTGCATTTTCTCTGTTGTTTTTACTCCCATGCGGGTGTCTCAGCTTCCCTGCATGGCCAAAAGTGTCTTACACAGTAAAAATGTTTGATTTAGTTAAAAATGTCTTTCAAAGTCTTCTGGCACTTCACAGACAATCTGAAATAAATATGAATAAATCAGAGTCACTCTTGTGAGGCCATCAGTACCTTGCAGATTTCCCCAGAGGGACATCGAGCCTGCTCTTCTGAGAAACAGCCTTGCACGTCCCTCTGCTCTGCTCATTTCAGCGCACATGTCACTGAAAGGAGATCTCTCCCCCTTCAGTGTTGGTTTTCTTCATACTGCTTTTGCTCCACCTGAAGTCTCTGTTGATGACAAAGCAGTTAAGAACAGGAGAGAGAAATCTTTATCACAGGAATGGAGACAAGGGAAAAAAAAACCATCAGATCACCTTTGAATACAAAGATGGTGTTTCTCAAGCATTCCATTAACTGGCTTTGTCCCCTGTGTCAAGCCCAAACAGGGAACGAGTAAGGAGATATTATCATTATTATGTCCCACTTCTGTAGATTCAAGCATGCAGATGACATTTTACAAAATAAACAGAGGCCAAGGGCTTGCCCTGGAGAGCTGGCAGTGACACCCAAGACAAGATCATGGAGAGACAGGGTAAACTCAAAGAAAACTTGCAGTCCTAGGATTCCCTGTTAGTGCAGCGTGCCTTTGCCTCCTTGAGCAGTTGAATTTTTTTCCATACTGAACTAGTGATGGCAGGAGAGGGGGGCCAGGCACAGTTTATATGCAGGCACTCAACTCTCAGGGACCTTCAAAGCCCTTCTGCCAGTGCCTTTTATAGGACGAAAATTATTTGAGAAAGGGCTAAAACGGGGAAGATGTTTGCAGGAGTGTAGAATGCAAGACAGTGGATTCAAGACCTACCAGATCCTTGCAAAATCATGGAATTCTACTAAATGACCCAAAACACTTTAACCAGAGCTTGTTACTGGCTTGCCCTTATTCCAAGGGCAAGTCTGAGATTTCATTGAAAACCTTGCAGGAAACACTGCCTTAGTTCTGTTTAGTTCAGTCTACAATCTTCAATAGCTGGGTTGTTTGCATTCGGTTTTTGTGAACATCTGGATTACCCAAATTATCCACGTCTTTTTCAGACAAAGGAAGATAATAATAATGAGGAGGCTCAGAGCCGGGTGCCTGAGAATCAGGCCAGAGTCACAGCTTTCTCCCACAATAAAAAATCATTAAAATCTTTAAATGGCATCTTTTGTCCCAGTCAGACTGAGTCCCTTGCACATGTACCAGTGGAAGACATTGCTTTCCAAATACACACAGGAGCTGATGGAAATTTTGCTATGGCCCAATGATGCAGAAAGAAACTGGCAGTGAGATTTAACAAGGTCACTTCAAGGCACAGAAACCTCTGTGAAATATGCTCATGCCCCACATCATATAAAAACAGGGCCAGGGAGGTGAGGGATAAACCTTTCACTTATAGGAAATGATGATTTATGATTAATTTCCAAAAGAAGGAAATCCTTTTTTAATCAAAATTATTTATAGGGTTAATCCAAAGGCAGTATTTGCTCGCCAGCTCCCTCGCTCACCAGCACAGAAACGGAGGCAAGGTGAAGATGGATGGGGTTTGTCCATGGGATTTGAATCAGCTTTGCACAGGAGGGTCTGTAGTCAAGGATACCTGTATTATTTATGGCCAAGGTTTTCAAAAGGGAATAGCTGATCTTGGATCCCTTGGGTTTGGTCGCCCAGTGTGTGACCTGTGCAAAGTACTAGCCTCCTTGAATAACGGCCTTTAGAAATCCTGTTTCCCACCACGAGCCTTTGGGAATTTGTAAGATTATTTGTATCTGGTGCTTGTTGCTGGAACTAGATGTGCTGAAACCCAGGATTCCCCCATTTAACGCTGCTGGGTACGAACCGAGCAGCGTTGGACCCAGCAGGGAGCGGAGGAGCGTGCAAACTGCGGTGACATCCCCCTCCCTCCAGATTTCATAGAGCAAAGGAGTTTAAAGAAATGGGTTTTTCTGGTTGCTGCATGGATGTTTGGGAATGTGTGGTTGCAGTGTGTGACTGACTGATGCTGGTTTTACCCTGATGAGGAATGATTGCCCTTCTGCTACCCTCTTGCTAGCTGTAGGAAGGAGAGGTGCTCAGTGCTGCACAGGACCTGGCTCTCAGGATGTAACCCGTGCTTCAGCTTTAAGTTAATTTGATCTCACATCTGCTGTTTATTAAATTAATGCTGGATGGTTCCCTGGAACGAGCACTACAGATTTTTATAGCATGTCACAGGTACTCAGGTGCTGCAGTGAGGGTCAGGACACCGAAAGCAAGGCAGGGAAACCATACAGGAGTCCATACACCCAGTGAAAATTATGGTGGGGTTTGTCATTTGAAAGGCTGACAACTGTTGAGGAAGAGATGAGACAAGAGAAGACAGGACAAGATGAGTTTGCTACTACACTGATGTTATTTATAATCTCACTACAGACCTAATTTCTCTTGCGGCTTTAATCCTCCCCATTTTCAGCCAGCAATCTATTATATTGGAAGATATTTGAGATGCTTCGGGAGTAGGGAAATTATTATACATAAAATATGTAGCTAGCATTATTAGAACAGACTTTGATTAATTTTGCAGCTGGCAACATTACCCCTGCCTGAAAATGAAATCCATTTGCTATCCGCGTGGAAGTAATTGTGTTAATATCAAAGCTAGTTTTAAAATGAAATGGAGAGGGCTGTACTCCGTGTCTCCCATGCGAGGAATCAGGGATGTGAAATGAAGGGCTAGAGTGATAATTCCTTGCTAACACAAGGAATTATCCTTTCCTCCACAAAAAGTCTTCATGACTTCAACAGAGATATTTGTGGTATATTTAAGGTACATTCAAGTATATAGATACGTTCAAGTAACCTCTTGTCTCAGTCTCACCTTTGATTTGCACATTGCCTATGGGCAGAGACTAATATTTGTATCTGTACTACATGTTTGTGCAGCACCAAGCACAGCAGAGCCCTGTTCTCATGGGCAGGTTCATCAGCCCAATAACTGTTGACAGCAAAGATACATGCCCAGGCCAGAAATATGTCTCAGGCTAATTACCCTGTTAGTCTACAGGAGTGATTTTGAAAAGCACTTGGACAAGATTAAACAGACAGCTTTCGTTAATTAAGAACTGTTTGGGCTTCAGGTGCTCTGAAGATCCCAGGTGGCCCCTTATCCACCACCTCTGGCTGCAGCTGGGCTCTGGATCCCCCCCTTTATTTCTCATGCTAAAAGTTTTCCTCCCTGCAGCCTGTTTGCTGGAGCGCACAGATTCTCTCCTCCTCCTAAGCAGGAGGTGGGCAGGTCTAACTACATTAAATATACAAACATACCGTGCTCCCTCTCTGCTCCACCAAGGGCTGGCGTGGGCATCGGTGGCCCATCAGCAGCAAAATCTGAGCGAAGGCTGCCCAAAGGGCTGGGGGAAGGGTGAAAACAGCAGCGGCAGCGGCAGCAGCAGCAAATAAACCGAGCAGCCAAACCGCCCCGTAGGAAAGGGGAGAGGAGCAAGCAGGAGAGCCCAGGGAGGCTGTGCATTTCGTGCCTCTTTACGGGAGCTTTCTGCAGCCCTTACGCGTCTCTTGCAAGTATATGTGCATCGGTGTCCCAGGGAAGAGCATCCTTCTAGGGGCAAGAGCTGGGAATCAGTCAGAAGAGAAAAGAAACAAACAAACAAACCACCAGCTATTACCTCTTCCCAGAGGCAGGTGAGAGGGAGAGAGAGAAAGGAGTTTAGGGGAATGAAGCTGGAGGATCCAGAGACTCAGAGAGGAAAAGTTGCCCTGACGGGAGACTCTGCG
Source organism: Aquila chrysaetos chrysaetos (assembly GCF_900496995.4). NCBI lineage: Eukaryota > Metazoa > Chordata > Aves > Accipitriformes > Accipitridae > Aquila > Aquila chrysaetos. The sequence goes on from NC_044006.1 coordinate 2,692,695, forward strand.
TACTAGAGCTCTGCTCCACAATGGGATTTCTCGTGTCTAAAGGAAACCTCCTCCTCCTGCTGTGTGCCAGCGTCTTCCCCGGTAAGTTTGAGAAAGCTTTTCTACCCCTGCTCTGCTGCTCTTTAGCTCTTTTCTCCCTTATCCCTCTCAAAGATACTCTGCGAAGACCGGTCCCTGTCAACAAGGAATTTCCCCCACTCCTGCATCCTCCTGTCCCATCATTGCGGGTCCCCTAAACACCAGCCTCTGCCGAGCAACGCTTTGCTTTTATTTTCTGCTCCTTGCCTGATTTGATGGGGAAAGGGTTAAAGCCGCGGTGGGGAAGGGGACAGGGTGGAGAATACAGGCAGGGGCTCAGCATCCTGCTTCTTGCCTGGGTTTTTCTTCCCTGGGTAAAGTGTGTTAATGTGTCTCCGGGCTACAGCTCTGGCTGGGGAGAGCGCAGCCAGCGCTCAGCTAATGCTTCCCTTTGTATAATCCAGGGCAGCTAAAGACTAAGTAGGAGCCATATTCCACGAGGGATGCGGGGAGAGCCCCCGGCTCCCTCTCCCCACCGGCCGTGGTGGAGGATGCATCTGCGTGCAGCTGGCACAGGAGCGCAGCTCCCCCGGCAGCCCCCTGGAAGGAGGGTGGCTTTAATTTTTAATAACCAACAGGCACTTCCGACGGTTCCTGTAGCGTACGTGCAGGGTCAGGGCTGCTCCTTGCAGCCTCCAACTTTTAAAGTCATTAATGAGGAAAGCTGCACTCTTGTTATCCAATTGGTGCTCTCCCTCATCCTCTTTCTCACCCCTCATTTTTGTGAAAGACCAGCTATGAAGGTTAGTTTGAAGAGCTGGATTTCACTCTGCCTTTTTTTTCTGTGATGCATTTGATGCCAGGTTTTTTGTGTAAATCTGATCCAAAATCCCTATCTCCCAGCAGGAGGCTGCTTTTTCCTTTTTGTCTTGCCCTTCTAGCATCCCTCTTTCCTGCTTGCAGACTTCAGTGCTAGAAACTTGCCACAAAGTGGCCACAAAAATCAGACCAAATTCAAGGGAGAATGGCTCAGGCAGCATTTTTCAAATGGCTTTAGTGATGCCCCCACTTTCTGCAGACCAAACCTGCTCTGCAATGGAAACCCTACATTGGGAATTGGCCAACGGTGGGTGAACAGAGTGAGAAATACATGGCAATGCCTGGGCTAGCGGGGAGGCAAGTCACCAGGGTGGCATCACCCTCCCGTGCATCCCTACTTGCCCATCGCTGGGTTTAGCCCAAGGGTCCCCCCCCCGGAGAAAGCTCCAGCTATGCGGGCACTTGGAGCTGCACACATTTCACGTCGCCGTGCCCCATGCCTTCCCCGCAGCCTTCGGCCACGTGGAAACCCGAGCCCACGCGGAGGAGCGTCTCCTGAAGAAACTCTTCTCTGGTTATAACAAGTGGTCCCGCCCCGTCGCCAACATTTCCGATGTGGTCCTCGTCCGCTTCGGCTTGTCCATTGCCCAGCTCATCGATGTTGTAAGTGCAACCTATCTGTGCAACAAGTGGACAAGATTAAGCGGGTCGGGGCTTGAGGAGAGGCTCCTGGTGCATGTGGGTTTTACAGGCTGATCCAGGGTCTGGTTGGGAAGACTTTGCTCAGCAGAGAAAGGTTATCACGCAGACAGCTCTGCTGGAACAAGGGATGACTCATGTGAGTAGCTGGTCATCAAAGTGGATCCCTTATTCTTCATCTAGTACAGGCAAAATCCCAAATTCCTTATCAAAACCCGTGGGACTGATCACAGCAGGGCAGTGGAGCAACCCGTATAAATGCCAGAGAGTCCTGGCTAAGGAAAAAAACAATAGCTGATTTGGAATTTGAGCCATAGTTATTAACACTAATTTACACAAGCTAATAGGAGTAGTGGTTTACTCGTCTCTGGAAGATAGTTTGCCTGAAGAGCTTTCTGCAAATGAAAGTTTTGAGGGATTTTAGCTACTCTGGCAGATATTAACAAGTACATTGTTTCTGAATGTTTGCTCAAATAGAAGTTACGTGTGTGCAAACTGCATATGCCACGTACAACACAGTGTTTTGCACTCTAGACTGATGCGCACTGAAATGGTATTTAAAGGATTACTCTATCACAGTGTGTTGGGGTCAAGTGTTGAATCCAAAGGAGATCCCTGCAGGGCTGCAGATGTTAAGCACACACACAGGCTTTCTAGCTTGTGCAGATCTTGCTCCCGCATGCTTCTCTCTCCTGTCCCTGTTTGCACGCAACATTTCCAGGACAGTGTGTTTGTGTAGACGCACAGCTCTTGAACAAGTATTGGCCTGGTATTGAACAAGTATTTGGAGGCTCTCTGTCACTTTTTACCGTACTTGTGTGGCAGACTACAAGGGGTGATAATGGAAAGTGTAATGCAGCTTAAAGACATGACTGGTGTGGGACAATCATAACAGATGACACTCCACAACATTTTATATTTTGAGATAAGGGGGTTGAGATGCAGAGGAAACAGAGCCAAGGTGGTGCAGGAGGTGGGCAAAGACACTAGTTGCTGGAGAGTTGCGTCTCCTTGTGCACAAGCCGTCAGCTTCCAGCTTTGCTGCACAGAAATGGTCTTCCATTCCCCTCCTCTCTCTTACGTCAGCCTGAGGGATCCAGGGCTGTTTGCAGTTGCTAATGTTGAAGTTGTACGGTTCTCATCTGAATAATTGATAAGACTAAAGATGAGACATTAGTGACTGTGGAGGCATGAAAGAGATTTTCCATTATGCAGCTGCTGAATTGTGGAAGAGGGGGGATCGATACACCTGCTTCGTAGTGCTTTTCCCAGTTTACTTAAGAAGAATTAATCTTCTTAAAATCATGTCAGTGGTTAGAAGTGCAACTAGCAGGCAGTTCTGTGCCAGGGCCGGTGGGTAGAGCTGGAGGAGAGCTCTCATCCCCTCCTGCCCCAGTCTGTGTGGTTGGGAGTGGTGACACCCCTTGCCACCGCTGCAGCACTTCAGCTCTCTCTCCCCCTTCCCTACAGTGACACTGGTTTGGTGCAAACCCTGCTGCAATTGTTAGACCCGATGTTCAGCTCCCAACGACAAGAAGTCTGAAAGAGAAATCAGAGCCGTATTCAAACCCCAGCTCCTGCTGACACAAAGCTGGGGGCGGGGGAACAAAAATCAATGTGGAACTTGACATCCCTGCATGTCCTTACCTCAACCTGGCATGCTGAGGGTTTTCTGAACCCAGGAAAAAGTGGTAAGGGATCAAGCACGTGTCTGGGAGCAGCCACCGAGAAACACACTTGGACTCCTAAAGCCGTGTCTCTGCAGGACCTCGAGTGCTGCGTTCACCTTGAGAAGAGAGGCCAGGCAGTGCAGCACCATCCTCAGCTGCAGAATCCCCCCCCGTCCTCCGGGCTGGCTCTGTGCAGGAGAAGGCAGTCAGTCATTAGCACATTGCAACCCCCCCACGAGATAAACCTGTGGGATTAGAGTCAGGCTTCGCTTGGGTCAGGAGGATGGCAGAGCCCTCAGGTGTAGTGAGGGGCAGGAGGTTCCACCAAGGGTCTGCACCCAGCCTGGCAGGAAAATTCCAGTAAAGGGTAGCACCTGCGGCGCTGGGATCCCCAGTGCAGGGGCCGTGGTGGAGACCCTCAGCTGCCTGAATTGCAAAGTGGTAAGAGAAGCAGATGCTCAAGGATTGGTGCAGCCCAAGGCATGGCAGCCTCCTCCAATGGCGTTCCTCATCTCCCATCGGCACCCAAGGAAGTAGCTGGATATTTTCCCTTTCTTTGTTGCTCATTTGAATGTTTTTTGTATTCCTCCTTCCTCCACGTGCTTCTGGTCCCTAACCCTGGACGAGGGTATCTCTGATCAGGTTTTACACTTGGTGGCACAATAGCAGTGAGGAGGCTCAGCAAGGGGGAGGCACAGCCCTCCCCCCGAATCTCCTGGTTTTTAATGTTCAGAATTAATCTTGAACTGCCACAAGAGCCAGGTTAATGACGAGCAGTTTGCTTCCAAATGAGCCCTGTCAATTGAGCTGGTTTTGATGCCAACCAAAGAGGGAGAAAAGAAACAAACCCACAAACAAGCTCTGAGCTCTGGTGCGACACTTAAATCAGACCAGCACTGGGCTCTGCCCCACATAATTCATCTTAGTTATTTACATAGGGGTTGTAATAAGCATGCAAAGCAAGCAGCAAGCAGTAATTAATAATACTACAGTGCTGTCAGTATTATATCTGCCTTACATTATTTAAAAGTATATAGATATATAGTTCTACCTTTCCATACTGGTTGTACTTAGAGTTGGGAAAAAGTCTACCAACTGACAGCGTGGGTATACACCAGGCTGTCCAATGCTTACGTGTCAGCAGAGTAGCTTGGGTTTATTCAGAAAACCCAATCCATAGTTCATGTATTTGGTAGAAGGAGAAAGACTGCTGAGCTTCATGTTTCCAGAACTGCGTTCACGGATAATGTTTCGGAGTAGAAGTACTAAACGCTACTTGCAGATGAAGCTGAGCATTGTAATCCACGCACACATGTGTGAGTAAGGAGATACATATCCATCACTCCCCTTCCTTCAGTGCTCGGGTCAAAGCCAAGCTGTGGAGCTCTTTCCTCTGCCTGGCCCCATCATCCTAGGCTGAATCCATCAGCACGGAGGAAAATCCCAATAAATTCAAGTCTGCCTGCTCACAAGATTGCCTAGGTGCAGGCTCAGCTGTTCAGTGGTATCAGGCAGCTGTGCCCTGTCCCATGTTAAATTACAGAAACATCTGCTTTTTATTTCCAAGATGGAACTTACATTTATTGCAGAGGTGACTTATAATTAGAGAAATGAAGTACAATTAAGAGAAATTTAATGACTTCCTTGGGCCGCTTCCTCTGCTTCTGTAACCAATATCTGATCTTGCATTTCAGGATGAGAAAAATCAAATGATGACCACGAACGTGTGGGTGAAGCAGGTGGGTGCACCAAAATATGTGCTTTTCCATGTTCCTTTTCAGTTTTGCAATCTGAACTCTCCCAGCTTTGTAATAACTGCCTTGGTTTTGGCAGGAGTGGCATGACTACAAGCTACGCTGGGACCCCCAAGAATACGAAAACGTCACATCCATCCGAATCCCCTCGGAGCTCATCTGGAGACCAGATATTGTCCTCTACAACAAGTAAGTGTGAGCACTGTGGCCAGAGGGCAAACCCATCCTTGCAAATTTTCTCTGCCTGTGGTGTTAAGGTGCTTCTTGCAATTATTCCTCCTTATTTTGTTCTCTGTGGTTGAACTCCATGTAGATTCTTATAATATCTGTTCCAGAGGTGCCTTAAATGACATGACTAACATTCATCACAAGGGTTGTTCTCCTAATGATCCTTTCTCTGGACAGCAAGTTTCGTTGGGGGATGCCAGGTACTGTTTTCTCTTCACATGTCAGATACACAATTAAGCTGGATTTGAGCTTTCAGTCCTCCTCATTTCACCAAGGAGCTCTCCCCTAATTCATCACCATCAACTGGAAAAGCCAATTACCGAGAATGGGCTTAAATAAGGAAAATATGCTGAAACATGTTAGACTTGTGTGTCTACAAATACAGGTTTCGGGTCAGCCCAATACCATTCTAGAATTATTCTTGAATAGGTATTTGTTCCTGACCCTGAATGCTTGAAAACTGTCTCTTGTATGCACACCTCCTAGGGAGCAGGTGGTTGTTTTCCTTCTTTTCTTTGGAGCCTGTTGATATTCTTAGAAAGACTGTCCAAGTGCCAAGACTGGTTTCTCCTTGGCTTATCATACCAGAGCTCTCCAGTCTCCTAGATTGTAGCATATCCCAGTCTCCCTCCCCAGCACAGGCTCTAGAGACAACATTTGCTGCAAGCATCAAACAAAAACATCTTTGTATGTGGCTAACACTCAGAGAAAACACTCACAACGGTAGCCAGGCTCATTTTTAATAAACTGTTGCCTGGTTCTAGTTTGATACGATTTTGCTTTTGTTTTTAAAAAAAAAAAAAAAATGGCTGAAGGAGGAACCTGTCCAGGGGATTGTGAGCTTTGGAGGCTATGGAAATTGTTATCTTTCCCATTAGCTTGTCTCTGAACCTCAGTGGTGCGGAGTGATTGCAAACCTCTTGGAAATCACTGCATTCTCACATAGCACCTTTCAGAGATTAGACCAATGGAAATGACTAATTCATAGACACTTGGACCTTCCTATCCTACAGGGACACACTCTGAGCATGAATATTATATTACAAGTGCCTCACATTGCAGCCAAGAAAGGTGTTGACAGCTTCCACTGGAAAAAAAATGAATGCCCTTGTCCTTGTCATTGCTTAATTAATGACAGTGTTAAGGATGATTATTTTTGGAGCTTCTGGTGGTTTTTGTGGTGGACTGTAGTGCCAAAGGAAATAGCGCTACACAAATCTACATTGTCCATGGGACCTTTGTGCTTTAAACCATCCATTTGCTGGAGCTTCTGGTACACAAGGGCCTGATGTGTCATTTCTGCATCTGCTCCCTTGGCTCACCATGCTCACTACGGTTGATGAGCGTGGTCCATGCAAGGAGGATCCTAGCACTAAAGAAGGAGGCCTCGGTATCCTTTTGTGCTCTAGATATTTTGGGACTTTACGCCGAAAGCAGCCCCCAGAGGTCAATGGGCACGCAGATCTCTCAGTTGGGTAGCCTTTGGCTTCTGCCCCTCTGCCCTCCTGTCCTCGTTCACTGCCGCTGTCACTTGAGCAACTACAGGGACTCGAGGGAGCCGTTGCCTATCTGCTGGCCACAGCAGCTATTCCAGAATGTCCTCCTTATCCTCTTCTGGGGTGCGAGTCTTTCAGCCTTGCCCACCTTATTGCTTGACTCAGTCTGACTCGCAGGGAGGTAGGGGAGATGATAGCCAATCTAGCTGTACTGGTGACCTGCTACCATGCAGGGAGATCTAGTGCCCCAGCTACCTAAATCCAAGATACTTCTCTCCCTTTATCCATACTGACCATTAATAATCATGCATTCCTCTGTTGGTCGTCATGAGTCTATCATGCATTTTTAATTGGTTACTTTATCCATAAATTAAACATGGATGTAGGCGCCAACTGTCAGCCAGTCAGTAATGGTTTTCCGTTAATTCTATACCTCTTAACAGCTATATTTGCCCATGCTCTTTCATACAGTCTTATGTGAACTCTTTCCTGCCCTGGGATATACTTCTCTCTTCTACCTAACTTCCTATCATCAAACACATCTGACGCTGCAGTCAGTATCTTAGCTGCGCTGCTCTAACAATCAGGTTTCATGTTTTTTAGGGATTGCAGGGCAAGGCAGGGCAAATGCAATGCGTGCAAGGCAAAACCTGCAGCATGATGGGACACCAAGATGAGGCTCTTCTGCATGGCAGCTCACCAACTGCATAACCAGGCGGTGTTTCTCCTTGCAGGCATCTCAGCTAGAAATGTCTCAGAAAGAAAGGCTTTGCAAAGATAGCGACTAGTCATGAGTGATCTAACTAGTGAACTGACTAGCTAACAAGGATCCCCTCCCATATTTTACATATATATTATATATATATATATATTGTTTAGAGGGAATTTAAAGTAGGTGCATGTAATTCTGGGTCCCTAAGAGCAAGAGAATATGTGCAGAGACCTTGGTGGAAGAGAGAGAGCGGCCACACTGGCCTGTGCACTGTTCAGGCTTTTTAATGTGATCTATTTATTGCTTATCACATGATCTGGCAGAAGTACAGCATTTTTGTTTGGGATGGTAACCTTTGGAAAAGAGATTTTCTGGGCAGGAGATTATACGAAGGCCTCTTCTGTTTTCATCTTGGGGTATATATAGAAATGGTGAAATTTAAATTGATTTGAGATTTACATCTTTAAGGAAACCTAACCCCTTGTTGTGAGGTTATTCTCATATCTAAGCTCATTATTGTCAAAACCTTCCATTTATCCACTCTAGAGGCCCAAATTAAATCAGTAAACTCAGCTGGTTTGGCCTAGAGAGTATATGTAGTTGTCAACATTCATAAGGAATCTAAAACCAAATTAATATCCTACAGGGAAATTAATATGCTGTTGAATTTTCAGTCTTGATGAGATAAGTTCCAAGACTCTGTAAATAGTTTCTACTAGATGTGACAAAACATATGTATAACAGAGGAATATGAGTTAATAGTGAAGTGACAAAGCCTCTTCTTCTCTGCCAACAAGGCCAGCTGTTGCTTATCTGAGCCTGTAAAGGCTCTTCAGATACCACCAAATCATTTATAAATTAATTATCTAATCCTTTGCATTGACTTATTTTCCCATTCATGAATGGATTTTAAGCACATTTTAGTTTTCCTTTCTATATTTAAAGTAAAAAAAGAAAAATATTTTTTTGTCTAATCAGGAAATAAGCTCTTGGAGCTGCATTTTGATTTTTTTTTTTTTTTTTTTTTTTTTTTTTTTGCTTCTCCACCACTGTGTTGAGGCATTTGTTCCCTGTGCAACATAGAAACTCCAGAGGAGAAAACTCTGAAACAGCAGATTTGCAGCCAGGTGCTCCAGCTGCTGAAAGCTGTCCAGAGGAGTGCAAGACCATGTCCTTGAGCCTAATGGATGGGCAGGGAACTTGAAGTGTGAGCTTCACTGGCTAGTTTTCAACTGGATATTCATGATAGCGTCATAGCATTTGTCTTCTCTAGCCTGATGGTTGTAAAACCTGGGAAGAAGCTACTGGGAACATTCAGACTTCAAAATTTTCTTTTTTCTCAGTATTTTCTGGTGTTAGCTGTTCCAAAAACTAATCCCTGCCTTAGCCTCGATAGTCACAAAAAAAAAAAAAAAAAAAAAAAAAAGAATGAAAGACAAGATCATACATGAAGGAAATTCAAATACAAATTTCTGTAATTAGAAGTAGGAAATATCTTGAGGAATTCACCCAGTGGTAATATGGACACAAAGGATTACTGGACTGGGTTAGAAGATCATCTGGCAGCCGGCTTTTGAAAATCATGAGAAAGCAAAGAATTCTTTTGAACTGAATTATAGCGGCTTGTTCTTTTGAACTATACTATGACATTTGCAACCAGTGAGACTTCTGGAGTAACACTGGTTTCCTGACTCATCCCAAAGCTGTTTGGAGGAGAAATACCAAAAGATGCCCCTTAGTCTAACCTTTAAAATATTGGAAAAGTTCTTGACATTTTTCTTTGTGTGTGTATGTGTGTACTTGCACAGATCTTGTCATTTTGCACCAGATTGTACTTATAATAGGCCCATAGTCGCTACTTCACACTTAAGATTTCCTGATTCTTCTGGGCGTTTAAATGAATATGTTTCTGGAGAGGAAATATATCTCTAGATTCCTTTGAGGTTTGCTGCCAAGCTCTATCCAGTAATACAGCAATTGATAGAAAGAAATCTATAAGAGGGATCTCTCTCATGGGCTGGTGCTGTGTTAGCATCCAAGGACTTCTGCCGTTATGCTAAGGACAGAGCTAGAGTATTGCATCCAAAGTGCTGATGAGGATGCTTGGCAAAGGGAAGAATTGAAGTGAAATGCATAAATTCAGCACTGTTTGAGCCTTCTGAGAAACTTGTGCTTATTTCTTCAGTGTAGCACAGCCATTTCCGAGACAGATGACTAATTTACTAAGGAACAATCAAAATATCGGTTACCACTGATTTCTAAACATCTGAAGCAAGGAAAAGCTGGGATGTGACTTAAAGAAGTACACATCAGTGCACAGACACCTCCATCTATCTACCCAAGTTGTTTTGTACCCAAGTTGCCAAGACCTTGGAGATATTTAAAACCCAACTGGACAAGGTCCTGATCCTCTTGTAGCTGACCCTGCTTTGAGCAGGGAGTTTGGACTAGGTCATCTCCAGGAGTCCCTTCCAACCTGTGAATTTGTAGTCACCATTTTGGTGGCACAAACCAATTTTTAAATAAAATATTCTCTGATTTGCTTTTGGAGAGTATTTTAATCTGAATGTTACAGAAGCATCTCTTTAATGTCTACCAAAAGGGTACATTCTTTAAAGGAGTCTTAAAAGTCCAATTTGTCTTAGTTACTGCTGTTCAATGAAAAATGTTTTAAATAAAGACATTCTAGCTATATCCATATATGTATATAGCTAATTTTCAGGCTTTTAAAGCTCTGTTTGGATTTAAATTGTATCATCAGAAATTAAAATAAATGTATGCCTCATTTACATGCATTCTGAAAACATTTAATTTTGTGAGATGATGTATCTCCCAACTGCAGGGAAAATAGAAACTGGCAAAAAAAAAAAAAATCTCCATCAGCAGAGCTTTTTAATGAAATACAGTTGGTGGCTGCCAGTAAAACAATGCCATTCTTGAACCCTTATAAACTTAGAAGAGTTTAGAAGAGCAGCCTTTATTCTCGAAATGAGGAATCAAAGGCTGCAGAACACAGCAGCACTATTTCCGTTGGCAAAGGAATAAGCAACCATCTTCTTTCTTTACTGGTGTACGCTGTTGTATTTGACATGAAAATATAACAGCTCCAGTACTTTATTACTGACAGATTTTTAGAGCTGTCAGGTCAAGGTAATCTGGAGAGCCTGATTATCTTAATTCTCATGTTCTTGTTGTGATGTTTAACTTGTGCTCAATCCATCTTCCAAATGGTTTTTCATGACAACTGTCACAATACAGTGGTCTAGACTGAACGAGATGAAAATGTGCTACCACTATAAAGGGATGACTGCAGATTTTCTCTGTCCCACTGTGTCAGATCTCCCATCTTCCTGTCTAAGGAAATATTCACATTATAGAGTCAGGGCTGTCAGCACAACTTAGCCAGGAGTGGGTTTTCCCACAGCAAAGCTTTCCACAATAAAACAGGGTTTCCCCAATCTCCTAACTGCAGACTTCATTTGCAGCCGGTTGTCTCACCTTCATCCCTTGGAGGAGATTGGGGAAGGGCTTTGGAAGACCATCAACAGCCAGGTGACCTTGTTTGCTCCCTCTCTTACGTCAAGAGGAGCAGAATGAAAACCTCACCCAGGATGAAAACATCTGTCTAGGTTCACCCCACATCGGCAGGGTGCCAGCAAGCGTAGCTTCCAATCCAGTAAGCGTATGCTTGAAGGTGCAGTGCGGTAAGCTTGAGGAAGGAGGCAAAAATGTATGTATGCACAAAGGGTTAAGATGACTGTGAATACTACCTTTGCACGCTATAGCTGGCTTGGATACAGTCTATGTGTGTACAACAGCACGGCTAATCTACACTGCTTACAAATTGCTCAAGTATCTCTACGTTGAACGGCAATGAGAAGTTCAAACATGCCTGGTAAAGTCCAGAATTACTTCACAGCCCTGTTAGGTGGGCAAGGGAGAAGCAGGAGGATCCCAGGGGTTTTTATTGCTGCTCAGAGTCATTAGCTGACTCTCAAAGGCAAGAACTATTCTGCTGCTGGTTTCACTCCTGCCATGGCACTGCAGGCAAAATCCAGCTTGGAAGGGAGTACTGGTGTTATTTGTAATACTGTGTGAGCCAAAGAGGACCCAGGATGAGGCCTGGTTTGTTAGGCAAGCAATTAAAAAATATCTTCCTCATCAAAGCAGCAGATCGTTTATGGAAATAATTGACACACGAGATCTGCAGCATCACACTGGTTACATCTACGCTTGCAGAAGAGACATATGTGGCTAGTCACACAAAGACTGCAAAACTGCCAGACAAGACATTTCTGGGAATGAATCACAATTATTATTGTTCCTGGATGGATTTTTAGGAGGAGTTTCATGCCCTTTTCCAAGTTTTCAAAAGAAAAAACACACACCTGTGTTATTTACCTAACCACTAACACTTTGCTCTACCTAAGAAGGGAAACACTAGTAGGTGCTCATTATCCCTTTTCTGTAACATGAGTTGAATTATAAACATATTGTTCCATTAATGAATGGTTTAATCATGCCTCAGAGATCTCATTAAATGCAGAATTGGATTCCAAATTCCTATTGAGATTTAGAAAGAAAACCACCAAGAACAGTAAACACCGGACTGTCACTTGCTGTGCATGTTTCGTGTCTCAATCTGGCTTTACAGTGCAGGCAAAACTCAGGAGAAAAAGACAGTTTTCATCCAAAGCAAGTGGTCCTGGAATATAAATTAGATTTAAGAAAGAAGAGGTAAGAAAGGAGTTGGGAGGATGGTACAATGGCATTGCTTGGTTTTATTTGCATCTGAGTAAAACACAATGGTGGTTTTGCCTTAATCCCTTTGAGAGAAGTCTGGTTTTGTGCATATTTTTAGCTTTCCTGTCTTAAAAAAAAAAAAAAGACATTTTAAAGCTTTAGAAAAAGTCCAGTTCAGAGGTCAAAAAGCACTGGGTCCTTTTGTGTTCTTTTGTATATTTCCAAAATCTGCCACAAAGAGCAAAGGCTTTCCATTATAGAAACAAAGAAGAGTTTAGTAAAAACCTGGTTCTCTACCACACAGTAATTCTGAGTTTATTTTTCCATTCATTCAACCGACCTAGAAAATCATCTCAAAAGACAAAGATCTGGGCTGTGATCCTGGGGCTCAGGGGCATGTGCCATCTCTGCCCAGATACCATGTTAGCCAAGACAGCTCACTGAGGGCCAGATCCTGCCACTGTTTCCCAAAATGAACAATACAATACCAGTCTCGCTGGAAGCCAGTGTGGCCATGGACTGACAAGGATGCTTTACAGGGCAAGACAAAATACCAGAAAGTCTTTTTTTTTTTTTTTTTTTTTTCCCTTTGCATATGAATTAATGGATGATCTCCGAAAGAAATAAATTTAGAGAAGTTCCTCCGCCTTCAGCAGCTTGAGGGGCCCCGCCGGATCGTCCCTGCACTGTTTATCTTGCTGTTGGTGAGGAAGAGGAGAGGTGTGACCCCCGCGCACCCCGTCCCTGTACGGCTGCTGTCACGGCACATCTGAGCACTGAAGCAGCAGAGCAGGGCCAAGGGAGTTTGCCAATTGCTGGGAAAGTGGCTGCAGGCTGGATCGGCTCCAGCCGGGAGGGCTGGGCGGGAGCAGAGAGCTTTCTATCTATATCAGCCTGAATAATTCATCTCAAGTTTTTAGCAGAAGCTCTCCCTCCCCTGCTCAACTTCCCTTTTGTTTAGCAGCGTTGCTGTTTGCAATTCGGCATCACACAACAGGCTTCTTCCTCTGTATCCCCGAGTTCTGCAGCGGCTCAAGCAGAGTGTGTAAGATGGTCCTCAATTCCCTCCCTGCTCTTTGGATGCTCTTTTCTCTATTCCTGTAGCTAGACTTGAGGGCATTGCTCTACAGATTCCACGTGCTGGTTTTGGTTGGGATTTCAACCTCTCAGACATTTGCTCATGATGAAAAAAATTGTGGCTCTATCCAAACCTCACCCACATTTTAAGGCTGCTTGAACCAGGGTGTTTGATCTGGGTTGTGACTGTCTAAGGGTACCAAAATCCTCTGTCCACAAGTAGAAATCAAGGAGGAGAGAGGGGGTTTGAAGTTTCAGCCAGTCACTGCCCAAAGGGGCTGCAGATGTAGGGCCTTGGCTCATTTTCAGGTGAAGGTGTGATTTTGTGATTCAAACACCCAGTCTCCATCACAACGATTATTCGAACAAGGAGATATGTCACCTGTGCAGCTCTCAACGCTTCAGTTTTGCCTCTTTGTGTAAGCTAACGCAGGCTGCAGGTCCTGCAGACGCTGTCCGGAGAAAGGACGTTGCTGTAGAGAAGGTACCTGCAGACTTGGCCCCAGAAATGGAATTTAAGCGTCACCATCCACGTGTCCTCCTCACTGAGAGCAGGGGAGGAACAGCCCTTCTTGATGGCATAGCCACGCAGGGCATTAATTACCTGCTGCGCTAGTTGAATCTCTTAATGAGCTAATTTCTTTCTGTGGCCTCCGCACACCGGGGCAAGCGGCAGGTTCCGTGTTTAATGTGCAGTAGCAGAGGTGTGGGAGTGAGGAAGGAGCGGAGCTGCGGCTGGTGATGCTGAGGCAGGGGGAAGGACAGGGCTGTCTCCAGGGCTGGGCATCCCATTCCCAGAGTTTCTCAGTCTCCCTCCTTTCTCCAACACTATTACAGCTTGAGTATGGGGTTCCTCCGTGGTCTTTCTTCCCCCAAATCCCCAGTGCACTTGTATGTCCTGTTGCCTTTTTGGATCTCCCTCACTTGTATCCCAGTCCCCGTGACAAGCTGGAAGCAGCTGGTGTCACGGGTGCACGGCACAGTGCTGCGGGAAATCAGTGCTCTGATCAGCTGAGAAGAGCAGATCCAAACCAAAAAAAATGCTGTTTATGCAATAGCTTTTTTGCTGGCTGAAAAATGGCTTTCTGATATAAAATCCTAGGTTGTTATCTATTTATCTTATACCAGCACACAGACCCCAGTTGAGAGTCCCTGTAAGAAGACACCGTAAAAGACAGCTCTCTTCCTGACTGGGAAATCAAGAGATTAACTTCCATTATTCCTATTAATAGGATGTTCTTGCTGTTTTTCATGTAAGAGACTGAATGATTACCCAACACTGTTTCATTTATAGCAGCTGTCACCATTAATTCTGCAGAGCCCACAGCCACACTACCTGATAGTGGTTCCTACCACCTCTCTGAAGCAAACTCAACCCTTTCCAGGGCATTTATGAGACACCTTTGAGGAAAACTCGTGTACGTTCACCTCAAGGATGTGAATTTGGCAAGTTGAGGGCTGACATTTGCATGCAAATCCAATGCTTGCATAAGCCAACAGAGTTCAAAACCCACTGGATGGAGTGGATGGATCCCGTGTTTGCACATGATGTGCCTCTTGCATCTCTCAGGTGCCCCGAGTGCATTTTTGGAAGCCAGGCACTAAATATCCTGTTTCTTTTACAGAGTTGAGATGTCCCAGAGAAGTCTTAGTCTTTTTTTTATCTTCTATCTCTCCCCAGTGCTGATGGTGACTTTGCAGTCACCCACCTGACCAAGGCCCACCTATTCTATGATGGGAGAATTAAATGGATGCCACCTGCTATCTATAAAAGCTCTTGCAGCATCGATGTTACCTTCTTCCCCTTTGACCAGCAAAACTGCACGATGAAGTTTGGCTCCTGGACCTATGACAAAGCCAAGATAGACTTGGTGAGCATGCACAGTCATGTGGACCAGCTGGACTACTGGGAGAGCGGGGAATGGGTCATCATCAATGCTGTGGGCAATTACAACAGCAAGAAATATGAATGCTGCACAGAGATCTACCCCGATATAACTTACTCCTTCATTATCCGGAGGCTGCCGCTGTTCTACACAATCAATCTGATCATCCCCTGCCTGCTGATCTCCTGCCTGACTGTCCTGGTCTTCTACCTGCCCTCCGAGTGTGGAGAGAAGATAACCTTGTGCATCTCCGTGCTGCTGTCCCTCACCGTGTTCCTGCTGCTTATCACTGAGATCATCCCATCTACCTCCTTGGTCATCCCTCTGATTGGAGAGTATCTTCTCTTCACCATGATATTTGTTACCTTGTCTATCATCATCACCGTCTTTGTGCTCAACGTGCACCATCGTTCCCCGCGTACCCACACGATGCCTGACTGGGTGAGGAGGATCTTCCTTGACATAGTCCCACGCCTCCTTTTCATGAAACGTCCCTCTGCAGTGAAAGACAATTGCAAGAAGCTCATCGAATCCATGCACAAAATAACCAATACACCAAGGCTTTGGTCTGAGATCGACGTGGAACCCAACTTCACTACCTCATCTTCGCCCAGCCCCCAGAGTAACGAGCCATCACCCACATCTTCCTTCTGTGCCCACCTCGAGGAGCCAGCCAAGCCTCAGCCTACCTGCAAGTCCCCTTCTGGGCAGTACTCTGTGCTGCACCCGGAGCCTGTACAGGTGACCTGCTCGTCTCCACAACCCTCATGCCACCCCCTGAGTGACACCCAGACCACGTCCATCCTGAAAGGCAGATCGCTAAGTGTTCAGCAGATGTACAGCCCCAATAAGGCAGAGGAAGGGACTATCCGCTGTAGGTCCCGCAGCATCCAGTATTGCTACCTGCAAGAGGACTCTTCCCAGACCAATGGCCAATCCACTGGCTCTCCAGCATCCCAGCGGTGCCACCTAAATGAAAAGCAGCCCCAGCACAAGCCCCCTCTGTGCAAGTGTAAATGTAAAAAGAGCGAGGCAGCTGGCACACCAGCTCAAGGAAGCAAGACTCACAACACCAAAGAGCAGCATCTTGTGTTGATGTCCCCAGCCCTGAAGCTGGCAGTGGAAGGGGTTCACTACATTGCGGACCACCTGCGAGCAGAAGACGCGGATTTCTCAGTAGGTATCCTAACTTAGCCTGCTCGCCTTGGGTAAGTCAAAAATTATCTGCTAAGGAAGCCCCACCAAACCTGGGGGCTATACAGAGAGTACACTTGCTGATGCAGGCTCAGCCATTCCTGATGTTGTGGCTTTTGAACACCTTGACCACTATAGGCACAGCTGGAGAGTTTGTCCTTGGGGTCTTGGCAGGCATGTGGGCCAAGCGGGTAGCACAACCAGACCGTGCTCAGGGCTGCTCTAGCACAACAGGATTCTCCAGCAGAAAATAGGAGTAAAGTTGTTGTTAGGTAGGAAGGAAGCAGCTAAGATTGTGAAAGGGACCCAAAAAGCAGTCATCTGGTGGGAACGTAGCAGACTTATTTTTTATAGAGAAGCCTCTGACAGATGGGGAATTCACATTCTCTGTTTTTTTATTAAGCATTGACTCTGGCTACTGAGCCTAGGAAAGAAAATTCCCCAAATAGGTTGTGGTTGTGGGAAGCGCGTAGTAGCGTGGGGACATTGCAGGGTATGTTTAGCTCTGCGCAATGTGATTCCTCATTAGTGGACTTCCACTGGAGCAGTTGGCTCTGTGCGGGAAGGTGGGTGAACAGACAAATTTCACACTTGCTCTGAAGGGGTAAATATGGCTACAAATAGAGAAGGAAAGTAGAGGCTGAAATAATTTATTTTAATGGAGGTGGTGATGTGTGTACAAATGCCACATCCTTTCACACCTCTTGTAGCTCTTCCCCTGCAATACTATGGATGCGGTGTGCTAGCTACTGATGGCCACAATAAAGGAAGCCACAAGGTAAACTGAAGTTAGTGTTCTTACTAAAGAAAAGTCTTACCTGGCTTTTCCTAGAGGGATCCGTCAGCAAAAGGTACTTTTTCAGCTGTGCTTACAGTTTGATTTTCTCAAGATTTAGAGTCAGTGCAAGTCATAGTGCTTTTATGCAAGACTTCCTGGGCATGAAGAGTGTCTTTATATTTGCATTTTTCACAGCACTGAGCACTTAGCAGCAGCAACAAAAGATTAAGTGCTACTGTCCATTTATATACTCTTTGGTACCATAGTTTGAGAGGCCCCTGTTCTTTAATGTATTTCACTTCACAACATCCATTTGAGGAAGCAACTGTTTATTCCTCGTGTTGAGGAGCGACAGCCAAAATACAGAGATGAAGTGACATGACCAAGGTCACAGAACAAATCTGTGGCAGAGATGGGCTGTGAATCCCCATCTTCATTAGTTGACAGCCCAGCACTTTTTGCCAGGCTAAAGCACTTCACAAGTACATTAGGACTGCAGAAATTAAACTCTGCTCTCTCCTCCTAGCAATAGTTGCAAGTAAACCCCTGGAAGTCAGTTGATTTTAACTGACTTGTTTCCCCGTGGTGCAGATGAAAGAATATTACACCAATAACGCTTCCCATTTCAACTGATTCTCGTTCTGCTAAGCTTGTTGGTATCATCAAGAACTGAGTCAATGAATATCTTGGGTTCTTTCCTTTTAATCCATGACTGCAACTTTCTTTAAAATGAAAACAGTCTTCAGAAGCCACGAATTTTCTTCTTATACCTCCCACTACCCTTCCCTCTTGAAAAGAAGCGATTATCCTGAGGAGAAAGCTATTTACAGCACTAAACATCAAAGGCAGAAGAAAAGGAGCAGTTTTGAGGGCTCTGACCAGACCTCCTGCCAGCCCAGCCTGCAAGCAAAGGCACCAGGAAAACATCCAACAATGAGCGGAGAACGGTCACCCCCAGGACCACCGATGCCCCAGGCTCCCCATACAGAGCCTGCAAACCTGCCCGCAGTTCTCTGCTCTTTCACGGCAGTTGTGGTCGGCACGGTAGGCAGAGGTTGGGTTTTCAGATTTGGGGGAATAATTGCTGACCCCAGTCTGAGGCTATACTGTTTTCTTTTTCTGGATCCAAGTAATGTCAAGTGGGAAAGCACATTTTTTCTCCCGGTGGAAATGACAAAGAAGGAAACATGATCTTTTGGAATTGAAATTTAGAGTAAGGAGCAGAACTGATCTAATAAAATGAGAATTTATTGGGGAAAAAATCAGTACTCAGAAGTTTGCTTTCATCTTAAGATCAAATTGTGGCATTTCTTCATGGAAGTCTTCAACAAATCTATCAGCAGGCACCTCTGATGCAGCTGCAGCCCCTGGGACACAGCTCGCTGTCTCTGGGGTAATATTTTCAGAGACATGCACCTTCCCAGAATGAGAACAGAGATTCTTTTGAAGTTTCTGTCTTTTTTCTAAAGCACCATTGCCACGGGGGCAGTGCTTCTAAATTAAAAGTAAATAGCTCGTTTAATTAAGTGCTTCAGCAAAGAGAAAATGGGAAATGCAAGAGGCAGTTGTTTGTTACAAAAAGATATCTACAAACAATACAAGCACAATGGTACACTGGGGAAAATGCAAGACCAAATCGTCCCAGCATATGATAGAAATGCCATTAGAAATTAATTACAGACTGAGAAGCAAAACAAGTTGCATGTCACACACGAGCCAAAATAACCAGACACCAACAGCACCGTCTGGAAAGCCTTGGTGTTCTCATGCCTGTGTGCATCTCTGGACTGCTCTAATAAGAAGACTTTGAAGACAGCCTAAAAATAAAATGGGAGAGAATGTAGCCGAGGGGGAGGAAGCACGGGATAATCTCACCGGTTTATTTTTAACAAAGTACAATAAAACCACCCGGGACTGCTCTAATCTGTGTTGCAGGCTCTGGGTCCTGGGGATCCGATGTCACCAAGGCAGCCCAACCCACCACGCAAACCCCGGGGCAGGATGCCCTGTTCCCACTGCTCAGACCTGCAAGGAGCTGGACCAGGGGAGAGCTGCAGATTTCCTTACTATTGGGGAATTTGGGGGGTGAGGGAGTCAGCTGGTCCCTGCCCCTGATCTTTTCCCAAAAATAGTTTTGAGTGAGCTTCTTAAAAACTAATCAAAATACAGCTCAGGAGTTGGGGTGGCAGATGTTGACAGCTGCATAGATGCTGTCAGAGAGGCCTCTGCGGATCATGCTCCACGTGAGGTGCTGGACCACAGGGAAATGCTACAGTGCTGTCAGAAAACAAAACAAAACAAAAAAATCCAGATAATTTCCTTTTCCTCCTCCTCTTTTTTTTTTTTTTTCATTGTCTCTCCATTATTTCCAATTTCACCCTTCTGTGCTCTCGGTCTGGAGCTGGATATTGGTTTTGCAAACATCTGATGCACTCCCAGCCATCGTTTTCAAGATGGGCTGAGTATTTATGCATATGCCATTACATTTGAAAGCAAATTTCTGTTGAACTTTACAAGTTGTTCCTCTTCTCCCATTTGCCCCTTCTTTTCTCAAAGAGAAACTCATCTGATTTCTTTTCTTTGTGTGATGTAGCACTTACTTTTACTAGCACGAATACTCAGAAAACTTATTTTTCCAGAATGGGGCACTATTTAGTCAATCCATCTTTCCAGTAGGACATCAGATCGTAAATTGCAGATTTTCTTTACACATCGGTTGCATCATGAGACACTAATGCACTAAATACAATCATCCAGAGCTTGCTTAGCTGCCCTTCTCGTGAGGAATTTTAAGCATCAGAGACTCGCTCCAACTCTCAGCAAGTGATGAATAGACCAGAAAACATGTATAGCAGAGGGGAGCTATCCACTGAGACCTTATCCTTGGGATGAGAGAATGCCTTTTGATTTCAAGGGACACTATTTCTTTTACTCACCCTAATTATAAATGGATGTGCTAGGGGCTGTACAATCAGAAAACAACATGGTTTCCCCCAGGGAGATGACAAGCTTCAGGACGAACCTCTATTTGTTTACTTCTGCCCATTGAATAGTAAAGACCTGCTTACCTTGGTGCTATTTTTAAAGGGAATAAAATTATCCATTGCATGAAAATATTTAACCGATTCTTACACTCTTGAAAATGTTCAGGTATTCCCGAAATTTAAGATGCTTTGTTCAGAGAACAAATTATGGGAAAACATGATATGCTCTCCAGTGCGTGCCTCATTTCCCAATTTACAAAGCTGCTTACTGAGCCAAGTTGCTGGAGCAATACCAGATGATTTAAAGGCCTAACCAAGCAGTCCACATGGCAAATAATGAGAGGCATAGTTAAAGAGCTCCCTTTGCTGGCGTTGCTTCAGCTGAACGTTGTCTGCATCGAGGCACAGAGTGACGACAGGTACTTTGCAAATACCTTGGAAGATTCATGATCAGTTTGTGAAGGGTTCAGCACGCCAAAATGAGGTAAATGCACATACCTTACCTGCAAGGAATAATTCTCTCAGCTTAATAAAATGTCACAGCATTGGTCACGGAAGCCAGGATTGTATATTCTCTCCCTCTGACACGTCATGATTTCTCTGTACCACCCACAAGGTATAAGATAAAATTTAGTGGTGCATCCATGACTGATAAAGAAAGAGAAGACTCAAGGTGAGTTTACAGAGTCACTGTGTTGTGCTCAGAGCTTGTTTGGTGCTTGACAGATCATAATATTTTAGGACCTGAAGTTGCCACTATACCTGTGAAACATCATCTGCTGCAAATGGCTATTTCACCAATACTTGGATTGCTTCCTTTACCAAAATGAATTTTCAGTATAATCAGCAAATCCTTAAAAAAAAAAAAATAATCAAGCCAGGTCTCCTACCAATCGTGTTTTAGCTCACACCTACTGTTTTGGGCTACTCCCTTATTATTCTCTCTGTTTAAAACAAACCTAGGATCTGTGAATGAAAAGGCCTGTATCATTAGAGTTACATTATTATTGTACTGTGCTTTTCACTCATGCTACAGCCCAATGTACATGGCAGCTTTGGGCACGGTGGAGCCACTGTTTGCTCAGGGTCACAGACTGGTAGGTGCAGTAAAGCAGCCCCAGCAAAGCGCAGCCTTGGCTTTGCCGTCTCCTTCTCCTTACACCACACCGCGGGCTTGCTGCAATCACGGCCACCAAAGAGGTTTGAGCTAGCTCCTGCTGAGATGTTTTCCCTAAAGAGCAAGGCAGCGTGCCAAATTTCAGCCCTTCGGTCTATTAATCACCAAGTGGTATATTGTAGCAAATTATAGTCGGTACAGCCGTATCAAATAAAACTTTGCCATCTGATCAGTCTTCTGGGAAAGAAATTAATAACAGCAATGTAATGAAAGAGGTTTTCATATGTATGTGGTTTC